>NW_028232871.1:32440008-33049386 GCF_057557595.1 Rhyacophila brunnea | reverse complement strand
GGGATTACAATTTGACAATCCCGGGATCCCAAATTATCAAATAACATTGATAAAATCGGTCAAAAATAAATCTAGTATAATTTATACTATTTAAGACATTTATTGTTAATATTGTATACGTTAAATCTTGGAAATACACAAGTTTAATGGAGTAAATAATATTGTAATATAAATAATAATGTGAATTTAATATGAGATTGCTATTTCTGATAGTAAAGACATAATGAATAGATCAGCGAGATTTAAAATAGTAAAGCAAATAATCATGACGTACTTATGGCCTTTCCTCGTCATAAATCTAATTAGTCAGCAAATATGAAACTGCCGTAAAACGTATGATATCATGGTGGAATTACTTTGTTAAAAGTGCGAAGCATTGTTTTTTTACCAATCTTTCTCATTTTTAATATTTTATGTGAAAAAATAAAATGAATCGGCAACCTACTTACACATCAAATTTCATTCAACTCAGTTTATTTCTAATGTAGTTATTTTGTATTAAAAGTATTTTTTCTGTTATATTTTCCATAAAAATTGATAAAAAAAATCAATCCCGAAATCCCGGGATTATGTTTATCAATCCCGGGATTCATAGGTATCGAAAATAGCTCGGGATCCCGGGATCCCGGGATTGGATTCCCTAATCAGAGTGATTCATTTTATATTTGATTAAAATAGTTAGTAATATTTTTTGAATAAACTAGTGAATCAGTCTGCTCGTGCAATCGATTAAGTGTTGTTCTCAAATGATCTGTTACTAGTATTATTGTTTAAAAATATCTTTATGTCTATTACCGTTATTAGTGTTTCATGGGTTACGCGTCATTCCTAACGTTCAAAATAAATACTTAGCTATGAAAATATAACATCATACGTTACACAGATGGATTAAGTTATGTAATCCTTTGTTAGTAAGACATTGGTTATAACGCATTCATACAAATCAGTTACCTACACGTTTGAATCCGTCTTCACGTATAATTGCCCCTAATTATTGTTTACCTACTTATACGTCATTTATACTCCCTTAATCCTCTGCCCCTTAATTTTTTACAACTCTAGATTTTTTATATTTTATTTGTTAATTAATATTATGTTTTTGTCTCTTTCCAGGTAAATACAAATAATGGACTACCTTTTCGTATCTTGTTACATAATGCAGGCCATCGGTAAGTTTTAAAAACATTTTATCAATTCCATCGCGATTTGTTTTCTGATTTGTTTCATTTGAATTTTTCAACCATTTTATATTAGCTGTATTTTATCAAATTCTTTGTGCATTTTTACAAGCAATTACGTCAAAAATCACTCAAACGTATTCTTTTCATAAAACCAAACATTAACACGAGCCCATAATGTTTTTAAACGTTCCGCTTTTCTTATCGAGATTTTTTTAACCGGGCTTAACTGTCATAGTTAAGATCGGAAACCTTTGAAAATTATGCACGAAAACACCATGTTTTGTCTTTGTAGTATTGTTTACAAAGTGAGAGCTTTGCATTTTAAAATAATGATTACCTCATAAGTAATAATATTGTTGTGCGAATCCTGCCTATTTATTAATAACTAAATTGTGCCTAATATAATATTACATCTGTTTTGTGGTTCGAGACTTTAGAGGTTGTTTTGTTTGTAGGCGCACACACAGCAAAATTATTGTTTGAGTGGTTCCATTTTGACAAAATATTCATAATAATTGATTATTTTTTTTTTGCGACAGAAGTGTGCGTAATTAACAAAATCTACCTTTAACCGTAGACCCCCCCACCCTTCACACTTTTCCGAGTACCCAGAGATTCCGCTTGTTTATTCTAGTGATAAACACCTGGTCGCCGTCTATAATTAAGGTGTTCACCTAAGAGTTATAACGATGTATCGTATCCACAGGTGGTTATCGAATGCGCGTAGCTTGAAAGTCATAATTATTTGGATTATTAGTGTCCGTTTGTGTCGTCTGCGCTCTATTTACTTTTAGTTTGGTGTGTCTGAATATTAAAACAAACATTATGATGCCTCTGATGGCTGCACCTATGCATGAGTCCCACTGGTCTCCCGCTGATATGGGACTTGCGTGTCATAGAAGGTCAAGAGGAGACGGGTCACGATCTGCAATCATGAAATCCTGACGAAGGAGAAGAAGAAGTAATATTCTATTATCTTATGGGTTGTAACGACGTTGTCTTCCTCTTTCAATCATCGACGTTTCAGCCTCGTTATAGAGGCCATTATCAAAATAGCTAGTGTAATATTAGATGTATAAATGCGATCGGCTGGCATTTATATAGCTGTACATTTCGATTAATTATTTCTTGAGAATGGCTTCTTCAGCGAGTCTGAAACGTCGAGGAAAGAAGGGGGAAGTATGCGCGCCAACATTTCAAAAAAATATTTTAATCAATTATTGTACTTCCTTCATGTCGATTTTTTGGGCAAAACGTTTTTTTTATTAGCTTTAGTTTGATATGTCAAATTAATGTTACTTAAAAGCCAAGCCTTGCGAGATTTCTTAACCATTAAACAAACAATCTGAATCGTCCTATAAAATCCACCGCCTCAGATTATTGATCAATAGCTATATTACTACCAAGTTTTAGCTCTCTATCTCGATAAATTAGGCTCGTAATACCACGCTTTTGGTTTACCTTCTTACTGCATCTTTTCGCCCATATTTTAGCGATTCGTTTCGATTTAATTTAACTTTGACAGACAATCACAACTCTTGTCCCGAAATTTAGTTAACGTATAAATTTAGTGCGACGTAATGCTATCAGTCACTCTTTTTTCTTTGATCCAATAACACTCAGGTGTAGTGTTATGTGCAGTACCTAAACAGGAAGCACAAAACATTGAGTCAGTGTTTGGCTAAGGGCAGTATTGCATGTTCGCTTTCAAAATGTCCGCCTCCCGTCGCTTTTGGCGGTAAACTTATTCTTTCCATCGTTATTTATGGCCGCCAACAGATGGAATGTTGGCATGGCGTGTTAACATACGTTTATGATTTTCTCCCTCCCCCCGACGACGAGGTGGAAATCAATGCACGAGTTTTTTTAACTGCCGCTAACTACCCTCCTCCGGCAAAAGTTTCATTTGTTTTTCCTTCTTCTCTTCGGCTTTTTTGTTATTTTTCTTGGAATTCTTTATTGAAAATTTGATCCACATTGCAAATGACAGTGTTGCTCCGTTTTAGAATATTGTTTGAATTTCGGCGGTTAAATTGAAAACGACACGCTTATTTGTACGTAACTCAACCTACCATACCCGTAATTATTGTTAACATCAAATTTTTATTTGTTTCTACCAGAGTTTCCCAAACGTATTTGGCCTACTGCTAATTTTAGAATATAATATATTTTCTCAATACCTCACCAAAATAAGTAAGAAACCAAATCTAATGTCTATAAAAAAAATCTTTCAGTTCCCATGATAATTTTTATACAAGCAGAACGCATCTTCTCTTAAAACACACAAAATGACACATAGGTACTGAGCAATCAACATGAGTTCTTCACAATTTTTTAAATCATAAAAAACAGACCATATAACTTTAAACGGGAATGGGACAACTGGACGCCAGGACAATTGGGCGCCGCACTGTCAAATGAAATAAATATACGTTTGTTACTATTTTATACAGAAAATAAACCAGGGATTTTAATCAATTTCTATCTACTACTTAGCAGTTTTAATTCATTGTGCTCTTAACATAATATTTTATTATTGCGGATTGAGAATTAACATGCCTGAGGTTTTATATAAAAATAAAAGAAATCTCTTCTCGTTGGAACTTAAACATAATATGCGCAATTAAATCATTATTTACGTGTGCATATTTAAATTATCACCAAGTATTAAATAATAATTTAAATGTAAATAATAATATGAAATATATATATTTAAAGTATCTGTAATTCACGAACATCTATTTATTTTCGAATTTCATTCGATTGCGTGGCGCCTAGTTGTCCCTTCGCCGAATCGTCCTAGACCCCTTTAAACAACTCTACTGGAAGCCAACTTTTCTACTAGCTAATAGTGCAGTGCTAATTAAAATTATTGCGGGTCGCTGAGTATTTAAAATCCCGATCACCTCCCCCCCCGTCCCATCACCCGAAAACATAGTCTCTTAAATATTTCAATGTTTATGTACCTACCTACTGAAAATTTTAGATTTCACTGGCGATGTCTTTTCCCATAATCACATTGGAATTGAACTGACTAAACGCTTCAGTTGTTTAGTGAGTTGTAATAATAATCACACAGTTGTCTAAATTTACTTGTGTGTCACGTAATATTGATAAGAATTTCTAGTGTCCCCAAGTTCAGTATTACCATTCAAAATTAACGAAGATAATCAGTAGAATAATATTATTAAAATTTTCCACTTATTTGTCTTCTGATGGAGCTACTCCCCCAAAGGACTACTGACCATCTCAATCTTCAGCCTCCACGATACTCCGTCCTACGCCGATTTCCTTCAGTCATCCACCAGCAAAAGCTCCCGATGTCACTGAGCCATATTACCTCCCAACCACAGCGTTGAAGCGGACCTTTTTTGAGTTGCTCCGCTCCGGGACCTAATACTTGCTCCGGCTCCGCTCCGGGTAAAAAGTTTTAATAAGTATTATATGTATACAAATGTTAAAAAATAAGTAGTTAATAATAGTTTTAAAATAATCGTCATTTTCGTTATTAATTCTATTAAACAAAATCGACAGCAAACCGTCTCTCATTATTTGCCTCTTCTGTCAAAAAAGTGAAGTTATTTATCACTCGGCGGTGTTGCCATATTTCAAATAATCCCAGTGTTGCAAAGTTTCAAAATATACTATTTTCATTGGATTATAGGACGAAAACTTAATAATAATAAAAACATCCGGAGCAGTGGTGCTCCGTGCTCCGTGCTCCTGCTCCGAGCTCCGCTCCAACGCTCTGCTCCCAACAATGCTTCGATCTTTTCACGCGTCTCTTCTCTCTTGGGAATCCATAGAGCAGCAGTCAAGGTGTAGATCAATATGACTATTATTATGGGCTTGTATCTATCTAAGAGTTCTTGATCGTAAGTGAATCTATACAAATAGTTTATGCAGTGTTTATGGTAAATTGGGAACTCCGAAGTTCTAAAAAATCTTACATTATATTTTTTATTTAATTTCTACATTAACAACAATAAATTACGAATTTAAATAATTTAATGGAAACAGTTTAAATAGCTCTTTTACTTTTCGGGAACAGCTACCGTACTTATACGATTCTGTATGTTTATACATATTGTGTTCAGTACCTAGCATTATATAGGGTTTAATAATTCGATCATATGTTACTGATAACGGAAATTATTTGTTTGTATGAATACGCATTGATTTTGATTTTAATAAACATTCGATTAACACTTAAAGGAAGTGATGTTAATTTTCACTTTACTAGGTCATAATACTTATACATACAAATTTGAAACACCAACTACGCAATTATATACCATAATATAATGCATTTTTTATGGATTTTGTCTTATTTTTATCGTTCAAATTTCAAATATTAAACACGATTATTGAATTCATATAAAATATATTAAAATCGATTATAAAATAAGTTAAATCTAAAGATATGAAAGTGAGGCTGAAAAAAGCTATGATGATTAATATGTAGCGAACATTGCATTCATTCACTAAGATTTATTAGCGACAACCGCTCTAATAGTACGGGTAATTAATCAATGTAATTTATATTTTCTTAACGAAGATTTCCTACACGAAAAATGTTAATTACTTTATAGCCACCGAGTACTGCAGGACAAATAATGTCAAATTTAATATAGCCAGCCATCCAGCGGCGGCACCCAACAAGTGCAAAACGTACAAAATATTGAAGTAGAGATTCAAATTCAAATTTATTTATTTCCATATTATAGTGATCTTTACAAAAATACAAATTCGAGACGTTCACAACATGAAATAAAATAGAAGCAATATTGGAAACAATTTATAAAATGTAAATACAACTATTTTAAACTAGGTGCATAGAAGTACGCGGAATAAGCTTAGTTGGCCCTATTTTAAAAAAATATTTAAAATAACGTCCACCTATATAACACTCATCCTCACGTAGGTGGAATATATCAATATAATAATTCCCTCTTAATTGGCATCACCAATTTCAGGTTAGTCGGAAAACAATCAACTAATGCTCCCGATTTCTAATATAGTTATCTGGGAAGACAAGTCAATACTACCAAAGAATTCTCATTTACACTGCGTATAAGTAGGGACAATGCGTGACGAAATATATATATATATTCGGGTATTAGCTGGATTCGCTATATTGTTACGTCTGTACCTTTTGCTTGTATACCCTCGATATAAATGCAGTTATTCTGAGATCCGAATTTCCATACCTTTCTCGTAACAAAATCATACTTCAGTATTAGCATATCAATCAAATTCACTATCATACTACTATAGTATACGTCTTTTATTTAGATATATAGGTATCGTGTATTATTTTTTTATAAATAGTAATTTTATACTCACACATAAATGCACTTTCGCCCCTTGCGAATAATTGCCCAAAAAAGTGGCATAATGCAATAAGTCCCTTTGATCAATTATTTCTTTGAATTTGTCGTTTACACAGAGTGCAGGCGTAGACACTATCCAAGTCTGCGTGCATTGAACCGCCTTATTGGATCACTACATGTTCTTTGGGAAATGCTTTTCAGGAGTGTGAACTATATAACGAATTTTCCTGAATGCTACCGTTGATGCAATCTCTTTTCAGAGGGCGCAAAGAGGAACACACACACGTGAACTGCACATCGTCCTCTGAGTGATTCTATATAAATCTTTTTATTGCTACTTCACAGCGTTACTCAAACTTTACAATCACTCATTAAATTTGTCACCATCAACTGCCTAACATATTATTCCTAGTTTGAAATATACACAATTCCTTATTAAATCAATTGGCACTAATTAATCTTTATTAACTGACATGCATTGTTTTTAAATTGTATTTTTTTGGTACAATTCCTTTTACAAAGTATTATCATCTTTATTAGTCGGGGTTGATCCACTGGTGGATTAAACCCTTATCTAGCTCTTTTCACTCTTGGCTGCCATATAGATCAATCAAACTTCATGATTTCGTCTATTCAGCGGGTTGTAGAGTGCCCCTGTGTTTTTAATGCCCCCTTGGCTACCATTGTATGACGGCATTTGTCCAACGGGTTTTCACTCGCCGAACTACATCCAGCCCATTGCCATTTCGTCTGCATAGTGACCTGTATCACATAGCGTACTCTAGTATGCCTCTTTAACCATTGGTTTATTTAGTGATCTTTCCGCGTTATTCCTAACATGCACATTTCCATTCCACGCTGTGCTACTCGTATTTTTTTGATTTCTCTTACATTAAGGGTTGATGTTTTACATGCATATCTTAGCACTGATAGTACACATTGGTGTAAAACTTTTCGCTTAAGTCACAATGATAGGTTACTTTTAAAGATACTATTCAGATGCCCAAATTCACTCCATGCTATTTCTGTTTACAAAAGTATCACGTATTATGAATAAATTGTACCTAGTGGGACTCTAAATTAAATATTTCACTTTCTTTGCTAGTGCCCTTTTCTTAGAGCAATCTGCAACCTCTGAGTTACCTGAAATCCTTTTAAATGAATGACGACTGTGGCAATTTCATGACTTGAGCATAATTCCTAAATATTCCAGCGTGGAAACAGTTTACTATTCACTTGAGCAGTATTGTACAACCATAATATATACGAATGTATAATTATTTTTACCATTGTCAATCACATCAATCGTGGAATCCGCCTTAAAAAAATCACTATTAAAATTGACAGTATCTCCATTAAAATGATTAAGTTTATGGTCATTGTATTTCCGTTTCCGACGGTTTGAAAATCTTCCATCCGCTTACAAAACATATGTGCACGAGCTGTTTTGGTGTGCGTTTTGTTATAGTGAGGCACCTTTAATGCGTTCTTCTTTATCAATTTGTTTTTCTTTTGAGGCTGTAGCATATTGCCCTTTCCTTTCCACTGTGAAAATTGCTACTGCGAGAACCTTCTATACTATACTGAAAGCTCTTGTCACTCGTCAGTCTTGTGCTTTATTACTTCGTACTTATAAATAGAAAAAATTGTATGAGACTTACTTGCACTCTGTATTTGTATTCAAAGATTTGCTATGTTTATTTATTGAACACGCTATTTTCATGTAAGGAAAACACCATTAGCATGAAGAATTTTCTCTTTTAAATCTCAGATTTTCAATTTGTTTTTATTTTTTTTCTTATTTGCAACACTCCGTAGGATTACATGGTCTTTTCAGTGATTTTCTGTTACATATTCATGATAATTGTAAAATAAAAGGAGTTAATTGGCTATCGACGGTTTTTTATTGTTTAATTGACGGCGTGTAATAGGTGTTTAATTGAAATTTGTGTTGGCCATGTCTGATTCTAAGAATATCATATGGCTCTCCAGTCTCCACGGAGTGTAGGTTTGTATTAACAGATTTTTGTTTATACGAGAAATGGATGTAAACCACTTACCCAACCTATTAGGTCCATACTGTAACTCTAGACACACATTGACAAATATGTGTATTTGCCAGACCCAGGATTTCAACTTGGGACCCACGACATTATAACCCGATGAATTTAAAATAATTTAATTTTAATGTAATATAAATTGATAAGAATTTAATATAATATAATTATTTGGTATATTGATACAACATAATACTATATTAACATTAATATGCAAACGTTTTATTTTAAAATAATTAAAATATACATTTTTTTACTTGTATTTGTAATCAAGACCAATAGACTAATTATTTCTCTTGTTGCACACTCTCAAAAATGTCATATTTACCTATAATTTATTATACTGTTTTCTTTCTTCGCAAGGCATTATATTACGGTCTTTCTTTTAGTTCACCCACTGGTGAATGAGGGTCGTGACGTTAATCGGCCAGACCAGCTCCATTGCTCCTAGCATTCCTCTGCCACTCTTTTTCACACTCTTAACTTTATGGGACATTGGTAGAAAGAAGCCCGTAATGTCCTCCATCTGTACACGTCTTCCATTTTCTTTTCACCAGTGCCTTCCAGTGCCAAATAAAGTCAAATAAGGTATTACATAAATAATTCCTAGAGGTTTTCCTAGGTGTGCAGCTTCTTCAGGAAAGAGGTGTGCAACTTCATTCGTCACCAAATTAACCGTTTTCTTTCTCTCGACATCAGTGTCCACGTTTTAAAACTGTAAAAGCATATGGACAATATTAGCGGTCGTATTATACACCAGTTAAATGTGCTTAAAACTTTACGCATCTGTAACTTTACTACTCTATTACAAGTGAGTCTTGGCGTCAATGGGAGAGTATTAAATCCGTATATGACCATTATTCAGGTCTTTGATTCTGGTCCTAAACCCATCAACGTTCTTTCCGTTTCCAGACCGTGGAGGGTTGAACTATTTTTTACAACGTTTTTATTAGGTCGTATTCTTATTTGTCTGGTGGTTGTTTATCCGGTACAAATCTTGCAATCGATTTTTAACTAACTTCCCGACTAGCTAGACATTTGAAACTTTTAGAATATATCAGAACACGATGCCAATGCATTCTTTAAATACTTTTAGCCATCTTTAAGTAGAATTGAATTTATTTTCAGTTAATTCTGTTTTGTATGAAAAGTTATTTCGGAAGAAATACGTAATCCAATCCACTATTATTGGTTGCTATGGGTCTGGGGTCCTAGCAACTAAATTATTAATATATACGTGCGTTACTATGGAAATCAATATGAAATGTCAAAATGACATTTCAGTATTATTTCTATCAAGTACAATTTTTTTTGATCGTTTAAGCAAGTCAAATCAAGTTTATATGATTCTACAGAAAATTTAAAAACGTTGTATATAAAAAGTTCTTTTTATCTTGTAATTATTTCTTGTGATTTGTTAATTAGTTATATTTTGATTAAGCATTTCACTCCCTAATTAATTTAAACATCAACTTAAAAAATATAAGTCGCTATTTTAAAATCCCTGCTTTAATTTCGTATATAAAAGCCCAAAATTGGCAATACGATTTTTGAAGTATCGACTTAATTGAATTGGCACTTAGTTGTTAAGTAGGTATTAACGTTCCGTATTATTGATTAAAGTATATTCGATGAGTTTTCTTGTGAATTATTATCCCCCTATTAAAGAAAGTGGGCGATATTGCCTCCACCCTCGATAATAAATTGAATATTGACTTTTCCCCATGATTAGCAATGGCAGGTTTTTGAAAACAGCAACCACTTCACGGTAAAATTCAAATTGGTAGGGCGAACTTTCCGGCCGAACAGAGAAGTGAATCAATATCGTCTATTTTTTTTTAAATATATTTTTTTATTTTGTGATTGAAATTTTACAGCAACGAATGAAAACGTGGCAGCTATCAAATATTTTTCAAGTATGCCAACCATTTTGCAATCATTATTACATACGTAGGTTTCAATATAACTTTAAATGAAAAACAATTCTCCTTACAGTTCTCATTTACATTACATAAATATTTTTTTTTTGAACGCATTTGATTTTTTCCCCCACTGTATAAAACTGTTTGTTTGATTTAATAATTCTTTCGATTGCAAATTTCGTACAAATTATTACCATTTATTTTAATATGCAACAATCAACACTTTCTACAAACAGTTTACCATATTGCATTCGAAGTATGAGCGATAATTAGTACTACCAACGAAGTTTACAGTTTCGTGTCACGGTCTGATTTTAGTGGGCCTTGCGCAACATGGCATGGACGAGTGCATGTTTGGCATAATGTTACCACGACCATAATACCACGAAAGAAACCAATGGATAAGGAAGGTGATAAGAGTACACGATGTGTTAGAGGTCTCTAAGCAGTTGTAATAAAAATGGGCTAGACATGTCGCTCGGCGAGTTGACGACTGCACACCCCTCTCATTTAGTGGTACCCATAGGGACACTAAACGATCATAGGAACGATCTAAGACGAAGTACGTGGCAGCGAAGAACTATAGTGGAAGAATTTAAGAGAGGCTTTTATCCAACAATGGATCGACTCCAGCTGATAATGATCATAATTGTGCACCCCTATGTTTAAATAAATAACATAATTATAAATAAGAATCTCAAATGTTGATACTTACGTTGGTAGCGCTCCTTCAGCAAGCAAAAAACTAATAAAAAATGGTATGAAAATGTACCTAGTTAATTTTCCTATGACCTATCATCAGCTATCTATATTCTTTACTAGAATACAATAAAATAATCAAGAGATTCCATTTAAATTATATAGATTGAATTTTTTCTCGTACAGTTTTTAATTTGAATAAATATTATACTCTAGATCGATCGACATTATTTGTAGCACTAATTGCATATTTTGAGCAATAATTACGATTTTCGACCACAATAATCTACATTATTTAATAACAATCACGGCCGTTTTCGCCCGCTTAAGAGGGGTATAATACAAAGGCTTCCTCGTTATTAATCCAAAGTCTTTGCTTACATCGCTTTTTAATATTTGCTTATTATTAATTCCTTTCATTATTATATACCGATGTTCCACCTTTACAGCAGTCACGATCTTACCTCGCCCCCTGAGAAGAAGCCTTCCACCCCACTCCGCTTTAATTGATCCGCCATTAATTAAATTACACGCAATGTCATCCCCCGCGGAACGTGTGAGACTTTCGCCGGTCGTGACATTACGGCTTGTGCGGAACGGGTGCTAACCGAGGTCTCCTCACGCAGTTTATTACATATACTTACAAAAACAAACATAATTTTTAATTGAAAATTGAATTTTAATTTGAAGTACCTCAGTTAAAACGTACTTATAAGAAATAGTTCGCATGAATCACACACGGATTAAAAACACGGAGCTTAGAAACGAAAGCATTAATTCAAGTGAAAGATGTGAGTTGGATTCCTACTCAATTCAACCGTTTTTCTAGATTTTCATTTTCTATAATAGAGAATCTCACATTCTTAAAACGTTATTTACAGTTAGTTATATACATATCATCAGCCTGAATCTATCCACTGCTGGATGAAGGCCTCTGTAAACTGAGTCCACTTATCTCGGTCCTGTGCTTTGCGTTGCCATGTAGTCCCGCAGAACTTAACCGTTTCATCGATCCAGTGGTCTCTAGGTCTACCTCTCGAACATGTTGTACCTCTTGGGTACCACTGATGACTAGATTTGTCCAACCCATTTCTATTTGAGGTTTTTAGCGAACTCTATTTCATTACAAACTCTTGTCTGTTTTCTTATCCGCTTCATTCCGTTTTTTTGGCCCCTCGCATTGTGCCCAGCATGCACCTCTCCATAACACGCTGTGCTCTGGATCTCTCTGTTACTAAGGGTACATGTTTCACACGCATGTGTGATTACGGGAAGCACACACTGGTTGAACACTGCGCGTTAGGCACAGCGGGAGGTCATTTTTGAAGACATTATTTAGGCGGCCAAAAGTACTCTACCCCAGTTTTACTCTACTAATAATATTATATACTAATTAATATTGTAATACCTACTATTTTATTCAAACGTTTATTGCCACCAGTGGGGGTTTCAACGATGCGGTTGCTTCGTCAAGAAGTAACCAAATCTCATTGTTTAGTTTCTTTCGTAGTATTGGAAATTGATCAAAGTAGCGGTGGAATGGTGCGGTGATATGCGGGTATATGTGTGTGCGCGCCTACATCCAACCGCCGTCAAACGTCGTCGAATGTGATCTGACATAGGTACTTGTCTAAACACCCTTACTGTATATTCGTCGAAAAGCGCGCCTAGATCCAACAGTTGTATATCTCATTGATTTGGGGAAGGAATTAAATTTTACTTCTCATACTTATTCATTCTGTCTAATATATATACATATATCTTTTTTTTTTTTCTTACCTCACGTGGACAATGCAAAGAAGTGAGAGAGAGGAATTGAGTGCTTTGATTGAGGATATCTACCAAATGAGCAAATTGTCGACAAAGAATAGAATATGACCATAGTGTATCGATTTTTTTAGTTATTAAAATTCAAATTAAATCATGCTTAAAACATATTTGAGTTTGCCACAATAATTTTATAATATACCTACAATTTACTGTTTACTTTATATTATAATATATATATATATATATATGTGTACTTGACTCGTTCAATTGATACAGCCACACTACTCCGGCATATATTCTGCGGTTTCTGTTACGTATATTGGTTAGTTGCCTTCGAAGCGTTTCCGTCATGTTTCTCTGCGAAATGTCGGTTTCGTTGGAATATTTATGAACATATTTCACTCAACTAATATAATATCCAGTCAGTTACTTACCTTATAATTTAAATTTACATTTGACACTTGTGATACTATTATTATTTGCTAGCAAAACACTAATATGGAACTTGTTTTACATTTTGAAAGAAGTGAATGTGTGACACGAACATATGCGCAAATTTATGTAGTACCTACCAGCCATTGTATATTTCATGATTATAATTTTTTGGAATATATACTGTTAAATTTAATCGCCATACTTACATTCCTAAAACAAATTTCTTCTTCTTATCGTTCCATCCCCTAACGGAGGTCGGTCACCATCCGGGTGATCTTAACCTTATCATCTGCTATCCGGAACACTTTGGTGGAGCTACACTCGTAATAATCACAGAGGTTATATAACCGCCAATAACGCCATAAAATGCGGCGTCGTCCTCTGCTACGTTTACCGTATATCTTTCGGTTACATGTAAGTTGTACGTATGCAGTTCTTCGTGGGACACTTATTCGTGCGCCGCAGTACGTGAAACATGAGTTCGTGCAACATTTAATCAAATGACGAGTTCTTCGTTGAACATTTCACCGTGGAATACATTTCACCGTGAAATGCGTATTCTACAACATGTGGCGCTAGTTTGCTGTTCCAATTAGATTCAATACGAATTTTATGAGATGTCTTTATTGCTTTTAAATAATTTAATGTTGAAACTACATAAATAATATACCTATATGATGTGATTGTATTTATAATCTACTTACCTACCTATTTTTTAATGTGTGTTCCTTGTATTACGATGGTTTTATTACGTATTTTTAAGTGTTTTATTTAGACATAAATATTGTAAGTTACCGAAATAGCAATATTTTGTTAAATATTATAAATAAATAATATTATATTTATAATTCTCTGTGTAATATATTAGTATTAGCTAGTATTAGTATATTAGTAAGTAATATTGCACTTTAATGGTATAAATTATCAACAGCTATTGGAGGTAATTGGTAAAATATTATATTAGGAGATTATCTTTATTATTAGAATATTATGGTTTCAAATGTTTTATTCAGATTCCTATAATCTTTCCAAAATATTTGAATAAAAAAATTATGTGAAAAATGTTCTCTTATTGTATTAATATGTATATTTATATTTGTATATAAAACCAGATCAAATGTTTCTTATACACATAAATTTTGCGTGTGGACAATGGACTAGTTGATTTGAAACCTTTAGTAAGTAGGCATTATTGAAAATAGAAAGATGGCAATACCTACCAACTTTAACTTGTACTATAGATAAATGCTGTCATTTAATTCATTTAGGATATTAATGATTTTTATAGATAAGTACGTAGTAGCGTAAAGACCCAATGGGTTGGGCGAATGGCTAACAAGTGAAAACATTCTTTGTAAAAAGTTTATTTATTAATATAATTTCCATTCAATGGAGCCCAATGTATCGCGCTTTGGAGCAAAAATGTTAATTATTTAGCCAGTTCCAGTACAAGCGATTGTTTAATACCGTTCAGACTTGTTAATTGATAATTTTAACAATAATGATGCACCATAGATGTTTTTGTTGTTTTTAATACATGTAAATAATTTGGACAAGACTAAAAAATAAAGCAATTTTTGAAAATTTCTAAGAACTTTTCAACACTTAACTTAGTACATATTAGACAATTTTGACATAGGCACTTCTTTTACATAGATCCAGATTTATAATTCCTTGTGTAATATATTAGAATCATGTAAGTATAGATAATTGATGATTTTTATTAGTAATATTATGTAGTGCCAGCTATTTATTGGTGGGAATTAGGAAAACATTATATTAGGTAGGTATATCTATAAGTCATAGTTGTAGTGGTAGTAGTAGTATAGTCAACAACCACGTGATAAAGAATATGTTATTTTCAATATTTACATTATGTGTCATAATATGCATTAAAATTTCTAACATAAACGAAACGCGCATTCAATATTGGCAATATTCGAAGACACTAAACGGGCTTAGTATTTCTTGCGTTGCTGGCTTCAAATTCTTGGTCGATGGTGACTGGCTTTCGCATATCTTATTACTCAGTTCTGTGGTATGACATATAGATATTTAAAATGCACTATTATGCAACTGTAACAAAAGTAACCTATAACGTAAGTGTATTAAACATTACATATTATTATTTATAAATCATGTATGGTGGCTCCATTGAATGGAAATTATATTAATAAATAAACTTTTTACAAAGAATGTTGTCACTTGTTAGCCATTCGCCCAACCCATTGGGTCTTTACGCTACTACGTTCTTATCTATAAAAATCATTAATATCCTAAATGAATTAAATAACAGCATTTATCTATAGTAAAAGTTAAAGTTGGTAGGTATTGCCATCTTTCTATTTTCAATAATGCCTACTTACTAAAGGTTTCAAATCAACTAGTCTATTGTCCACACGCAAAATTTATGTGTATAAGAAACATTTGATCTGGTTTTATATACAAATATAAATATACATATTAATACAATAAGAGAACATTTTTCACATAATTTTTTTATTCAAATATTTTGGAAAGATTATAGGAATCTGAATAAAACATTTGAAACAATAATATTCTAATAATAAAGATAATCTCCTAATATAATATTTTACCAATTACCACCAATAGCTTTTGATAATTTATACCATTAAAGTGCAATATTACTTACTAATATACTAATACTAGCTAATACTAATATATTACACAGGGAATTATAAATATAATATTATTTATTTATAATATTTAACAAAATATTGCTATTTCGGTAACTTACAATATTAATGTCTAAATAAAACACTTAAAAATACGTAATAAAACCATTGTAATACAAGGAACACACATTAAAAAATAGGTAGGTAAGTAGATTATAAATACAATCACATCGTATAGGTATATTATGTATGTAGTTTCAACATTAAATTATTTAAAAGCAATAAAGACATCTCATAAAATTCGTATTGAATCTAATTGAAACAGCAAACTAGCGCCACATATTGTAAAATACGCATTCCACGGTGAAATGTATTCCACGGTGAAATGTTCAACGAAGAACTCGTCATTTGATTAAATGTTGCACGAACTCATGTTTCACGTACTGCGGCACACGAATAAGTGTTCTACGTTGAACTGTTTACGTACAAAATTCCGGATACGATATCTTTCATTGGATGACAAGTTGGGGAATGAAGTAACAGTACCTTTGTCCTCTCATAATGTGACCGAGGTACTGTTATTTTCTGGTTTTGATACTGCACAAAACTTCCTGGTCTTTCCCCATTCGAGAAGTCAATATTTGTCACCCAGTCAGTCCAAGGAATTTTGAGGATGCGTCAACATACATACAGCCACATCTCGAAAGCTCCGTAACATCTCTTGGTTGAAGCCTTGTCCACATGGCGCGTTTTGGCTCGCACGCATTCTTTAGGTGACCTCATTGAGGTGTTCACATGCACTCGCGGCGAGACAACATGTAGACAAAGCCTTAGCGCCCATACTTCCATACCATACGTATTGAGAGAACATAAAAACGTCCCATACGCAGTCTCAGCCTTAGGTTAAGGTCTGAATTGCTAAGGAGGCATCTCATTTTGAGACAGGTACTTCACGCGATCTCATTTCTAGTTTGTATTTCCTGAGACTGGTCCCATTTCTCATTGACCCATGTTCCTAAACATAAACTTAGTTTTCGTCTACAATTATAGTTTTATTTTATATATATGAACAAAATCTGCTAAATTAAAAATTCACACTCGCCCCGAGGCCGGAATAGCGCAATCGGCTGCACACGCTGTGTATTAGATGCCTATATATAATTTATTTTGTGTTACGGTTGTTGAGTATATCATACTTGGGTATATCATGGGTTTTCGTCACCGATTATCAAGATTCACTTTTCCGGGAATAAGTAAACACCTCAGTATATTTTTTTTGTGATTTTACCGAGGCTTTGACTGCGATTTGCTGTCATAATATGCCTCTTCTCTTCTAGAAGGGGATCCGCCAATCAGATCCTCACTCCTATTATGTTAAAGAACTTTCCAATTTCATTCTTTTTTTGTTTCATACTTCTGGCATTCCATTGTACAATCCTAATTTTATTTTTATTATTCAGTGTTAGACACTGATTTCTCACAACGGGTGTTCCGGGCTGGATTCCAGGTGATGTTACAAGTCACACTGACTAGTTAGTTATACGTGACTTACTCGACCCTGGGTGTTGGCTATGATATGTTTAACTACCTACTGTAATATAATGCGTTCGAGGTCTATGGTACATACAAACAAAATAAGCTAAGACTGGCGAATCAAAGGGTGGGTGATAGAGAGATACAAATTCATTCAAGTTTGCGGCCCCTGCACACAGGGCCTCGAAAGTAATAAATACATTTTGTTGTATCGTAATTTTAAAATTTGTCTTCGTAACAATTCTGGTTTCATAGGCCAATTTCCAAAATGATTTATAGTAGATTAGCCCACGCATGGCATATTATTGCATAAATATTTTATTGCCTGAATTATTACGACGGTTAGTAAAATTTTATTATTTATAGCATTAAATTTCCATTGCAAATCGGGCTCGCAATATAGTATTTTATTATTAAGCATCTGTTTATTTTCGAAAATTATTATCAATCACTTACAGAATGGCTGTTTTCTCGTGAGTCTTTATCGTGCCGTGCATGTCATTCCGCGTTTACGACATGAAAATTTTATTGCTTCTAATGCCAGTTATTCTTTTTATACGCTGCGTATTTCGGGCTTTGGATTCCGCCAAACACTACGAATGTACTATACATAGATCTCTGAATTATCATCATCATTGATGCATAATATAATAGGTATACGAATTTCACGACTCAGATGAAAGATGTATTTTGATCTAGCCGTAGTTTTTGATCTCGTGAGCCACGGATTTTAGCAAGCCTACTCTCCACTCCACTGTGGTGGCTTTGCGAAATGCCCTATCGACAATAATCCGAATAAAAGAAATCAAAACAAAATACTTGCCGGTTCTTTATAGCGCACATGCATCTAATTGTGGCAGCCTTATCGTAGGCGGCGATACTTTTTAAAATGTAAAGTGATTCGATTATCTTGGGCTCTTTGATAATTAAAAACACTAATAACGCAAGATATGAAATACATCATCGAATCAACCCTGCTGACAGGTGTGATTTTACTTTAATTTAACTGTTTCTGAATAGCCTCGTTAAAAACCCAAACTAGAAAGTTCTCTGTGAATTTCCATGCAACCATTGTTAACACATGGGTAAGAATTCTGGATATTCGGCAATCAAGGTGATCGAATGATCGGCATCTTTCAGGGAAAAGTCCTGAGACGATTTTCAAGGCTGTTACATAAAATGGTATTTGGAGATTGAGTTGTAATGAGAAGTTATACTCTTTTTAACAGGCGGGGAAAAATCACTTGGTAATGAAAATTCAGAGCCTGCACTAGATTAGTCACGTGAATAGATTGCCAGAGGAGTTACTACCATGGTGGACTATGTACGCAGCATCCCATGTATCCCCGAAACGAGTATGGACTGCTCCACAGGTGATTTGAAGATTATCGGCCAAATTAATTAGAAAACGGCGTCACTGGATCGTACGGATTAAAGAAAGCTTTTGCTAAGATATTTTCTATTTTTCTTTTTACGGTATGTATTTTGGAAATTATGTATTCTTGATAATTGTGTCAACAACAGAATGCCTATATTATCAGGACCAGGGTTCGACAATTACTGGACCAAAGTCTCCCTAACCTCATTCTGCTATTATTTGTTGTTCTTATTTCTGCATTGCTTGATTCCTTGGATTTGAGTGTGACCTAAGAATAAATTATGTAGAATTTAATGTTATAACACGTTTTGATTAAGTGCTGAAGTCTACATATTATTATTAGCTGGAATATATTTTTTCATATTTCGGTATCATAAAGTTTGAAATCACTTCTCAGAAGTCTTCCAGATTTCAATTATTATTTACAAGTCAATTTTCGAAAAGTTCGAGAAAGTTTTTCCGGCGAATTCCTGTACTTTGTTAGTAAACTTTTACATGCTTAGCATTTCAAAGTATGCTCGTATTTTTGATTTTTATATCGTGTAGAAATCTTAAGTAGGCATGAAATATTTACCAAGTAATATTTTCAAAGAGAGAGTATGTACCTACATGACGACGGGCTTTATTAAATTGAAATAGTACCTTGTTACTTCTAAGGTAAACAGTTTTAGTTAGCTACCGAACATTTTTAGAGTGTATACGCATAAACAGAAAGTACCCAATCTAATATTTTATTATTAATAATATCTACCATATATCAGTGGCGAGAGATGGAGGTAGACTGTTAAGATTCGATATAAATATAAATAGTGGACACTAGTCTTTGTCACTCATACTAATTATTTGTTTTCATTGTAGTAAGAATACAATTATTTGCAGATGGTGCTGATTAGTTTTTAAAATTCAATTAAACCCTGCCTAAACCAAACCATAATAGTTTAACTATGCCATGGGCGATCCGACAAAATAGTGTACACTTTTTCAGTCGTGTTTATTTGGTTCTAAACCCTTTTTCGGGATTTTTCAAGATTCCTAAATTAAACCCTAATTTGTAGAGAATGTACAGAAGCAAACTAGTAAATTATAACTAGTTTAAACTTGCTTTAAACGTGCTTACATTAAATAGATCGTTTTATTACTATGTTCGTAAAATCCATATTGAAACCAAAAATAAGTCTCAAGCAATATAATTCTAATATACATAAGAAAAAATACAGTAACTTGGCTTTTCATATTGGAATCTAAAGTTGAAAACTTAGCGCCTATCGATTTCACGCTAAGATTCCTACGAATCGCTGCCGCAGGCAAAGTGAAATCGCAAGTTAACGCGCCGGATGTTAGCATTCATAAAAGCGGCCGAATTTGCATCCAAATATGAAAAAAAAGTTTTTCCGTTCTTCCGGAAGAGAGAGAGCGAGAGAGAGTGAAGCCTCCCAGACCGCACACACACATATTCAACTTTGATTTGATTGGAAAAACTTCGCTTTGATCTCCGTTCTGAAAAAGTTTTCCACGTGGTTCGCTAGAAAATTCAGGAAATTTCTATTTTTACCTTTTAAAAAGTACCAACAATAAAATAAAACTTAGATTTTGATTATTTATTGTATTTCTCGTTTAGAGATCGATAATGTAATACTTTCCTTGCAGACAAATAGTACTACATTAATTTCTTTTCGTCCGGTAGCGCTATATGTACCCAAAATTTGAACCTTCTCCTCCAAGTAACGCATCCATAACCCCAGAAATCGAAACTAAACCCCAATTTTCACGGGGGTTACGTAGCCATGAGAACCTCCTTCTCTCTATACTTCTGGCACCCTCTATATGTTCTTGTATTTTATGCTGGAGTTAATTATACTTCTCATTGCCTTACTATTTTTTTAATCATTTAAGTAATACATAGTTTTATTCAACAAATATTTATTGACGCCATATAACTAATTATACAATATTCTAGACAAATTCTCTTCAATAATACTTCAATTAAACTTACCCAACTTTACAAATAAAAAATAGGTCGGTATACAATATAAAATAAATGTCCATAATTATATCTAAATTTTAGTTACAACGGATCAATCAGACTAATTGAACAAACAATTAAATAAGTAAAAAAAAAAATGAGACAGTAGATTAGTAATTAAGGTAATCAATGATACCTTAATTTTATAAGCATTTCATGTTAGAACTACTAGTGAAATTTGTCGTAATTAAGTAGGATGCTCGTAGCCTAATTAGTTAAATCACATTTGCGCGAATTCAGTGGTTACGGGTGCATGTCCCGTCAGGCTTAGTATTTACTTCAATATGTATATATCTGATTTGTTTTCAAATAATGTATATTTAATAAACAAAGAGTAATATCATTTTTACAATGAACAAAAAAAAACTTTAATGTAAGAAGCTTTGATCCTTGACATTAGCAAAAATGTTAAAGAATTTTCATCCAGCTATCAATTATAATTTTAGAATTAGCAAGTTTGTTAAATAAATGATTAATTATGTACGATGAAAAGAATTATTAATTATCTACTAAAGATATATATTATTTTCGTACATATATATAATCGTATTTAGAATTCCTATATTGATAATGATTACTGCGATCACAACGCCCATTGAAACCTCTTTGCCCCCTTGAACGATTTTAATTTATTATATTAGGGCACAGTAAACCGTTATTATATTCTCAGCTCTTATTATAGAATATTAGTCTAATTGAAGCCAAGGAGTAGATGAGAATGCCTTTTTCAATCTGCATTTCAGTTTAAATCTGAATTTCAATGGGAAGAAAGGGGAATGTCAAGTTAATAATTTCGAGCATTCGTTCTCGCATGACTTGTATTCGGCTTGGTAACATAACTACAATGATATATTTTTATACATGTATGCGTTTGGTAAAGTTCATTCACAAAATCAATAACAATTTATAATTGTGTTTCAATTAGCTATTTTTTATTAAATTATTGTATTATACCTTATATGACGTGTAGTAGGTAATAGCAATTACTCACACTTCTAATAAAAATTTCTTAGTCGTTTTTTTATGTTCTTGGATCAATGTTTATTATCATTATAACATATGTATTTAAATTGCTACATATCTCCTGTATACTATGAATACTATTAATTCGTTACACACAATAAGCTCATGCAGTGACAGTACGTTGTATTAGAAATGATGGGCTTTCCATTGCTCCAAACGTTTGGTACCTATTTAACTTTCATAAAAAAAAAAAACAATACCTATTTTTTGGTTGTAATGCTTCGTCAATCGGTTTTTCGATGAATTCTAATTATACTATCATTAGTGAAAACTCATCCTATGACGATGACATAATATGAGTACTTGTTTTTCCTTGTTTTACAATTATACCATATTTTAACCTTGATTCAACGTATTATTGAGTCATAATCGCTCAAATCGACTCATCGAAAAAAGATATCTGATAGCCTATAAACTTTCAATCCTGTTATTTGCGTACTTGTTATTGCTAAATAAATGAAACAGTGTTCTTACAACGTAATATAACATGTTAGTCCCTAAATTAAAATTCATTCATAAAATATATAATATGATCATGTATTTATCTGTAAAATGTATATTTGGATAATCTTAACAACCCCAGAACTTTCTTCTTCTTTTTAAAAAGAAGAAAAAAAGATCAACCTCAGAACTACATCTGTTCCACAGAAAACAATACAAGGTACACGTGAAATCAAAAAAACATATATCAAATGATGATTGGTTAGTTTACTATAATAATAGCATTTTTCATATATGTACATTTATAATATCTACACCATCATGTTTGATTCTAAAATAGATCGTATGGACCTTTACAGAGAGGAGGTAGTATTAACAGATTTTTGTTTTTCCGAGAAATGTGCGTTAGCTACTTGCTCAACATATTAATTCCATGCTCTGGGGGAAAACACACATTGTTAAACAGCATGTGAATTTTCAAGACCATGAAGTCCAGCTCGGGACCTACAACATTATAAACCGACACCTCACCACTCGACACACATTATTATATATCACGTGAAAATCAAAAATGCAAATCCACTACAATCAATTCCATCGTAATTCAGTACATATTTTTTTGGACTTCACCTGCTCTTCCCGCAATCTTTTCAATTCGTACCGCGTGGAAATGTTGCCATTTTTCCTTCGGTTAGTAATTGGCACTTCCTTTTTCCCCGCTTTATTCTGGCAACATTTGGGCGAAAGTGTCTTACAACAGTCTGTTTGGATAATGAGCAAGCTCCTTCCTTCTAATAAGGGATTCAAGCGTTGCGAGAATGGATTTTCCTGCTCGCTGATGTATCAAAAGAGTTTCTGGGATGCCCCTTAGCTATTTTCCTTCCAATTCATTGAAGTTTGGACTGCCCTCATTTTACCCGAGGAACGTTTTCTTTAAATCACATAAATAACACTTGATAATTTATTTATATCCATTATTTATAAAATTCACAAGCATATGTATCAAAAAACCAAAACAAAAAAGTATATTAAATAAAATTAGTAAACACCGTCACTATAAAAAACACTGTAATTATATTCACCACAAATAACGTATAGTAATGCGGCTGATTTATTATCTCAGCCATTATCGATCCACTGCTAGATGGAGGCCTCTCATATTTCTGTTCTTCTAGATCAAGCACGTTCAACTTCAACTAGGCGATGATTTAATACCCAGTATCAAAGTTGGCAGTGTTCAAACATATTATAGTTGGCATAGGACACTGAGACATTCATTATAAATTAATCAAAATCACTCGTTTTTTAACATTTCATAGAAATACTAAAATTTCCCATTCCTCTTTGAACACTCATTGTTATCCGACCAACCATGTCTGAACCTAATATGATCATAATATGGGTCTCCACAGAGTAGAGGTTTGTATTAACAGATTTTGTTTTTTACAAGAAATGGATGTCAGCCACTTGCTAAGCCTATTAGGTCCATACCCTGACTCACACACAAATTGAAAAACAATACGTTTACTTGCCAGACCCAGGATTCGAACCTGGGACCCACGGCATTATAGTCCAACGCTTAAGCCGCGCGGCCACCGTAGGTGGGGATTGTAGTCGTCGTCAAACTATACTCCTAATTCGGACAGTAAGGGGAAACAACATGTCAAGATCAATTTCAAGTACGGAGATTTATATCTTCTTATTCTCTCACTCCCGCGGTAGGCCGTTTATGATGCAATAGGACTCAGGTGATACGACGAGATGATACGGGCTTTCTCATGGTCAATTTTAAAATGACTAACCCGTCAATGCTTCCCTTCAAAATCTCGATGAAATCAAATTATATTACAACTGAATGTATACACTTTTTTAATGTTCACGATTCAATTTCTATTGTATGGTGAATCGACCAAAATCTATCTATACAATCCAGCGGACTCTTGGGTACCTCTGGAAGCTTTGATTTATCCGGTGCTTTTCTTTGAACGCTGTGGATTGCCCATTTCTACTTTGAGGTGTTAACAAATCGCTATATCTACTTATTAGGTATATACGCAATCTATTGTGTTAGTAAGTTTAGACTCTAATTTAACATATCCCGACGCCATCCAATTGAAATCATAAAATATCTAATAAAGGTCTTACAAATAATTTTATGTTATGTATTTCTTATTGTATCTATTTAAAATTATTTTCAAATTCTCATTTATATTCAATATTTATTTTTAATGAAGGTTTTTACAGCTTTAGCTATAAATAACAGACCTACACGTGTACCTGTCAATAATATTTTGACATTTTCATACGTCAGATTTCGTCTTAAATGTATACTTTTCCAAGTATCCAAGGCGTATTGTTTTTTTGAAAGAAACTTCCAAATAAGAAATGGCAGGCAAATTCGAAAAAAAGGGAAAATAATGATGCCCGCCAGCGGATTCAAACAACAGAATGCCAATTTGTCGAAAGGGCGAACGAAAAAAGAGTTTCTTTTTAGGTCAAATGTTATGTTATGTAAACCTGTTGTTCGTTCTATGTAGGTATATATAACTCGCACTGAAAATGGGTATTTTTTTGTATAAAAAACAATTTATCATAATCATTCCTTGTTAGAATATTGTAACCTTACGCCCCTAGCCCCAGTGACGTTTTCATTTAATATGTGTTTGCTTAAAAAATTGCGATACAATTTAATTAATAAAATATTCTAATAGATTTTTGTTTTGTACTATTCCATGCGAGTAGGTTTTTTCGAAACCGACCGACACAGGTCACATTTACTTACTGTGTATGTAAATAATATAATTTTTATATTAAAACCCTATTCAAATTATTAAAAATTTAAGATTTTAACATGAAAAAATAATGGTGAAATAGTATTAAACAGTAAATACAACAATTATTATAAAATACATAGAAGTACACCGAATGAGGTAAGTAAAACATATTTCAAAAAAAGCAACGTCCGCCTAAACTCATCCTCACGTAGGTGGAGAAAAGACAACTGATGTTCCCAATTTCTAAGATAGTTATCAGGGACACACAAATCAACACTATATAGAATATTCATATGTACATCCGTATAAGTTCAAAAAATTACGTAGTTAAATATATATATTATCTTCTGACTTTTATAGAAATATCTGCATTAAGTAAAGATGTTATAAGTGAAAAAAAATCAACAGTCCAATATCAATATACAATCGACCCTGATTGTGAATATATTTATGTGTATTCAACTGATAATTCAGGAGATAAAAAAAACTTTGAACAAATATGATACTGGACGGGGCTTGAACCCGCACCCATCGGATTCCGGCAAATGTGTTTTCCCAATTTGGCCACCTGCGCCCGACCTAATTAACATGAAATTAACTCATAGTCATTAAACCGAATCGTTTAGCAATTAATATTGATACTTAATTTGACAAAATTTTAATTTAGACATATTTAAATATATATTCTGTCTTGCTGTGAAAGCCATCGACTCTGGGATATGACACATGGCGCCGAAAGAAGCTTGTTTTAACCATACCTTTTATTTTCTATTTAAGCCAAATTTAACACTGCCATTAAAGCGAGTGATAGACTATATTAGTAATTCTAGTAATAATATAATATAATATATAAATATATTTTATTTTACTATTTAATTTATTTTAAAGCAAAGAAAATAAATTATAATATGTGAAAATTTTCACACATAAATTTATAAACATTAGCTAAATATTTGAAATAGTTTTTTTGGTTTTTTAGAGTACGACAAAAAATGACAATCTAATCAATGTAATCTAAAAAAATACATTTTCGTTAAAACGTTTCTTCCGCCTATTGGGAAACCTCGATAATATTAAAATAATTATGTTTGTTTTGTCAGAACCTTTTTAATAAATATTACAATTCTGTAAAGTTTCTTGTTAAATCGATATAAAAGACGTATCTAATTTCAATATTAATGTTATTATATCATATTTTTACGTTCCCTCTTTTAATGTGTGTGTTCACATTCACTGCGTCAATAGTAAATAAAAGAGAATACATAATTCGAAAAACATTAAATACAATCCCCCCTTCACCGGTTAATTCGAAGTTTGGAATCCGTCGTGTAACGCGAAAGGTCCACACCACTTTATACTACATCCGGCCCTTATTTATTTACGGCGCCCATGAGGGAAGGCGGCCCGCGCGCCCATGGCGGGGCCGCCGAGTTGAAATTTTCACTGAACCCTGCCCTGAATAATTAATCCGGCCGCCGGATAAAGGTTAAGCGGAAAACTCCGGAAAATTATGATAGATTCGGGCGGCCGCCGCGAACATGTTATGGATACCGATATTAACATTTTAGGCGCCGTGCATTTGCGCTCGACTAAAAAAATACATATTAACATTTATCAGTAACATCCTCCCATCTAAAATAATTAACTAAAATAAATGTTGACATAATCACTCTCAGTCGTGGTTAGGGATTCCAATCCCGGGATCCCGAACTATTATCGATACCTATGAATCCCGGGTTTGATAAACATAATCCTGAAACTTTCGAGATTGATTTTTTTATCAATTTTTATGGAAAATAAAATGAAAACGAAAATATAACAGAAAAAATACTTAATAACATTATAACATTATAAATACACTGAGTTTGAATGCAGTTTGATTTATACCCATGTGTAAGTTGCCGATTCATTTTTTTTTTCACATGAATTAATAAAAATGAGAAAGATTGAAAAAAAACAATGCTTCGCACTTTCAACAAAGTAATTCCACCATGATCCCATACGTTTTACGGCAGTTTCATATTTGACTGACTAATTAGATTTATGAAGCGAAAAGGCCATAAGTACACCACGATTATTTGCTTTACAATTTTAAATCTCGCTAATCCATTCATTAAGTCTTTACTATCAGAAATAGCAATCTCATATTAAATTCACATTATTATTTACATTACAATATTATTTACTCCATTAAACTTATTTGGTTCCAAGATTGAACGTAGATATACACTATTAACAATATTATGTCTTAAAGTATAAATTATACTAGATTTATTTTTGACCGATTTTATCAATGTTATCTGTAAATATAAAAAAATTATATTAACAATGGAAAATAATGCCAATCCCGGGACCACTCCTGGGTTCCCGAGATTGTCAAATTGTAATCCCGAAATCCCGGGATCAAAATTTTGGCTCGGGATTTGATTCCCTAGTCGTGGTACATCCGCTGCTGAATGAAGGAATTACCTACTGCTCTTCTCTCATCACGTTGAATATCTCCGTTTT
Organism: Rhyacophila brunnea; assembly: GCF_057557595.1. NCBI lineage: Eukaryota > Metazoa > Arthropoda > Insecta > Trichoptera > Rhyacophilidae > Rhyacophila > Rhyacophila brunnea. Next base: position 33,021,673 of record NW_028232871.1, on the reverse strand, counting down.
CATTGGTTTATTTAGTGGTTCACGCTACTCATAGTTTTTGAATTTCTCTTACATTAAGCCCGATCGCACACAGAAACTTGTTTATACTGCAACGCGACGAATTTTTGGATGTCATTTACAAAATATATGTATCTTATAGGGTGCATCATTTTTGGTAGAAAAAAAAACATCCGTTTGTTACACGTAACAAATTTCATTCGATATGGGCCGCGCAATGACATTATTAATGGACAACGCACTCAGTACAGTAGCTAGCAAGTAAATTCGCGCATAACGACATTCGCACATGTATAGGTAGACGTCACGTGACAAAATTTCGCAATTTTCATTATGCGATATCACGCATCGGGAATTTATAGCAATATCACCTTTATTGTAATGGCGTTAGAACAGTGTTTCTAGTGTCAATGTTATTTGAGCGAGCGATATTGATATTGAAATATGAATTATGCCATTCGGCAGACCCGACAAAAAAAGTGTCATTTTTCTTTCCAGATGCTTCGTCCATATTAATGTCATTGGGGGCACAGGTTAAATAGCAAAATGTCGCACGGGCGCATTTACTGATGCTGGTTTTTCATTCATTTCTGCTAACCACGTGACTGTCTCGGCATGTTCCCGTCAGGTGTGCGCGCGGAAGATGGTTGCAAGATTTTCCACGGTTTTGATGTGTATGTGCAACCGGGCTGAGGATCCTTGTTAACCTTGGTAGCATAAATGGATGAACCTTTAACGTTCTCTACGCAATGAGAGGTCACTTTTAAAAATACTAGGCAGACCCCCAAATATGCACCATGCCAGTTTTGTTCTGCAAGCAACCTCGTCATATATTCATACGTCAATAGACATGGTTTCCAAGATAGGCGTAATTGTTGACCAGCTCGAATTGCACGAATTTAATGTTATTACTTTTATCTTAGAGACATTACTCTTTGTACTTAATTTGAGGCTTTCATTTGCAACCTCTTATATCCTTTTTTAAAGATATTATGGATATTTGTCAAATATAGATAATTTAAGTGTTCACCATGTAAGTCGCCTGAAAAGGTCTTCCAAAGTAGCTGTGAATAGTTTTGATAAAATTAATTTTAACAGTATTGAACTATCATATATCAAAATAACTGACATGTTTAATAAAGAAATATGGATATATATATTTTTAATAAATAAAGAGAAAGTTTTTTTTTCTAAAATCCATGTGTTTCACGCATTTTCTATTCTGGGATTGCACAACCTAATTCCTATTACATAAATGCCAGGCAGCGTATTTCGCAATACACAATTTTCTCTCATTTCTCGTACAATTTTATTAAAATCTAATTTTAAAAAATTCTCTCTGCAAATTAACTGAGGAAATTAAATTTCCCCGTATTTCTGACGAATCATAGCGCAAAGCAAAAGTAATCTACTCCGATATGAGATTTTTCAAAGAAACGAAATCTCGTCTAGTACTTATTTTCTGTATCAAAGAAGAACTTTTAATAGTATTATCCTCGAAAAGTATAGGTATCATCACAGAAGATTTTCATAGAAAGATGTGATATTTGTATATTACTCTCATTTATTATATAAGGGAAATTAATATGGTTTTTGTTAATATGCGATGCTAAAACGTGGTAAAATGTATGTTTTCGTAAAAGATGTCGAAGAGAATTTTCTCTGTGTCGACGAAGCCTAATTATATTATGAAAATTAAGCCGGAAAAGGGGTACTAATTATCTTTAGTTCATGTTTGCTATCTGGAATAACCATAATTTGTCAAATACGTTATTCGATCAAACAAAGTATATACCTAAGTAATAATATAACACAGTGGCGAAGACTCCATACTAGGCGATTATTTAAAGCCTACCTTCATAAGAAAAATATTTTTTATTTTTATGTTGACGTATTTATATAATCACAAATAATAATAAATATTCAATATGCCCAAAGACATCTATCGTATAATTGTCATAATTTTACGATCTTTTCCCATATTTCAATAAACACCATCTATGGCATCTCTCGAAAGTTTAAAAAAATAGTACACACCGCGTTTCGCTTCACATATTGTATAGGATTATTTTCGCGTGAATCGGCGGTTTTTCAATATTAAGTTTTTTTCTCATTATTTCAAAATGCCTGGCGTCCCGCATACAAATGTACAAGCTGTTTCGTTAGCGCTTACGTCGCGAGATCACATTTAATCAAGATAATTAAGAAGATAATTTAAAAAATAATTTATATGGGATTCAATCACATAAATATGTATTGATTGTTGTTAAAAATATAAAATAATTTATCTCGTGATTTTTATTTATGTATTAGTTCACTCATTTGACAATTTAGATATCTGATATTGTACCTACCTAAGTCTGTGTTTTAAATATGTAAGTATATTAAAATGTTTAGTTTTACGGGTTAAATTATAAATTGTTATGGGACATAATATATATTATACAACAACGGATATTTTCATAGATGCTAGGTAATATATTTTGAGCGTATGTTACGTTTAGGAAAATACATAAGTTATTCAAACTAATTGCTTATTTTTATGAACTAATTATAACAAACCAATTAAGCTTTTGAAATTTCTTCGTTTTAGCGTACCTATTCATCAGTAGTAATATTGGGTTATCTTCTTATTTCCCGCAAATATATCTGACAAGCATGGTTACTCCCACAGCCTACCTCTTTCAAAAAGTCACCCTTCGCCACTGATATAACATCACTCAGTAATACGCACGTCGAAAAACATTGAAGTAAAATCTTTTCTTTATAGTCTAGTAAATATATAAAAATGAATCTAAAGAGGGGGTTAATAAGACTGCAGAAAAGTTTTAGACTTCGGCCATATTTTAAGCAATGACAAGTAGGTATGATTTATTTCAACTCATGGCGTTGGGGAAAATGTAGGGCAGCAAATTCGTTTGTAGAAGGATATTCTCTTGGCTGTGCAACAACCGTAAGTGTAATAAGTGTAACCGTATAACCAAACAAAGCATTGTGCACGAACATTTCACACACATGTATACGTTTGAGTTGCGCACGCCGTTCACACCCCGCCGAACGCTGTCCACTCAGGCCGTACACTAAGAGTGTCAATGTCCAACGCGAGGATGTTATTCGACTGGCCCAGGAGAGGGAAATGTACTGCAAGTCAGTCGCCAGCCTTTGATGGAAGACGTCACTAAAAGAAGATGAAGACTGATTAAATTCGTATCCGGAAATTTGTACGTAAACAGTTCAACGTAGAACACTTATTCGTGTGCCGCAGTACGTGAAACATGAGTTCGTGCAACATTTAATCAAATGACGAGTTCTTCGTTGAACATTTCACCGTGGAATACATTTCACCGTGGAATGCGTATTCTACAACATGTGGCGCTAGTTTGCAGTTCTAATTAGATTCAATACGAATTTTATGAGATGTCTTTATTGTTTTTAAATAATTTAATGTTGAAACTACATACATATAATTACAATATGAAAATATTTCTAATTTAGTTACCTACTTATTTTCTTCCGTCTTTCCCATATACTCCGATGGTTTAAGTGTTATAATTTTACATGATTATTATACGTTACCAAAATAGCAATATTTTCTTCAAAATTGTAAGTAAATAATATTATATTTCTTTACCTTCGTAAAAGAAGTGGTTATGTCGATATGTCATTTTTTTCCAGTACAAACGATTCTTTAATGCCTTTCAAAGTCATTAATTGATAATATAAATAATAATATGCACGATAGATTTTTATGTTGTTTTTAATACAAGTAAATAATTTGGAAAATACCAAAAAATAAAGCAATTTTTGAACATTTTTAGGAACTTTTCAACACTTAACTTAGTATTGGCAAATTTTGATATTGGCACTTATTTTACCAAGATCCAGATTTATAATTCCTTGTGTAATATAGATATTATCGTGTAAGTATTAATAATTGATGATTTTTATAAATACTTAATATTATGAAGTGCACTTAATGGTAACTATAAAAACAGCTATTTATTGGTTGGAATTAGGAAAACATTTTATTAGGTAGTTAATTAAAATAAAACACAAAAATAAGTAGTTAGTGTTTATTCCACAATTCACACATGGATATTATAGGTTAACCTATAATCCTGAGATATTGGTATCATTTCAGTACCGTTTATTATATATTGTACTTATAAGTAATAAGTAAAACTAATAATACACCCATGGTGGCTGAGTTGGTAAAGTGGTCGTCTATCAAGAAGTGGGATCGATCAATCCAGCGTAAAGACCCAATGTGTCGTGCAGTGGCGCAACCAGGGGGGGGGCAAGGGGCCCTGGCACCCCCCAAAAATGAAAATTATCAGAATGATTTTAAACATTTAAATTGAAAGCCAATAAACTATACCTTTGGGCTTAGACAAATAAAGACACAAAAAATGATTTGTAATAATTCTCCAGCACCCTTTTTAGAAAAATTTCGTAGATTTTAATTTTTAACACAAAAATTTCGAAACACTAATGTCAGGATTTTTAGAAACACAATCCCTAATGGAAATGTCAAAAATTCTCGATGTCCACCCGAATTCCGGAGTAGTGTCGGTCATGGCTGGGGAGGGCTGACAGAGCTCTAGCCTGGGAGCCCGGGCTGTGGGGGGCCCGGCGTGTCGGGTTGACCAGATAAGTGAGATAAACACACATCATAAATTAGCTTTAATAGTAAAAAAAGTATACTTCATGGTCATGAACATTTTCAATTACTTATATAACTGTGCAATATAGTTTTTGATTATAATGTGTCGATACTCGACAGCTCCATTATTAAAGTAGATGTATTAAAAATCGCCAATAATTCACTGTATAAGTACCCTTAATTTGAACTAAAACACAATTTGAAGAACGTTAATGTAGTGTTTCACACTGCCTTTAATCTAATATCGTAGCCTGAGGGCCCGTTTCAGGATGTGGGGACCATGGTGTAGGTACACCGAGCGCAATAGACAAAAGACCGATAAACGAAAAATTAGGCTGTGAAGAAGAAATAGATCCTATGGGACTAATTTACATTTTCTTCCTTGCCCCCCCCCCCCAATATTAAATCCTGGGTGCGCCACTGGTGTCGTGTCAAGTGATTATTTCTAGTGTGTCAATCAATATATAGAATGTTACATTCTCAAATCTAGGGTCTTATTGGTTGAAAAAAAATGGTTTATTATAATTTTTATAATACCTTTGTATTTATTTAATAATACATTCAGTTTACTGTGGGAAACATGTCCTAAATATAATTAAAAAACCAATAACGAAATGTAGTAAGTGTTTTGAAATGATGCATTACCTAATTACAAATCCGTTTTATTTTGGTGGAATCTAGTAAGTGACACTGACTAAAGTCTAAACTAAACAATACATTCATTCAAGACAAATGTGTCCAGATGGTAGATTTTTTTTGTATTATGGTCAATTTATTGGGTTGGCCCTTTCTCGAGAGTTCCCTTGTTCATTATTGTGTGCACAAAAAAGACCGTTTTAGAAATTAATATTATTAAAAAAAAAAACATTATTACGTACGATATGGTTGTAATTATAATATACTTATCTACCTATTTTCTGCTGTGTCCCTTGTATTATAATGGTTTTATTACGTACTTTTAAGTAAGTATTATATTTTTACATGAATATTTAAAATTTCATTATATATTGTAAATAAATAATATTATATTATGTTACTATGTTTATTGGTATTATGTATTGATAATGGGAGCTATTTATAAGTAATAACCATATACATAGTATATTTGTCTATGGTAATACCTACGTAATGCACATTAATGGTATTAACTATCAAGTTTAGTATTGATGAGAAAATATTAAGTATATCATTAATTTAAATACCTATAACACAACAATACTATTTAGGTAAGTACCTAATGTTTATTTCGCAATTTAGACAGGTATATAAATATATATCTTACAGATAAGTTAACTGAAATTACAAATATACCTAATGCTAATTTAAATCTATTTCCGTTTTATCTATGAACGTACATTTTATATTATTTTTATAATAACTTAACTTGTGTACTCCATCATAATGCAGGAAATTAAGAAGGCATCAGAAGTGTAGGTAGATAAAGATTGTCATGGCTACGGAACCAACGTGTGTTTCAAAACATACATTTTTGAAATTGACTACAATGTTCTTATAGCTATTTACCACGTGATAAAGAATATGTGATTTACATTACGTAAGTATCATAATATGTTTTAATTTGTTAACTGTCAATTCATGGTGGAACTGCATTTTTGTTATATTATTTCTGTCGCTTTGGAATTTGTTTGATAAATATTGTTTTAAAAAAATGTACTCAGTTGAAAATGTCCCTCTGAGGCGGACGAAACAGGTCCTAATTAAAAGTGGAATAACTACTACAAAAAATGCGTTTTATTAAATTAAAACAACAATATCATAATATGCATTAAAGTTTCTAACATAAATGAAACGCGCATTCAATATTGGCAATATTCGAAGACACTAAACGGGCTTAGTATTTCTTGCGTTGCTGGCTTCAAATTCTGGGTCGATGGTGACTGGCTTTAGCATTTCTATCTTAATAATCAGTTCTGTGGTATGACCTATAGATATTTAAAATGCACTATTATGCAACTCTAACAAAAGTAACCTATAACGTAAGCGTATTAAACATTACATATTATTTATAAATCATGTATGTGTGAATACTTAGTAAACAGAATACAGTATGTACCTGGCTAAATAATTAACATTTTTGCTCCAAAGCGCAATACATTGAGCTGCATTGAATAGAAATTATATTAATAAATAAACGGCACTGTTCGTTATACGGAATACAGCGGAAAACGCATTTTGAAAATAGCCGATAAACTGGATTATTTGTTAGGTTAACCTAACCAAACCTAACCTAAACTAACCCAAACTAACAAATAATCCAGTTTATCGCCTATTTTGAAAATGCGTTTTCCGCTGTATTCCGTATAACCGAACAGTACCAAATAAACTTTTTACGAAGAATGTTGTCACTTGTTAGCCATTCGCCAAACCCATTGGGTCTTTACGCTGTATTAACACACAATGGTTTCAAATGTTTTAATTAGATTATTATAATCTGAGTGGACTAATTGAATTAAAACTTATTGTAAGTAGGTATTATTGAAAGATGGCAATACCTAATTTATTTAAAAAATAAATGTTTTTACCTAGGTATATATTATATTTAATTCATTTAGGATATTATTGATCTTTATAATATATAAAGTAAGTACTTAAGTATCTTAATATATATATGTATTATACAAAAAATATAAAAATATTAATACTTAATTAATATTATATAAACTAGAGAATAAGTAGATAATACAATCATAGATATAATCATAGGTTATACATTAGATATAGTCAATTCACTGTCATTTACTTTTTTTGTTTGTAAGAAATAAAAAGGTTTTTATATTTATACATATATGTATAATGTACGCGTACCTATCAACATATCCTAAATATAATTAAAAAATCTTGAAATAAATCAATTACAAATCCGTTGTATTTTGCAGTTTATTGTGTAGGTAGGTTCTTTAACTTTCACGTACTTCTAGTGCACAAAAAACATTTGGCCACTGTAACATACCTAATATCCGGAGTTCTGATCAAATCTAAAAATTAATAAGTATTAATAAAAAGTCAACATTATTACGTATCTACCTTACTATAACAAAAATAACCTATAATGAAACGGAGTGTATTATACGAGTGTAGAATAGGTAATTAATATTTTTTCTGCAATCCGGAACATAAATTGGCTCCATAGAATGGAGATTATATTAACAGACTTTTTACGAATAACGGTTGTTACTTGTTAGCCAATCTTGGTCTCTCGTTGGATTAACACACATTTAAAAAACAACATGTATTTTTTATTAAGTCACAGGATTGAACCCACTTTCTATATGGAACCGCTCTGCCAAGTCGGATACCATGGCTGTATTATCAGGATATGCAAAAGTTAAAGTACCTACGTAGTAGTACCTATGTTTAAAGTTGCAAAGATCAATCATATCCAAAATGAATTCAATAAATGCAGTCATCTATATAAGTAGGTATATTTATTTTTAAATTAAAGTATGCAGCTATTAACACGTTCGTATTTTCAATAATATCCATTTACAAAAAGTTTCAAATCAACATTGTCCATAATATTATTTTAAATAATAATAAGAACACACATTTTCTATAATACTATAATAAATTTTCAACATATTTGGTAGTTAATTAAAATAAAACGCAATAAGCCACAATAGACACATTTAAAAAACAACGTGTATTTTTGTATATCCGCGGGATCGAACTAACCCACTCTTCATAAACGACCGCTCCCCCAACTCGGGCACATCTATTTAAAAGTAAAGTAGGTACTACGTACTTATCTATAAAAATCAATAATATCCTAAATGAATTAAACAACAGCATTTACATATACCTATGTACCTATATACATTTATTTTTTAAATTAAAAAAGGTAGGTATTGCCATCTTTTTATTTTCAATAATGCATACTTACAAAAGGTTTCAAATCAACTAGTCCATTGTCCACACCAAAACAAAAAAATATTGCTATTTCTGTAAGCTGCAATATTAATGTCTAAATAAAACACTTAAAAATACGTAATAAAACCCTCGTAATACAAGAAACACACATTAGAAAATAGGTAGGTAAGTAGATTATAAATACAATCACATCGTATAGGTATATTATTTATGTAGTTTCAACATTAAATTATTTAAAACCAATAAAGACATCTCATAAAATTCGTATTGAATCTAATTGGAAGAGCAAACTAACGCCACATGTTGTAGAATACGTATTCCACGGTGAAATGTATTCCACGGTGAAATGTTCAACGAAGAACTCGTCATTTGATTAAATGTTGCACGAACTCATGTTTCACGTACTGCGGCACACGAATAAGTGTTCCACGAAGAACTGCATACGTACAAATTTCATGTAACCGATTAAATCAGCAGTTAATTTGATTTTTTGATTTATTTATAACACGTTTTTATTAATTTTAAAAAACATGGGCATTGACCTATATCAAAGATTTTGAATCTTCTTCCAAATTCAGCCTTTTGTAGTTTTCCTATAAAAATTTTGAAGTTTCATTTTTGTATGAAAGATAAAAATCACCGAGCTGCAGTATTCTAAAATTTTATATAGGAATTAATGGTTCCAGCGGTCCTTTTTCCCATCGCTTCCATACGTTTTAAGCTCCATCTCTATAGAAGAAAATTTTCTTTAATATCTTTGGTGTAACTGTTATTTCTTGCAAAATATATTTGTTGATAGCTTTTATTGAATTTAATTAACTATTTCTTTTATTCAACGAATAATTCACAAGATTTAAGAATGTACCATTCTGATTATTGAACAAACATAATTTTGAAAAACACTTTCTGAGAAAATATATTGTAACCAACAGAAAAAATCTTTTTGACAAAAGTAAGCCACCCCGGCAAGGAATCGAACCCTGCATCTCCTGGGTTTACGCCCCGTCCGTCGCATTTACCTCTATGCTACAAGGCGACGTACTAATTGCGATACATTTTAACTATTGGATGTTTATTTGTTTAAAGAGAAATGTATATTGTTTAAAAGCTTTCTCAGAATTTTCGTTTTAATGGAATCTAATATTTCCGACTTTTCTTCTAAACTATTCACTGCCATACCAACGAAATATTTTCAGTAAGATTTAATACGAGTGTACAACTTAATAATTTTTAATTTCTATGCGAGCCTTATTGTAATGTAGTTCGCGGGAAACTACCCACCACTAACTTAGAATCGCTTTTCGCTCAGTGAAATTCTTTGAAATCACGGCAGGCGAATTTTCCCCGTATCGAAAAGGCCAGCCTGGCAGGGGAGTTAATAAATTTTCACCGCCATCGAATAACTTTGCACAGAGTGGCTTACGTACCTCCGACGGGCACTAACCGTTTAACGTAACCCCGCCGAAGAAAAATAAGAAAAATCGCGCGAAATTTTCAAAAAAAAAGATTTCCTTTCAGCCGTAGAATAACATATTTTTGAGAATAGCTGCGCTATAACAAAGTGTCTAGGAGTGTAGGGGAGACGTGGGGAGAGCGCGGCATGTTATGACGTAATAAATTATTAACGAACGCCCGCTAGGCTGTCGGCGCGACCGGGACGTACCGCGTCACCCCACTATACCCTACACACACCCATGCATGCGCATTCACTAACACACATATAAATACAAGGTGATCTTAAAATCTGTCATTCAAATGCATTATTTTACTTACGTATATCGTGATTCTTAACTTTACAACCTTTGAAAGCTGTTTATCACTTCCACAAATTCCATGAACCCTGACGCTTGCCAATTGTTTTTGCCAAAAATCTTCAAATCTCATCATCGGGGGCCCGGTCGACGACCTAGACTCTAGGAGTGGGACCGCGCCACATAGCTTCCCACGCCCCACCCAAAAACATCTAACCTCTCTCCGAATTACGTATGGAATGCCCCTTAATTTTAATAGAATATTTATTATCACCTGTGTATCGTATTCCATGCCTTTGGGTATACGCAAGGCTGACTATATAAAGGCCGTGACACTAAATTGTGAATTAAAATGTTAGTCGTAGTGAATATTTTTGATTACACATTTCGGTCAAATTATTACCATTTACTTAATTATGCAGAAATCATAATTTTCTACTTTGAGTAGGTATGGGCAATTATTAGTACTACAATTGAAGTTTCCTGTCACAGTCTGACTATTTAGTAGGCATTAGGGTGTACGGTAAATAGGTGAAAATGATTCTTGTTCTCGATAGAAAGATGTTGCAAATTTTAGCTTATCAATTCATTTTATAAAGTAGATGTACGTATGCCACGTAATTTTGTCAACTACATTAAATATCAATATAGCTTATGTCATTAAAATTGCACATGCATTACTTATGTAATAATTATATACATAATTTTAATGTACATAGATTTCATTGGTCAACCACAATCTAATTACCATATACATATATTATATATGACAATATTATTATTATCAACCCAAATTCTGCAATATTCACGGTTATTTTAATGTTAGTATCAATAATTTTACAATCAAGTGCTATATAAAATATTGATCTGTGTTAGGAAAGAAAATAAATATTCTATAAGCGTGGTTTCAGGTCAAATGCCTATAAGCTGGGTTGTCTCATTTGTTTTAATGTACGTACTATGATGCCAACATCTGGATAAGTGTTTATCTTCAATTTGATTTTAAATTTCACATAAAAAGTTCTTAATATTCTCCTTCTACCGCTATTTACTATTTCTACTGACATTAATGCCGTACACTAAATCAATTTTTGACTTTTCATATAACCTTTTTGTAACGATCAACGCAAATGGAATATCGGCATATAAACTGTAATTCATGTGCTTTAGACAGTTACGTCAATTAGATGGAAACTTAAGCAAGATTCTTGAATTTGGCACTTTTTTTCAAAATATAACTATTCCCGATCACCGTGTTCTCGAGTATATCTATACGAATATAGTTATAGTGATCTCGCCGTAGCCAAAGAGGAGAGGAAAGCTCGTGTAATTTGACAATTTTCTATGGGAATACGTATGATGAACGTTTATTGAAATAATAATAATTTGAAAGTTTGGTGTGGAAACTAATTAATGCTTCCATCAATTCTCTCCCAACTTTAGGGTCGTTATTACCTCAGTATTCTGTTGAATAACTCTCGTGGATTTTTGGAAACATTATTGCAGTGAAATTCTAGTCTGAGAAATCTATTGTCTGATAAGTTTGCTGTTCACGGAGCAGCTTTTTAGAATTCATCTGATTACTTTTGGGATTCTTCCTTATTATTTCATTTCTTTAATCTTTATTTTGTTAAGTTTATTTTGAATTCTTACATAAATTCTATCATATATCTACTAGTAATGATAATACACAATAATTATTATTTTTTATTTTTCTTATGGTAGATATTATTGTAAACTATTTTATTATAAATAAGCATTTTAAATAAATCAAGTTTGAATTAGTCCATCGTAATGAAATATATAGTAAAAAAAATAATTCTGTGTACAAAAGGAAGTCTTATATATTTTTAAATGATTTATAGATACCAAATGATTTTAAAAAATCTGGCGATACAAACCATCACTATGTGGAGAACTTCATTGAATTGGACAAGGTTTTTAAAAATAAATCAAAATACATACTTATAACCTTATAGGAGAACAAGGCTAAGTCGAATTATTGCATTTCACACTGAAACATCGAAGTTCCTATACAAAGGTTTCCTCAACTAAGTACTTATTTTAGACTTATCGTCATTTTCTTTTCAAACGCAGATTTAGAAATCAATAGACATACTCTTTTATAATTAATATGCAAGCGAATTGTATCATTTCAAAAATGTGGCAATGGAGGAATACAAATAATAATAATAATTAACAAAATAATATATGTACCTACCCTAATTTTGAGCAGATATTATAATTCTTCACTATTGATATAATCTTATATTTATAATTATTTTCTTGAGTCTCTTCGTAGTGCATTAATCGTCAATAACAAAATGATTTGTAATATTGTTTGTAGTTTGATATATTTAAGTGTATTCCATTTTGTTTCTTGTCGTATGTAATAATAAAAAAAGAAATCTGAACGGTTAAAGTTTCTTTTAATACTAATAGATTTTAATCTCATTTCGATGAGTAAATGTATTTCTTATATTATATTATATAATCAATGCAGCCTACTAATATATATTTGATTAATGGGGTATATAGTATAATTAAAATGATTTACCTTTTTACTACTTAGACTATGTATTCAGCAACATGAAATTATTAATGGTAATAAAATTGCGGCTGACACGTTGACTTTTCCATCTAAAATAAACAGAATAATCGTGGTATTCTAAAACAGAGAAACCAAGAAAGTGCTAGTACAAAAAAACACACCCGTGTCACTTCACGTCAGTTGTCTCAGACGATATCACATGAGTAAAGTTGTCGAGTAACAAATAATAATTTTCATCCCCCTGTGCGCGCTTTGCCCTCATCTCCCCTGTTGTACATTGCCTGGTTTCGCAACCTTGTCGCCATTAATGACTTAAACACTATCGTATCCGTAACAATACTCTCACGTGAAAACCTTACACGGAGGAGACGCATACACTCCAAGGCAATATTCCGAGAACAGTATGGTTAATGAATAATAAATGATTGTTTATTTAATTTTATTTTCGAGCAATCTCACTACTTTATTTACAATCAAACGGACGAAATATTGTTACCCAGAATTTACGTCTTTCCGCTATGCTTAGCGTATCTCAACTGATTTAACCGGCAACATTTTAGTATGCCTCTAAATATTGCTCACACAATGTAAAATACTCCGTTAAAATTACCGTAATAATGTCACTGTGATATTCATAATTAATTATAAATGCCACAACTTTACATCATACTAATGGGGCTACGTCTCGTTGGTTGCCTTTCAAAGCCTAGCCCCTCATTATGGTGCTTCGCCCCCTGCCAAACTACGATAATGCAAATGTTAGCTCGGCCACAAATATACACTCGTCTCGACTGCAACACGTCGAATTTGTCAATTTGATTTTGTTGTGATTCATAAAACACGTAACTTAATGTAGGGCAACACATAGCATCGGTGCTACATTTTTGGTAGAAAAAAATATCTCCTTATCGCATGTAACAAATTTTACTCGACATGAGCCGCAGGTAGAATTACAAAATATCGCATCGGCTCTTGTGCAAAATATGATGATCATCATTCATTTCGACTAGCCGCATGACGTCACTGCCTCGGCATGGTACCGTCTGTGTGCGCGGAAGAGAGTTGCAATATTGCCGGCGATCTTAATTTATGATCATGTTCCAGTCGAGACGAGTTTAGTGCACAGGTGATAATGCAATGGAAATATGGCCCATTAAATTTTTAGGGGCAGTCCGGTACTCAAAACATGGGTATCTATACAATCTTGTTTAATAAAAACGTGTGTTTATTAAACAAGATTCAATACATACCCCTGCTTGGAGTAAATACCGGAATACCCTTAAAAATTTAATGGACCATATTTTCAGTGCATTAGAACCTGTGCACCGAATTTTAGGTCTCTAAGTATAACTGTGATAATAAAGCGTAACAGATTTCAGCTTATTTTTTACATGCGCCTCAGAAACATACCCATTAGAAAAGTTTTTTTTTTATATTGGTACCGGGCGGTATTGAAGCCGTCGGATTCCTGCCAAAGTGTTCTACCATCCAACGGATGGAGAGAAGTTTCTAAGGATGAAAAATTCTAATAATAATATTTAGAAGATTCAGTCGGTATTGCAATAAGCAAATAAAACGTCCTCGTGTATGACGATGACGTGTTAACGATATGTTTATTTATTTTTTACTTTTAAAAATTTTGACGTAACTTTTGAACGTTCTGATTCCCATATAAATCATTTGTTTATATTTTTTAATGCACAGTGATCTGATTTCTTTCGCCAGGTTCACTACGCCCGTCCATTCGCAGGTTACCAACCTCTGAGTGTGGGCTTTTAACCACACACGATTCCACGAGCTGACACCTCGCACCCAGCAATTTTCTTCGTCTCTTTGAATTGATAATGTGCGTAGTACTATTATTGCCCGCTTTGCCACTCACCGATTCTGTACCTCCATACGCGTCGCGACGCTGAGTTGTGAATTATACACTTGGCGTGAATGGCTGGTTACCTGACGCCTGCGACGCCCTTCTCCGATTTAATATATCGCACCCCCAGAAGTACACTGGCGTAAGTCTGAATTTGGCTGTTTTGAGTTATGAATGCAGTTCAATTACATTCTGTTTCTCTTACTCAAGAGAACACTAGCGTATCTCTAAAAAAAATATTTAATAAAATATACCCTTAACTTCAGTGTTCTTTCAAATAAATTTAGTCAAACATCGAGAAGAACACTCCAGTAACTCTGATACTCCATTGCACTTCTTATAATATCTTTATGGCACAAAAACAAGTCCCTAGCCGAACACTGAGGTAACTGAGTTGCTCCAGTGTTCTTCTGGGAATTCATTCAAGTGGCAGCACTGAGTTACAATACTGATTTTGACAGTTGAGCCCAGAGTTTATTTTAATTTCCTAGAAGAACAAGGACGTAACTCAAATATTTATTTTTTTTACAAAAAATACTGTCTTTTTAATCTTTAAATTAATGCCAATAGAAACATATATTTTTTTCCAAGTCTACAAAAAATGGACATTGTAAAGCCATTACACATTAAATAAAGTACCATAAACATCGTTCAAAAAGTTTTTTTCGGCTCTCCTGGAAAATGGCTGTTTTGACATACTACAGTATACTTCTGGGGTGCGATATCATTATTTTGCTTCGGTGTTTTGAAACTTTGTCATACGTTCTCCGCTTAGGTATAAGAGAAGATTGTTGCATCTCTATTCTGGAAGTTAATGTCTCACCTGGAATAGTTATTTTCCTTGGTGATGAATTCTTGGCAAATACAATCTCATTTGTTTAATTAATTTGTTCCCCGTTTGCACCCACTTAGTATCAGTGAAGCAAATGAAAAAAACTAATGTTATAAAACAAAGATCTGAGCTTAAAGCTCCGTTTACGACTATCGTATAATATGATGCAACGTTTTCGCAGTTCTCATATATGGTGTAGACCAAGGATGGCGAACCTATGGCACGGGTGCCACTAGTGGAACGCGAGATGATTTTGCATGGCACGCGAGTGTTTTTGTGTTGAAAAGAAAAAAAATACATATATAATTTAAAATATATTTTTTTACAAAACAAACGTTTTACAAATGCCTAAATATATAATATTAAAAATGCGTATTTTCTTCGGGTTTTAACAATATTTTTAACGTTAATATTTATCAATCGATGCGCAAACGGAAACGACGAAATTCATGCATAAATGACAGATCGCATTGTATAAAAAATAACAGGCAGCTGATACTATTGAAGAATAAGCATTATAATTAATTTAAATTGCATAGATGGGTCCTTATTTTTTATGCATCACACATAATAATATTATAGCACTGACCTCATCAGGCGGCGGGGTAAACCGTGTTGCGAACCTCTGATTTTAATCGATTTACAATAATTTTATAATGCTTGAGACCGCTGTAGCGAGAGGATGCCTCATCTGATCCGAAAAATATTGGCTTCAATTTTTTCGTAAATAACTATTTTTTTCTGCTCGATCTACTCGAAACACTGCTCGACACGTCAGACAGTCAAAAAATAATATCTGGGAAGTTTTGGCACGCGTACGTAAAAAGGTTCGCCATCCCTGGTGTAGACTGTAGGCATTTTTTTTTTAAATTTATTATGAACCTTATCTTTACTTTTTCGTACAAGGCGGTTCTGTCTATATTGAGTACTCGTCATTACGTTGCTAAATTATTTTTTTTAATTTTTTGGTGCCCAGAATTAGTTATTTAGTATTTTTTGAGATTTTTAGAGGTCAATTTGTAATTAGGTTAACTGCACAGAGCTCCTCTTTTAGTATTGGGCAGTCGTTAATGAGCAACCATATTGTTTGATACGTGTCGCCGTCACATGTATATCAGTCATCTTCCTTCAGTTTGAATCTGTTTAAATAGACTCACAGTGCTCCGTGACCTGCCGTTATCTTTGTGGCGAATGTTTTACATCTGCTGTTTAGTTTTTTTGTATAACTTAGGAGAAACTATAACATGCAAGTTGAAGGTCTTTTGTCTGTTGTGATTTTTTAGCATATTTATCAGCTTCCTTATTCTGAGTGTAGAAGCATTGATTGTGAATGAGACATCTTACAAAACTATCCAGTTATTTTAAGTGTGTAGATTTATGCTAAAAATTCCGTGAACACATAAGATAAGAAAGGACACGGTATTAAAGGGAATAAAAAATTAGCTTGACCAATTATACATAATAAATAACAGGAAGCTAGAATAGTTTAACACATGCAAAATAACACATTTTTTAACTGATTTTATATGGGTGAAGTGTGAACTCTTGTAAAAGGGGCCTAGGCTTAAAATAGATGCCGTGGATAAAGAATCTAATGATTTTCAACCTTCGTAAAAGAAGGAGAAAAGTCGTATTCAGAACTCTTTTCACTATGGATGCTTTTCGCGGTTGGATGAAATTGAAATGTCGTTGATTATCAATATTTGTCTTTGGATCCAGCGCATTTGGCGCTGTGGCCATATGCTTCACTTACGAAGCGACATGGAAAAATAGGCGGAAGAATAAATTATGTACGCCACAGCATAATATAATTGCAATATTATACTCAAATGGTGAATTTTGTTTAAGTACTATATTTGTCTAAAAGTATTAGGCGCACAGCAATTCTCGATGTAACATATTATTTGCGATTGATAATAAATTTTACGATTCCGAATTTTCAGCGGGAGAGTAAAACTTATCCCGTCTCAGATTTCGTGTCAGGCATTTTTCATACCGGGATAACATAACAATATAATGTGTCATTGACATGCGGAGCCTAAATATAGGACAATTTCTTTAGTAACGCGATCTTCGGCTGAAAAGCACACCTTGTCATATTTTTATTGATCGATGACGCTTCATGTTCGCCTGTTACTTTGAACGTTTTATTACGTATCTTTTGTTATGTATGGGATTTCTTTATTGAATTCGATAAGAGAGTGTTTTATATTTTTATTTTTTATGGTATTCTCAATTTAATGACATGTCATGCTTATCGATAAATATACATACATATAGGTGTATACTTATATTATTTTATGAATATGTATTATGCCTATATATATAATATATATTTAACCTTGATGCAATATGCCATTTTTGTACATGTACTGTTTCCGAAATAATGATGCATCGCTACTGCATCTGAGACGATGTATTTTTGTGTTTGGGGAGTACTTGACTAAAACAGCCCGTATGATTTTGAGACAAGCAATGCTCGAAACACAACCAACAGACACCTTCCCAACCAATGTGTGGCGAGTCGCCCGACTTCCTATCTGAATGAGTTTCTGCTTGTTTGTCTCTTATGTGACAGATAAAATATATTGATGTAGGTACCCGACGCCATTTTACTGTTTGGAGATTAGGAGAATAATAAACCGTCCAACTTGCCTCTAATCTATAATTAACTGTAATATAAAAATAAATTACAAGATAAAAAGAACTTTTTTATATACAACGTTTTTAAATTTTCTGTTGAATCATATAAACTTGACTTGCCTAGCTTAAACGATCAAAAAAATTGTACTTGATAGAAATAATACTGAAATGTCATATTGATTTCCATAGTAACGCACGTATATATTAATAATTTAGTTGCTCAGACCAGACCCGTAGCAACAAATAATGGTGTCGAAATAACTTTTCATACAAAACAGAATTAACTGAAAATGAATTCAATTCTATTTAAATATGGCTAAAAGTATTAAAAAAATACATTGGCATCATTTTCTGGTATATTCTAAAAGTTTCAAATGTCTAGCTAGTCTGGAAGTTAGTTTAAAATCGATTGCAAGATTTGTACCGGACTAAGAACCACCGGACAAATAATAATACGAGCTAAGAAAAAGGTTGTAAAATAAATACGTCTATCGGTCACCCGATCTTGTAAAATCTTTTTATAATTTACCACTCCACTCGCTTCAAATGAATTCACAACTAAAGCGCTTCCGTCTTATTTATTGATGGAAACCAGTAGTTTGAAAGTTATAGTACTTACATTGTCCAATAATTTAAATAATTCATAATAATTATAACTGATATAGAAGTCACTCTCTACGAATTAAACATATTTGAGGAACCTATTTATTATTTCATAAAAGTTTTAAACCTGTAAGTACAAATATCCATCAATTTGTTATTGTGAAAATCTGTTTTAATCTGTTCTAATAATTAATTGTATCCATCATATATAAAATATTGATGGATCATCGCTCCCTCTTGTCTGTAATAACACTTTTCACTGTTCGGCAGTATTAATAAAACGTTAAAATTTGAAAGCTCCCAGTGTTTTGTGCTCGGTCGCACAAAAGCTCTCGCGCCGTGATAGATTTACGTTTTTGATTAATTGCTTCATTATTTTACGGAGAAAATTGCAAACTTCCCTCACCCAAATGAAAGATACGCCTCAAACTCAAACGCGTTTCGACGCTTAATGAAAAGCTCGGCACACAAACATACTCACACACATTCTTTGTCAATATTGAAAAGCTCTAACTCGTTTTTCTTAAATTAAATCTAAAGAGAGTTTTTATATCCCACTTTCACGAATTATTTTCACAAATCCAATATAAATTTGATTTACTGTACCTATGCATTTACTAATTAATTACATAATTCATTTTCTGTCGCTTATTTGAATTTTCTAATATTGTGGATAAATTTACCTATCTAGGTTAAAGTTAGTAGTATCAATACACTGCTGGACGAAAACCTTACCTAGCTCCGTGCACTATTGTCAGGTATTTCTAGGGAAAATTTGAAAATGTAATTGAAATTTGCGAACATTTAATTTAATGCATCATAGAAATATATAAGATTTTAAATTGAAAAATTATGTATTATATCTAGTCTAATTGTTAATACTGAAATATTTTCTGTCACCATTATGGTATTAGCATCATCATCAGCCGGGGTCGATCCACTGATAGATGAAGTTCTACTCTTCATTATGTTCGATTCCACTACTATATACTGTCACCAGACCTAAAAAAGGCCCTGATGCCCGACAGTTCCAAATTCCAAATCAACGATTTAACTTTAATATCAAAACACCTCCCCAACTAAAAGGTTGCACAGCCCTGCAGTACAAACGAAACGTTTCAAACATTTTTGTTACGAACACATTTTTTACACGAAGTCCCTTTCAAGTGTAGACTGCAGGTACCTGCATCCAACCTTGAATACGGCGGACGGACATAAAGTCCCGTTGTTCGGCCAAGCAGCTTCCCTTCACCCCACAGCCGTGGCGGTCCACCCCCGCGTCTCCTTACCTACCAACAGGCTTTTTGAAAAAAAAGTTTTTAGTTCGCAATTAACCCCTAAATAAACCGGACGCGGCAAAATCGTTCCTCGACGGACGCGTCGCTCCTGCGGGAAGCGGCGTGGTCGCCAGGACAAGCCGGACGACATGTTACCCTAAATTGATATCAGTGCGCCCCTTTTGCCGATAACGTATTAATATTGATTCCCATAATTATCCCAGAACGCGCATCGCGTCCCCGATAAAGTGCCCCGGCGCCGATCGCGCCATTGTGTGAACAAATAATACAAAGTGAATGTGCGACAGCTAAATCTAAGACTCCTTTAAGTGCAATTAATGATGTATTCCTAACCTGTCTGGAACTTAATGTAATTAAATGTCCCTGCGCAGGGAAATTGTCAAATCAAAAATATGTGTTTTATATAATTAAACCCCGCGATGTCACGCATCTCCCAATCAAAATAATACTGAAGAAGATTCAACCACCGACATACAAGTGAGTGCCTCCCTATCATTCTTCCCGGTATTATACTGTCGCCCATGCGTGAGGCGAACGAAGTCAATGCGACTTCGGGAACCACGACCCTGAGATACCCAAATGTGTGACATCAAACCTATAGTTTTGTGAATTTTAAAAATAAAAATAAATTCTCTGGCGCCCTATTAAAAAAAAAAAAACCCTAAACAAAAATATATTTCGCCCACGCTACCGTTAAAACAAAGTGAAAATTACGAGACAAACCCAGTAACAACAAATTCGCGCGTAAACCAAACAAGATAAAAATCAAAACCAGGGGCGTTCAACCTAATACACAGTGTTTTAAAAAAAATATTGCGAGCCGCCAAAAATTAAAACGACGTTAATGTCCATGATAAGAAATCAGTGCAATGAAACCCGAAAATGCCACGAACGTGGGTTCTCACAGAACGACCGTTCCTACGATGCTGCAGCCACCCCCCCCGTCTACTGGCAGCTGCCGGGGACCACCGACACCGGAGGTCCTGGAAAAGTCCAGGGTATGACCTGCCTGTCAAGGTCGCCCCCCTCTGCCCGACGACCCCTAGCACGAGAACTCAGCCCTGTCTTCGCATCCCCGCGTCAATCTTGCGACGGAGTCGCCGCACCCCAGCACACGTCCAAATTGCACCTCCCGCCGAACGACACCTGATCTCCGCAACCCCCCGCCTACCCCTGAAAAGGCGACCCAGCCCCGACCACTGCAGCAGTCCGAAGAAGCCGATCATGTGACGACACCCTACCGAAACCGGCTACCCCTCCAGAATCGTTGGCACTTGCCGAGAAAAATCTCGCAAGACGAAATGGCGTCTCCGACGGCACGAGACTCATAACCCGTTGAGCATCCCGCTCGCGGGTCGAAAAAACGTGCCCCATGAAAACCCTATCAATGTGTTACCAACGCGAACCATTCGAAACCCCCGCGATTTATTAGTGAAATTTTCTTTGTTTTATCAATACACGCCCCATTTACTTTACGTGATCGCTGATATGAAATTCGAAACAAATTGCAGTATGGAGGTTTGTCACCAGACCTAAAAAAGGCCCTGATGCCCGACAGTTCCAAATTCCAAATCAACGATTTAACTTTAATATCAAAACACCTCCCCAACTAAAAGGTTGCACAGCCCTGCAGTACAAACGAAACGTTTCAAACATTTTTGTTACGAACACATTTTTTACACGAAGTCCCTTTCAAGTGTAGACTGCAGGTACCTGCATCCAACCTTGAATACGGCGGACGGACATAAAGTCCCGTTGTTCGGCCAAGCAGCTTCCCTTCACCCCACAGCCGTGGCGGTCCACCCCCGCGTCTCCTTACCTACCAACAGGCTTTTTGAAAAAAAAGTTTTTAGTTCGCAATTAACCCCTAAATAAACCGGACGCGGCAAAATCGTTCCTCGACGGACGCGTCGCTCCTGCGGGAAGCGGCGTGGTCGCCAGGACAAGCCGGACGACATGTTACCCTAAATTGATATCAGTGCGCCCCTTTTGCCGATAACGTATTAATATTGATTCCCATAATTATCCCAGAACGCGCATCGCGTCCCCGATAAAGTGCCCCGGCGCCGATCGCGCCATTGTGTGAACAAATAATACAAAGTGAATGTGCGACAGCTAAATCTAAGACTCCTTTAAGTGCAATTAATGATGTATTCCTAACCTGTCTGGAACTTAATGTAATTAAATGTCCCTGCGCAGGGAAATTGTCAAATCAAAAATATGTGTTTTATATAATTAAACCCCGCGATGTCACGCATCTCCCAATCAAAATAATACTGAAGAAGATTCAACCACCGACATACAAGTGAGTGCCTCCCTATCATTCTTCCCGGTATTAATACATACTCTTAAGAAACTTAATGCGTGTAACTTCCTGTTTTAATGCGATGTTGTCGTTTGGGGCATATTCGCCTTATGCCCAACAGGCAACGCCACTTTGCACCATTTTTGATACTTTTTTTAATTTTTTTTTTTAATAGAGCCAGTTTGATTTTTGTTTGAAATTCGCGCCGTTTTAACTAGACACGATCCCGTGGTGAAAGTGAATAACATAGGCTTTTCGAATTCGTATACCTGAGAATGGATGAGAGTTCAGTTGTCCTCCATCATTATTAACATGAACAAGAATACGTTCAAAATTTAGCTTTACCAAGCTTTCTTTTTCGGGCTGGGAGAGCGTGTTGTAATCTCGAGCCCCGTCAATAAGTTAAAATTCAACTCCATAACCATGTATAAACATTCTATAAATGTGCTTCGGTGTAAATCAGTATCAAAATGTGTTCGGTCGGACCCGATCATAAATGATCGTCCTATTATCAATTACTCGTACCAATCCCTCGAATCGAAATCATATCGAGTTTCTCGGTTTCCCGTTATTCCTCGTAAAGTACTATAACCCTAGTGTCACAGTAGATAGCTGTTATTACATGTAGAATCTCATATTAGTAAAAATCATCCACAGTCCACTGTCAGTTTTCACTACCATGAAATAACTCAATAGGTACCCACCTCATTGGTTACATACCGCAAGACCATTCTTAACTTCGAAATACTATGAATCAATGAAACATTTGATAAATTAGCTAAAAACGCATCCAATATAATTAATTATCAATGGTTTTAACTAAAACACAGTTCAATGACTTCAAGTGTATCAATTTTGTATCATGTAATAGTTACCATACCACTTTTGTTTCGCTTGCATTCCTATTGAATTCCATACAGCTTTAGTCAAATAGCTTGCACGGGAATTTCTGCTTTGTTGTATTATAATAGATGCATCATAATTCATAACATACCATACCAAACCACGGCAAATAACTCAACCACTTTCAGTAGCATGGTAACAAAGCGTTTCATACTTCAAAGAACAATCTTCACTGTATTGTAGAAGCGTGGCTTTTAATTGACAAAGCTTAGTTAATATATTTCGCAATTCGTCAGTAACGACATCAGCGTGTGCCGTTACGCCGTTACCTCCGCCATATTGTAACGGCTAATAGAGCCTTCTCCTTCGATTAACGCCGGATTAAAGAGGCGCACACTGTGCAATTTACGACCGTTTGCTTACTGGCTTGTATGAATTCGTTACGCTGAAAATTGGTTTATAAGTTAATATTAACTCTAGATGAACAGCGACTCTCAAGATAAATTTATTAAACACTAGCTAACTGAATCATTTCAAAACAATATGTCTCGTCACTGCTCACACATCACCTCACCACTCCACCGCTGCTATCTAACCACTTTATACACTCGTGATGAATTGTTGCAAGTGCGTCGACAATGGTTGGATACCGACCGTGCGACCCTCTAATAGCACTTCATTTCACCACTCCACCAATGCTATTTGACCACTTTACCTAGTATGCTATTTTCGAGCGGTTAACACTTGTAACTTTGTAACTCTTTGAAATATCACGACGAAAATTAGTATCAATCTCTCTTCTTGGTCGTGCACTCATGGCTGAGGATCGTGACCACATTTAAATTTCGCCATCCTTTGAGCGACCAAGACTTTCCATCCTTCTCGATCTTCCGCTTTTCTCAGGGCAGAATGGATGGTGCCCCCAGTCAGCTCTTTCACTTGGTCGCTCCATCGCGCAGACGCTCTTCCTCTGCTTCGCTTTCCCTGGAGGCTACCCAAGACTACCAGTCTCTCCAGGTTGTCCGGTCCGCGCCTGACAATATGTCCAAAAAGTAATCCAGTACCAATAATGTATTCTATAATTTGTGCATCTTTCACCAGTATTGGTATAGTAGATTTTGGATAGTTTAATTAAAACAATATTGTTACAATTACGGCATGTATTTCCGGATTTGATAGCGGCTACCAAATTGGTCATCCAGTGTACTGAAAATTATTTCCCCTAAAAATGCAACCGAAGATCATCAAAAAGATAAGCTACTGAAAAAATCAGATGCCATTATCATAGAATCGACAATAACCTATCATTCTATGACACTGCATTTTTCAGTCCCTCATTGACTGACTCGTCGAGGTATTTTATAATTTCCCTGATGGAATCTCATAAATTACCGTTGACACGATGTGCAGGTGCAGCTTTGGGGGTCATACAGTGGCTGATCGTTGTACGTTTCGGGGACCGGGGGCGCTTTCTTGATTGATGTGACGTATTTGGATATTAAGTAGGGCTTAGGGAGCATTACTCTTCACGCCCCATTGAGTTAATAGTACTGCGGCTATTGATTTATAGGTGTTACTGAATGTCGTATTATTATGATATCGGTTGTAGGCAATGACATTATTAATAGACAACGTACTCAGTACAGTAGCTAGCAAGTAAATTCACGCATAGCGACATTCGCACATGTATAGGTAGACGTCACGCAATTTCCATTATGCGATATCACGCATCGGGAATTTATAGCAGTAACACCTTTATTGTAATGGCGTTAGAACAGTGTTCCTAGTGTCAATGTTCATTTGAGCGAACCCGTTCGAACCGAACCATTCGGCAGACCCGACAAAAAGCATCGGAAATTTATAGCAATATCACCTTTATTGTAATGGCGTTAGAACAGATTATGCCATTCAGCAGACCCGACAAAAAAGTGGGTGTCATTTTTTTCCCAGATGCTTCGTCCATATTAATGTCATTGGTTGTAGGTATTTGCATTTTGTTCTGATGCACGAAATTGACACTTTTATCTTGAGTTGATGAATTGTTTGTTAACGGTTATTTTTCAACTAATTCAACAATCCAATTTACAAAACCCGCGTCACGTGGCTTCAGGCTATTATAATAGATGATTTTTCGTGTTATTTTAAAATCATTTTTGCAAGTAATAGGTATACATAAATGACAAAGAAAGTATTTACTGCCAATATAATATGTAATATGTGACTATTTATTATGTAAAAATCAGGGAACTCAGAAATAATGGGAACTAAAATATCTAACGGATGTGGAGAAGCAAACAACCGATCTCGAGTGTGTAAGAATACGGGATAAACTTATCACGTATAAAAATACGTCATACATCGAATACTGACAATTGATCCCGGTTTATGCATTGACGCTTATTTAATATTGGTGTATTGAAGGTTGCAACACACACTATTGCCCGTCTTAAATGCGTGGTTTATTTTAATAGGACACTCACACATTCAAAACCCTACGTTAAAATGTAGTGTAGATATCGGAATTCTATTTATTAATCTGCTGTGTAGTCAAAATACTCGCTATTTCTCCGTATCTTTGATCAGTTTATACTAAGAATGTATATGAATCAGCCAGTAATTGACAATTATATCACAGAAGTAGGTAGTAAAAGTAAATTAAGTACCTTGTTCGCTCCTCAGCCACAGTAATAAAATAACGTTTTGTCATATTTAATACATTACCATTATAATATAATAGTATGGTATATAAATAACTAATAATATTGATTTGTGACCGATACTCTCATTATTAAAATTGCATGTTTTATTGTTAAAACGCACGTATACATATTTCACTGTAGCATAGAGGTGTGTCATCAATGTGTACCGCATAGGATGAAAATAGTCATTGAAACAACAACACATTTGTTGCCAGACGTGAGATTGAATCCGCTACAGGCTCAAATTAACAACGAGTATGCTACCGAGCTTTTATGAATGTAAAAACAAAGCCGAGTAGTAATTACCCATATCTTTTAATATCATAATGTTATTTTTGATTTTTAATAAAATTAATTGTCTGGACCACTTCATCTAGCATTGTTTTAATTATAAATATTTTTATATGGTCTCGTTTGTATAATTTTATTTCAATTTCAATTTATTTATTTATTTTTAAAACATTGTGGACATTACAAATTATAAGTTTAAGACGTTCACAACATGACATTTAGAAACAAAAAAATATAAAACAGTATTACATAAAAAAGAGATAGATAGTAAGTAATTAAGCAGTAGAAATGTGTACATACAAAAAACATAAATTAGATAGGTACAAGGAAGTACACCGGATGAGTTAAGCAGACCCTATTTTAAGAATTTATAAAACAACGTCCACCTATATACTCATCCTTACGTAGGTGGAATATATCAACACCCGAAGCAATTTCGTTGAACATAGTTATCGCCCTCCCAATTGGCATTACCAGTGGCAGGTTGGTTCTGCACCTTGGGAAAATAGACAACTGATGCTCTATATTTCTAAGATAGTTATCAGGTACACACAGGTCAACACTGCCCAGAATGGCAGAGTTCTAATCAGTATAATATTTTGTCAATATGTTATAAACCATCAACCTTCTTAGTACTCATTTGGGTAACGTTGCTCTAATATGCATTTACTACGTCCGGTGTAGACATTCCAATAGCTACATATATAATGATAGTTCTGCGTCCATCCAGTCTAGTTAAATAACCCGCCGGCCTTTGGGCTGCTGGCAAAGTTTCCTCTCATTGGGAATTACCACATAGTTGAAATCTCCAGGCAAGTATCCCCAGGTAACGTCAAACACGGCCAAGTACACTGACAAACTAGCTCACTGGCCCCATCTCTCGGCGTACACACTAATTAATTAGCGGGTCGTCTGCTGTCAGCTGAAATGGCGAGACCGCGATTAACCCTGCCGACTTCCATGACGTTTGATTAAAGTTTGGGACCATAGTAATATGCTGAAGGGGTGAATCTCGCTGTGCAACTGTGATTTTTACCATCGCTGTATTAAGTAATTCACATTATTTCTGTCACAGGAAAAAACTCGGTACTGAATAAATATAGAATGGTTACTTAATACCAGTGCTGAAGGGTGGAGTTAGGCTGTTAGGATCTGTTATAAATAGTGCATACTAAACTTTGTCAGTCAAACGTATTTGTTTTCATTGAACTAAGACTACAATGAATATATAGATTAAAATGTTTGTTATTTTTTAAAATTAAATTAAACCCTAACTAACTCAAGACATAGTAGATAATAATCTAACAATATTCGTTTATCTATAAAAAAATTCTAAAATTATGTCATTAAATCATACACCATTTTGATATTTTAAAGCTAAAATAATATTTTTTATCGATTGTAGTTTGATATAGGCAGGGCTTAATATATTTTTTACAACGTTTTTCTTAGCTCGTATTCTTATTTGTCCGGTACAAATTTTGCAATCGATTTTTAACTAACTTCCCGACTAGCTGGACATTTGAAACTTTTATAATATATCAGAACACGATGCCAATGCATTTTTTTAATACTTGTAGCCATCTTTAAGTAGAATTGAATTCATTTTCAGTTAATTCTGTTTTGTATGAAAAGTTATTTCGGAAGAATCCGTAAAAAGTAATTGGTTGCAAAGTGGGTCCTAGCAACTAAATTATTAATATTAATATATACGTGCGTTACTATGGAAATCAATATGACATTTCAGTATTATTTCTATCAAGTACAAATTTTTTTGATCGCTGATTCGCTGCTGACTAGATAATGATTTTTTAATTACCACCTTTAAAATGCACGTTAATTACATCGATTACATCGATCGGCCGCCTGGTCATTACGCGCCAGGTGCGTCTTCAGCGTCCAAAGTATTAAGCTAGTCGAGTCAAGTTTATATGATTCAACAGAAAAATTAAATACCTATATAAAAAGTTCTTTTTATCTTGTAATTATTTTAGACCTAACCAACACCATCTGTAATATTATGTTTTCTTAATTCAACGAAAACAAATAAGTATGACCGAAAAAGTGTGCATACTTTTATGGTTTGTTATAGGCAGAGTTTAATTGAATTTTAAAAACTAACAGCACTATCTGCAAATTATATTCTTATTCTTAGTTCAATGAAAACAATGTACCACAGTGTAGTTAGTGTGCACAATTTATGTCGAATCTTAACAGCCTACCTCCACCCGTTTCCCTTGATATTTACCTGATTAACATTGTCTTCAACTAAAAATAATTTAATTATCTTAATGCCTTATATACCAAGCATGATGTACAGTGTCCAACGCGTCGACTGTATATTGTATTATTGTAATCGTCTGTATGTGCACTATTTTTGTTTGCTCATCGTTTAGTTTCATCCAACAGGCAATCTTCGTCTCTATTATATATTATGAAATAATATTATACGTTTACACTCGATCAAATTTCCCAGGCGGTACAATCGCAGTTGAAATTTTGTCTTCGTCTTGCGCTACGTACCGGATTCAGACAACAAATATAAGTAGTATTGAAAATGCAGTCGCAGGGCTTGGTTAACTACGGTGGCTATAATAATTAGCAATTACATGATTTGTGAGTGACGTTAGATTACGAGATAAAATTTAACATACATCGTTCGACCTACATCCAATACATACGATTAATATTTCCGTACCGCTTATCCCGTTCTGTTACTTTGATTTATACTTTAGTACTTCCGTGGAGTACCTGAATCAAAGATTCCCCGGGGAATCGCACAGATTTTAGTAGCGGCTCGCTGGCTTATATTTTGTAAGTGCCGATAAATTGCCTCTGCACTAACCAAAAGTTAAACTACTGCTGTATTATCGATTTCCTTCCGAATTTATGGCAACATTATTCCGGGGCAGATTTAATGATGCTCTGTGAAGTATGTTTTAGTATTTTAAATTGTTGCAGCATTAATAAATCGTAATTGGTAGAATTTTTATACGTAAATCGCTGTCCGAATTCCGCCTTGTTCTCAATACATAACCGTATATTATTTCATTTGTAAAAATAATAAAAAATAATTCTGTTGTTCTGAATAAAACTATATCATAGACCAACGCATATAACAAGTCTTCGTCACGTGCTCTTCGCATGTTGACTTTTCATAGCATCTCTGGCACTATTGAGAGGAAGTATAAGCTTCATTTTCTGTTTCTCTCCTTACAATAATTTTACATTATAAATAATGCTCTTCGTTTGCTTCCGCAACGGTTTGAGCCTTTTAATGTTAATAAAACTATGCGATATCGAACACATACTGAATTATTGGCGCGGGGAATATAATAGCGAGAAAGTAAATGCGGTGGAGGGTTTTAATTCCAGAAACGACCGTGGTGGCGCAAAAGTCTTGATACAGAAGTCGTACTATAGATACAATACCTATTTTCTTGTTTTTGTACATTTTCCTCTTTTCCCTGATCTGATTATATGAGATGCAAATTAATCCTAAGAATTAATAATAAAAATGTATTTTAATCATTATTCAACATTTTTTGTGATCGTCACAATCGTAGTTACGTATGAATTCAATCAACAATGGTTACTCTTATGCCGTGTTTTCACTTCACGTTTTTTCGTTCAACTGTCTGTTCAGTGTTGAACAACTTATTGAAAGGAATGTTCCCATGCATCTATTTAATTTGAATCGACGGTTGTAATCAAGATGGCGTCGAATAAATGACATGACGAGTTGTAGCCATTTCGGTTACTTTAGTGAACTAGTTGGCTCAAATGATGATTCACTGTTAAATCGACAAAAGTAGAAATGACCTCAATTTTATAGTTGCCCGACTTTGTTGCAATATGGTTTTCACTTTTCAATCGACTTGCAACTGTCATTCAACATACAGTGGAACGACAAAAATCGCCACGTAAGAACGCGGAATTATTTGAAAATCCTTATATTTACTGTTGAGATAATTTTATTTATTTATTCCATTGCCACAGTGGATAAA
Source organism: Rhyacophila brunnea (assembly GCF_057557595.1). Taxonomy (NCBI): domain Eukaryota; kingdom Metazoa; phylum Arthropoda; class Insecta; order Trichoptera; family Rhyacophilidae; genus Rhyacophila; species Rhyacophila brunnea. The sequence goes on along the minus strand of NW_028232871.1, from coordinate 32,991,432 downwards.
TAAATACTCTGTTTTTTACTTTCACTGTGGAAAATATTCATTTCTTTTGCAGAAAAGTATTCAGTAGAAATCTCTCATGCTTTTAAAAACCGACTAAGTAACCGTTTCATTCTTTAAATTATTGAGCAGATTTTTCTCCGCCGTATTATGTATAAGAAATGCAAGCCTTTAACGTCGGCAAGTGCCTTATATTAAATCTCTATACCACTTCCGGCAATAGATTAACTTGACTGGCTAAAGAATCAGAGCAGATTTCTATTCTACAAATTTTCTTTCGCTTCCTCAAATAAGAATAAAGGCTCCGCGGATCGATTCATCATAATATATTAAAATTGTTTTTTTTTAATTGATGAGGTTCTGAGGATTAAAAATTAATATAATTAGCAGATAACTATAATATGGAAACAGGATTCAAATATTATGTAACCAGTGGCGTTTTTCCATTATACAAATGAGAAGGATGCTTCAAATTTCTGTATTTTCTCAAGATGAGTGTAAAAAATCATTCGAAACGTTTAAACATTCTGGTAACATAGCTGTTATTATATTTTTGACACTCAATAATAATTATAGTATAGAGATTTTTTTAATTCAATCAAGCGCAGGAAATCTCGCACTACGTTCCATAGTGAAACGTATGATTTTCGTCCAGTTCATAATACAGGAGAAGGTAGATGGTAACTAAAGCGTCACTAGAAGATTATATTGGCTACGCGCCTCCGTCAGTGGCTCAATGTCTAAAGTGTAAGGGAATCTGATATGACTGTGCTCAGGATAGAGAGATGTACCTACTGCATGCTGGCCGCCAACCAGGGAACTCAGAAATAATTTGAATTGAAATACCGAACGGGTGTGTAGAAGCAGGCAACCGATCTCGAGTGCGGAAGAATACGTTACACGTCAAATACTGACAAGTGCTCTCGGTTTATGCATTGACGCTCATGTAATATTGGTGTATTACACACACTATTGCACGTCTATAATGCTTGGTTCATTTTTGTAGGACACTCACACATTCAAAACCGTGCGTCAAACTTTACTGTATTGTTATATAGCCTTCATCCACAGCACTATGATTCCCACAAATCTATTGTGAGTAAGTGAAAATATTTCATTATTTCAAGAAAAACTTTTTAATTTGACAATTTTGGTGTTTCGCTAACTCAAAACACTGTTTTACATTATGATCATATGAAAAATCTGTACGTATATAGAATTGCAATTGAATATTTTATCATATGAAACATTTAAATAGTGACGTTTAAATGTTTAGTAGCACTGTCGTACATGATGATTCCCGCAAATGAGGGGACAACATGTCCCGTTCCCATCAAATTCATCGAACCGCAAAAATAGCCAACTGACGTTTGACAGATCCCATTACGGCGAAAGCTTGCCCTGACTGCGCCACTGGATAAAAGTTTTCTAATACACATAATGGGTTATTCTTTGAGCTTTGGCGGATAGGTTGGTTCCTCGTATTAATGATGTTTTCTGGTTACATGATTTATTACGTTGATATAACCATGTTACTACTAGGTTTATTGAGTTAACATACCCTTAGTACCCTTGCCTACTTACATATTATTAAATATTAACCTAATAAGGGTCGTTATTATAATGTATTTGTATTTTTTATATATTTTTTGTTTAACATAATTAATTTTGACTTTTGTCAGTCATCGTCTTCCTTTTTCCACCTGCTACGTTTCCACATCCGTTATGAGGGTGTATATCGTGGTGGATGAAAGTTAGATACCCTTAAAAATTGCGCGAAGAGTGGGTTACTTGTAAATTGTTCATACTGTGCTAATTGCACTTTCAACAAAGAGCTATTTCATGAAAAATTCGTTTCTGGGTTAGAATGCTTTTCTGCTATATGTAAATCGGCTTGATTTTCATACGTACAAACTGCATACAACCTTTCAATCAATATATGAGATATTTTATGTTACTCTAAAGTCTACCCAGACATATAATATAGTATTCATTGCTGGGAATATTTCCTGTAGGCAAGTATAAGTAGGTAAATAACACTTCAGAATGGACCGGAAACGGAATATAAGCCTTCAAAATGTATCTAAATCACGCAATCCGAATCAAAAATGTACATCGCATCCCATTCAATAAGGTTCCTTAAACCAGCCCGCAGCATATTCGATTTCCAAAGCCTTTACTTACAGCCTTTCTCCACCCCACATTTTCGGTAATAAGGGCGTAACCCTCAAAATGACCAAAGGGTATATTCCACGGCAGTAGGCTAGGTTATCACCCTATTATTAATGCACGAACGGACCGGGGGACTGATCAACCGTAACCTGTGTTCTGGTAGAAAAAAATCCACAGGAATATTGTGTTAATTACCTTTATTGAATGCGTGGTGTAGAATGGGCGTCAGTTTGCTTAGGTCTATTGAATATTGTATATTACAATAGACGGGAAAAAACTCATTTGATAAAGGAATATGTGAATATTATAATATTTCCGTAAATTATGAAACCCGTTTTTGATTAAGGATAGTTTATGAAAATATCTTTTTTACTTACATTATTTTAACATCCATTGGATCTATATGTGCGGGTCTATTATGTACGTATATATATATTTCAGTGCTTAAACTGTGAACGACTTTTTTGCGTATTTCCCATAATACACAGGTGCTACCTTGGTGACAATAATACATTATATTATAATATATTCATTATCTATTTTTAAACTTGGCTTCCATAATATATTTTACGCAATGTAATATGCCATCTCTGTTTTTTTTTAAGAAATGCAAATAAGATTTATATAAAATATCTGTCAAATACTTTTCATAGTTTAATACCGGCAGGATATAAATATAAATGCAGACGAAATGTGTATTTCAAATTTATTTATTTTATATAAATAGTAAACTTTACAAATTATGAATTCAAGACGTTCACATTAACTTAAAATTAAAAACTATTAATTAAAATTTGTCGTAATTAAGTACGACTCCTTTAGCATTGTGGTCAATGTACGTGGGCGCGATACCCGAGAGATGCTGGTTTGATTCCTGCGGAGTGTCTTCCTTTTTTAAAAAAGATTTTTTCTATTGGTTTTAATACCTATATTATTTTCTCAGACGTATTTTCAAAATTATCTGTGTTCGAAAATAGTTCTGTCGTAGCTCTGTCAATACGACTCGAATATAATTAAACAATACGTAAACGCCCGGCTTCGATGTTCAATACGAATACCGAATATCGAATTACCCGAAATGTCCATCGAAATTAGGCAGTATCCTATTCGACGAGTATAAAATAAGCGAGACGAGCACCCTATTATAATCGCACGAGGGGGCTTGGGGACCGATTACCGATCGCCTGGCCGAAATCTGTGCACGATATCTGACCCACTACTGCGCTGACTGTAGCCACAGTTGGTTCGATGCGGCCATCTCCCTTCGCCTCGTGCCACCCCTTGACACAGTCGATAGCAACCCTTGATCTTTACCAACCAAACATTAATTTGTTATCCACTACATATGCATACACTATATATTATAATCGTTGCCTTTAAAAAGAAAAAAAATGCGTAAACTTGTTTATGCTACTTCCGGCTACAAAAAACCTTTGTAAAAATTATACTCAATTTTAGTATATAAGGATAATTAATTAAAAAAAAAAAAAAAAACCTATCTAATAGTTCCCCCAAGTGAATCACGGGTTCCTACGTTTGATGTCAAGCATCAGCAGTTATTTACGCCTGTGAATTTTTCAGGAGCAGCTGCCAAAAACTGAGGTCATCACGCATTTATTGACTGAGTTTACTAAGCACGGAGATTACTGATTCGAATTAATTTACGTATAGTATGTAACAACAAAGCAAAAACAATACGGACATACATACATACATTTGAGAAATACCGATATAACCATTAGAAGAAATCTGTTTGAAAAAAATACGTCACCCAATAGGATTCGAACTCGCGCCCCCTGGGTTTCACGCCATGCACACTAACTGCTAAACTATGTGTGTCCTATCTAATTGTGACGAAATTCACTTCTCACAGAAACACTTTCTAAATGCGTTATTGTTTTGGCAATCGGCTTTTGTATTTTATTCTCAAAAATATTTTTTTATTGTTTATATTGTTGAATAAAAAATAGTTTATATAATGATATTTTTTTATTTATAGTACAAACCATGTTGCTCCTAAGCGTAGTATCCTAAATTATACTAAATAATATGAAGTATCGGCGAGAAAAATACTTGAATTTGTAGTTTAGTAGTGAAAGCTCTCTACCGGTATGTAAAAAAAGTTGATCGAAACCTACTTAGTCAGAAAAAGTTTTCTAATACGTCACTAAATCTTCTATAATGGCTGACCATTTACTTACCTATCATTATATCACCATGGTTACTGGTGTCAAATCCCCCCATTCTTTTATGTACATATCTAACTCCGACCCCCGCTTCCGTCACTTACTTTACCTACAACTCGTAAATGAATTCGCACCCATGACACTTTAGTTATAGTATAGTTACGGTATTACTTATCTAAAATGGTTTTAAATAACTGCAGTATCAGGATTACTGCCGACCTCTTTACCTCCCCCTCTTAAGCCAATCCCCACTCCCCTTGCGACGCAGTCATCCAATAAATACAGCATGAACTGCGCCGAGACGGCTTGCATGAGACGCTCTCCCGCTGTACTCTTCCCAGTAAATGCTTTTTTTTCAGAGATCATTTTAACGTCGACCGTGCTATATCCGGAAAATCTTCCGGAAGTAATATTATCGGATATATTTACATATTATATGGTATATAATTCCTTAAGGCTTTACTAGTGTAAAACGCCACACATTGAAATATGTATTTTTTATTATATCCGATCTTAAAAAGATCATTTATTCGCCTCCACCAGATATAGGTTATATATTAACAGATTTTTGTTTTTACGAGAAATGGATGTTAGTCATATGCTTAACATATTAGCTCCAAACTCCCTTCCAAATATAATATAATACAATATTCTAATTTTAATGGATTTAAGTTTTGTACTATTGTAACGACGAATAGATTGTACTACGAATCAAATGGAATAATACAAAACTTAAATTCATTAGAATTTAAATTCAAATTCCATCAAGTACTTTCGGTCGATAGTTTAATATGAAAAACAATATGTGAATTTTCCAGCTCCGGGATTCGAATCCGGGATCTACGATATTATAAGCAGACGCGTTAATCGCTTCTATAATCATTTTTAAATAACTGTGACATTCTTATGAAAAAGATCTATGTATTTAAAAAAAAAAATAACAATTTGGTTCAGGTCTAACGCCGTTAAGCATCAACATAATCTTTGGTGTTTTAGCCTAATATACTTTCATCTCGATTCTCAATATCTCAATAATAACGCACTTGCAACAATGTAGATGGACTGCGGGGAGAGAAGCTCATACCAAAAAATCAAACAATTAATAATACGAATCAGTATATTTCTTCATTCTATATACCTATCGGTCTTTTTTCTACCTCATTTCCCACGGATATATTATATTGAAGTTATTCTAAATTTCAGTGTAGTTTTGCACGACTAAGATGTAATTTTGCTAAACAGACAGTATCGCTAATGCAAAGCGTATCTGGAACCAAATTGCGCAAATGATATTACTCAAAAATTGTCAAAACTTTGTTTCAGAATTGGGTCACAATCTCGATTTACGTTATTTCTTTTCAAACTTAAATGCAATACCGACATGCATGCAGTTTGAGAACTTTTCCATGGAAAAGGAAAAGTCAGCAATAGACAAAGAAAGTTTCGTAATCACATTCCGTGTAATTCCGAGTTTCACAGACAGTACAGCCGCCAGCAAAGATGAGGTTTATTTTTGATAAAGTTTTCCAAATGTCACGTCTTGACATTTTTCTTTGTATAAATGAAAAAAAATCTCCAATGCTTGCAATACATTGGTAAGTACCTAATTTCAATGTCTTGATATTTTAAAAACGATTATTGATATTGTATGTGCTGTATCAGCTATCATCGGAATACGAATGAATATAGCCGACGTCTATCTTTGAAGAAGTAAACCATAATTTCGCATTAAAACATGGTGGATCCTGGATTACTTCAACAACTATCACCGTTTGCCCTTATCCATTGTGGTCGTTTTTCAGTTAGGTGCCTTAACTGGGCGTCTTACATGAGCGAAGTCGGCGAAGCGTTGAGCGGCGGGCACAACTCAAACTTATAACCGTGTGTGTAAATGTTCGTAGACAAAGTCTTTTTTTGGTTATACGTTTATACGGTTATACGTTTGAGTTGCGCGCGCCGCTCAACGCGCCGTCGAACGCGCTTACCTGAGACGAGCCGTAAGTATACGACAGTCATTGGTAACTCTTATCTTCCTAGAGATTTTTTCCATTCATACGTTTATTATCTCCTCATCCAAAGGTTGCTATTCCTAATCAACCCTTAAATAACACGGAAGATTTTCCTCTCAAAAATGTAAAGTTCCAGGTTTCCGATGTATTATAGATGATTACAGTCCTTACAGGTATCGTTTATATCTCGCTTTTGGTTCAACGAAAAAGTATAGGGGAGACTTAAAATGTAGATCGAAGTAGTAGCTGACATAATTTTCTTTTTAATTTCCTCTGTGATATCACTAGTATGTCGTTCGTCGTTCGTCATAATATTACAAGTAAGAAGATTTCACATTCCTTTCCTTTGCATTAGTAGGTATTATGTTGAGCATGATAGAAGAACTGAACGCGATGCGACAATATTCTCAATGTTGCGTTAAAAAGTAAAGATTCTTTGAAATAGTATGTACTTTATACGACATTTCCGTACTATGTATGCACATAAATGCACCCAATATTATGCGGCAGACGGTTAAATGCATACGACATGTACACCGCCACTGCACGTTCGAAAGAGAACGCGGCTTTTAAAGATTTTCCGAACACGCAGAGATGTGTATAAAATTATTGTATTGTGCCCGACAGTGTGCACATTATCGAACATGCGCATGCAATAATTTCAACCGTTTTATGGTACAAAAAGTTTTCAACAAGAAAACTTGGAGGTTTGTACCTATATGTACTTTTAGTATGTATAAATGCATCTTTAATCTATAAGTGGTTTAGGGATATAACTGAACTAATCAGAGTAATTGAAGATAATTAGAATAGGGACCGAACTCAAGAAGTGTAGCAATTAATAAAAGTGTTCATTAAAATGAATAATCTCTTATGAACAAAGATCAAATCAAATTTATTTATTTTACATATAATAAACATAACAAATTATAAATTCAAAGCATTCACATGACATAACATAAGTGTTACCATTTAAATAAAAATACAGAAAAATGTGAATTAATAATACAATAAGTAATAAAATAAGAAATAAAATAAGAAAAGAAATAAATTAAAATAACAAAAATAAAAGTAAAAGTAAATGGAAGCACACAGAGTGAACTATTGATAGACCCTATCTTAAAAACTTATAAAACAACGTCCACCTAAATTCACGTAAGTGAAATATATCAATTTTTGAAGCGATTTCATTAAACATGGTTATTGCTCTCCCAATTGGCATCACTAATGGCAGGTTAGGTCCGCACCTTGGGAGAACAAACGGATGTCCTCGATTCCTTAGGTAATTATCAGAGACATAGAGGCCAACACCACCAAGAATGGCAAAATTTATATTTACGCCGCGTATAAAAATATGTGGATCTGCACTTAGATCTCAGTATACGTTCAACAGTACTAGTTATGTTTTCTCAATGTGGTATAAAACATTGTTTCCCATCTTTTATCAAATCGCTACCCTCTTTTGTAATAACCATGTAACATGCGACTGCCTGCCGCATCGGACATATTATTATCCAATTATCAATCGAAACGTTTTCTCTCATTTTGACAATGGTATGAAAACAAAGTTTTTGTTAATTGTGTGTACATTTAGGAACATGGGTCAATGAGAAATGGGACCAGTTTTAGGAAATAAAACAGGCAAAAGGAGTGCCTTTCTCAAAATGAGACACCTTCTTAGCAATGAGGCCTTAACCTAGATATGTGACTGCGTATGGTTTATTGTTATGTTCTCTCAATTCTTTTCTATGGTACGGAGGTATGGACGTTAAACCAAGAGATGTCACAGAGTGCTGAGGGTTTCGCGATGTGGCTGTATAGACGCATCCTCTGATTCCGCCGGGGGATGTAAAATATAGGCAAATGTTTCGGGCTGGAAACCCATTCTTACTATCGCTATCAGTACTATTATTTTTTTTTTTTTTTTTGTGATTTTACCGAGGCTTTGACTGCGACTCGCTGTCATATCGCCTCTTCTCTTCTAGAAGGGGATCCTTCGATCAGGTCCTCACTCCTATTCTGTAAATGGCTTTATAATTATTTTGTCTAGCTCTTCCGTCTTTCTTTCTTTCTTCTTTAGACGCCAGTGTTTTATGCACCAGAATCGCTCTCCTCCGTATCCATCCCTTCTGTATTTTCGATACATCGTGTAATCATTGAATTTCAGATAGTCTAATTCAGACCTCAGCCAAGTCTCTGAGATTAATGCTATTGAAATTTTTTGTCTTATTAAGTAGAGTTCTATATCATCCTTTTTTTGCTTCATACTTCTGGCATTCCGTTGTAAAATCCTAATTTGTTTTTTATTATCCATTTTGCTCCAGAACCTCCCCTAGAATTTCCTTTAAGTGTCCTTCTTTGAATTGTTTGCATACCCAGTCCACTGCTTTAATTATTAGTTGTTTAATGATCTGCTGCCAGTCTCCCCCTTTCAGCAAGACTTTCATAATTTCTCCCATCGCGTTAACCTCTGTCTTCCCCTTTGAATTTTTCTTATTTTTTGTAGGCTTTACGCTACTACCTGTAGATATTATTGTTGAGCCTGAAGCTTCTACCACCGCTTCTTCTTTCTTTTTGCTTTCCTTAGTTTTTTGAATTGTTTCGCTTTCATCTCTTTCTACGATTTTTTTTTGTTTTAATATGTCAGCATAGCTATTATTTAACATATTTTTTTTTGCTTCCTTGAAAGGTATGTTCATTTTTTTCATTGCTTCTTTGCAATTCTTTTCCTCTTGCCACTTTGGGCATTTTTGGCTGTTTGCCGCGTGGTTACCTTTGCAATTGATGCACGTAATTTCCTCATTTTTTTCGCAGGTTTTGTGGTTTTCACCACACTTAGGGCACGTTTCTACTGTACGTCCGCAATTGTTCGCGATATGCCCATATCGCCAGCATTTGTAGCATTGCATAACCCTGAATACATACGGTTCTACAGCAAAAGAGACTCCATATATGTAAATTGTTCTCGGCAATATTTTCTCCCCAAATTTAATACTGACTGACGAGGTCTTTGTCAGCTCTCCTGTATCACCTTTTCTTGTCAACCTCTTAAGGTTGATTACTTTTGCATCACTTTTGATTTCCATTTGCAGTTCTTGGAGGTCCATATCAATATCGACTTTTCTTATTACTCCATAAGAGCAGGAGTCATTCTCTTTGGTCACAAAACTGAGATCTTTGAGTTCTCCAGCTTGTTTCACTTTGTCTGCTTCTTTTTCGTCTTCTACTTGGATGTACGTCTTTAAATTTTTATTGTAAATTTTCTGTACTTTTACTCCTGCCTTATGCAGCATCTGCGCTATTTTCAATTTTAATGGAATTTTACTTCCCGTCGCTATCATGACGATGTTTTGGTTTCCCTTTGGAGTGACCCCAGAGTCTCTTCTGGGTTTTTTTCCAGAGGTCACCGTCTGCCATTCTTCTTCTTTTTCTCCAACCACTTCCTCTTCATCATCGTTTCTTTTCTTCTTCGTTTTTTTGGTTTCATTCACTTCCATCGTGGTGTTTTCCATTTTATTGCTTTTGCCGTTCACGCGGTCTTGGAATTCGCGCAACAGTGTGAACAAAAAACAGTGTGGACAACCCCTCGCTTCACAGCGTTTGACGCACTCCCCGCACAACGTGCACTATCCGTGCAACAATAAATATTTTTCACTTTTTCTCAAGCACTGGCACTGATTGTCAAAATCACATGGGACCACACATGTTGAGTTTATTGTCAAATTCATTTACGAACAATATTATTTTTGTTGTATCCCGTATTTATAACCGTTCGCGAGTAACCAGGCGAATAGCGTCCCGAATACGCAAGCGAAGTTGTACAACCTCACTCCACCGCTGTTGGCTTCCGACTGGGGTACTATTATTACTATCGAAATATATCTCTATAACTCTAATTATAATCTGCTACCTAAGCTCATTTGAGAGCGTGGCGATACCCAAGACTTGGGTATTTGTTCCTGATGCATTACCAGTGCGGAAAACTGCTGATTCTTCACATCCAAACGTAGGGCCTCGTGATACGCTCGATTTTGACCGAGTGTGGTGCGAGGCGGGTTGGTTTGGAGGGGTCTGTGTTTGTGTTATCGAAATATATTTCGATCATTCTGAGGACTGGGCATATAACTAAAAAAAATATTATTGAATTAACAAGAACTTAGTAAGTATATTAATCACTATAATGGAGTTCCACCAAATAAATACCAATTCAATTAATGGATTGTTTACAAAAAAATGTTGCCAAAACACACATAACGTTAATTTTTCTATAGTTACTTACTTGTTCATCTTTTTTTGTAAAATACCTAACACTGATTTAATCCATTCTTTAATTTCAACTTCTGTGGGATTATTTTAAAAAAAAAATGAGACATATTTCATTAAGACCTGCGCTTTTATTACAATGTCCCCACCGCAAGTTGCGTGGAGTAACCAAGGTGATATAACAACTCGGTAATCTCAGCTCTATACATTCTACTCTCGGTGCTTACATTGAAATAAATTCGCAGGCACATATCTATTTTTATCGACTACCACATTTTTTTCCATCTGTCTATTACAGATAATATGATTCGTTCTTACACATAAAACCTCCATTTCCCATCATCTGTCTTATCAAAATATATGACAGTGTTTTAAACCAGCCATCTTGTTTTAATGCAAACGCTATCCCGCCGGTGTTGCCTGGTTGTTATTTTATTCATAACCCTAGCAGTCGTAAACAGTTACTATTCGATAAAGCTGCCACCTTGGCGTAGTATAATATAATATGGTGCTCAAAGAGTATTCATTATTATGACTATGTACTATGTAGACCGGGATTCAACATATTATTTTTTTAAAAATTACAAAGTTAGAATCTTGCCCTGGTTCGCACACATTATAAAACAACATGTATTTTCACAAACTGGTGGGTCATAAACTCTGGGTAACTGGGCTTCACGACCCGTTATGTTTAATAATACATAAAAAATAAACCGTCACGCAGTACGCTCCATGCACAATATAATAAACTGTTTGACGATGAGTACAATGATTGTGTGGAAATTGAGTAAAAACTAGTGTTGCTTATTTTTTAACGCTTCAATGTTCTCAGACAAATATAATACGTTTGTCAAATTGATGAATGACAATGGGGGTGTGTTGGATCACTGCCAGTTTTGAAACTGAATAATAGATCCCAGCCTACTTGAAGTTGGATATGGCCGCTCTACACTGTATTAGGATCATGGCTCCCACAAGGGGGGGGAGGGCTGACAGGCCTCTATCCTGGGGGCCCAGGCTCAGGAGGGGCCCGGCGACGCGAGGCGAGCCGACCAGATAAGTGAGATAAACACACATCACAAAATCTCTTTGACAGTAAAAAAAAGCTATTTTTCTTTAATAATGTTTTTATTTAAAGTTACGTGTTTGTACGATACACTTTTTAATTGTGTGTCGATACTCGACAACTCCACAATTGAAATAAATGTATTAAAATATACAAACAACACTAAATATATACATTAACGGTACTATAGAGCGTCACACTGCCTTTATCCTTAGCGGTAGGTAGGGGGTCCCGCCAAAGATCCTACACCTGGGGCCCGTTTCAGGATGTGGGGGCCATTATTAGGATTTGAATGATAATGCGTGATTCTAGAAATATTATGAATTTGTTGACTTTCGCAGATTCGTATCCGTGACTAGCTTGATGGGTCCTAATTCACAGGTAACTAAATACTTTGCATTATTTATATTTGTATTAAGCCTACTTTACAGGTATAAAATAAATTAATTCGAAATCCACTTATTACCGCTATTCGAATATTTTTTGCACTGTAAAAAATATTCAATTTAAAACGTTATCGTTGAAGTATCCATTGCTGTTTTATAGCGTCTAATTTAAAATATTTACACTTTTTTTTCAATTTCCGAATGGCGAAAGAAACGAGTTTATAATATTTTATTTTCAAAGCATTACGTGACTTAATCTCGTATTTAAATTATGCTAAGTGCTGACAGCGCCTTAAAGGTAACGCTCCTAATCGAATGTTTAATTTATCTAGCGTAAATAAACTCTTCTGTTATCTTTTCTCATCATTGATGATGGCGTTATAGTTTGAATAGATTTAAAGTATTATATTCGATTGTGTTAGTTTGTTTACATCTTCATCTAGTTTTTGTTTCTGTGCCATGTGCATTACAGGATGTCATAGATGATTTGGCTATCTTTTCCCAGTTTTCGTTGCGGCAAATAGACGTAGTTATTTGCTATTTAGACGGTGTGGGTGTTATATAATAACGGAATGGAAAAATTTAATTGAATTGAATAAATTTTATTCAACTATTAATTTCGCTCTGAGTTTACTACATATTGTATTTGCAATACAGTTTAGGTGTTTATTTAATTTTGAAACGAATGAATATTTTATTGTTCTACATCGAAAATTCTTTTAGAATTTTCGTCCACAGCACGATGGCTTGGATTTTTCGAGAGAGTAAATTAATGAGTTTTCAATTATAATGACAATGATTCGTATTAATCCGTTTTCTTGTAATACTTAATTTTTTGTCTCTATCTTCAAATCATAATTAGTAATTAAGCAAACAATGGAAATATAAAAAAAAACTTTAGAATAAATAAAACCTTATTAATTATGATAACAATTTCTTGATTGAAGTACACTTATTTAAGAAATTAATATATCTGTAACTGAAAGCCAGTTTATTGTGTGTCTAAAATGAACATTTGGGGGAGCGAACTTCAAGTTTATCCATGCATTTGCGACATTTTAGTTTCAAGTTTTTGTTATGAATATTCTCACAATGTGAATTTAGTACTTACCTAATTTTTTTTCAAATGTCATACATTCTTCTGCATAGTTTGATTATAATTTATTTGAAAATATCTTTTTGTAATTTAACGAACTGAATGTATTTTAGTATTCGTAAGTTAATGCTCCGAAATGTAGTGTACATAATATTATGGCCCGTCTAAGTACATATACTATGTAAATAATCTAAATTGATATTTATAATAACATGGCATTCTTTGAATAATACATTTAAATACCCAGAAGATTCTAAGCATTTCTTTAGTACCAAAACGTTACACAAATATAATAATACATAGATGCTTTTGGGTATACCGTTGTATCTTTTAAAAATAAGGGTGTATTTCTTTATTTATTTTTTTGTTGAAGTCATGATCTTGACGGAAACAGGCGTTCGGCTTAACCGGCCCTTGTTACAATTTGAATAATTCCTTTTTCGAAAAAAAGGAGGAAAATGCAGACGCGTCGGAACGCCTCCTCTCGGGGCTTTCGTCAACCTTTGGTTTTAATAATATTTTCCATTGTATTCATTATTCAATATTAGATAATTTAAATTAAGTATTGGAATCATTTTTCTGTACCAGTCTCCATCTTCTTGAGTGATCAAGAGAATCATGGGTTGAAGAAAACGTTTTCTATATATTTCTTCATGTCTCTTCCCTCGTTGCTGAAGATCGTGACCATCCTGAAATTCAGTAATCTTACTAGCCTAAGACTATCCACCCCTCTTGATCCTCTGCTTCTCTCAAGGCAGAGTGAATGCTGTCCCCAGTTAGCTCCTCCACTTGGTGGCTCCAGCGTGCAAAAGCTCTTCCGCTGCTTCGCCTTTCCTGGAGGCTGCCAGTCTCTCCAGGTTACCCGGTTCGCGACGAATGATATGTCCCTGCAGAATGCGTTTCAGACATTATCGGGAGCCATTAATTTATCTGGAGTCTCTGGACGTTTGTCTGTTTCGTCATATGCTGTCCAAGAAGTACGAAGCATTCGACGCCAACACCATATTTCGAAGGCATCAATTGCTTTCCACTTCCTTGCCCTCAGCGTCCATGACTAGACACCGTAGAAAAATATGTTTGCACAAGCATTATTTTCGCGGCAATTGAAATTCCTCGATTCTTCCATAGAGTTGTATGACGTGTCATCGTATTTTTCGCAATCTGTGTATGCGTTCTTATTTCTGCTTCACATCCGCCTTTTCCACCGATCTCATACAATCTCGTCCACTGTTTCTAGATCTCGGATCGTACTTGCTGCGGGTTCACGGTAAACCAGATCGATAACTATTAACTTAGGTCTATACCTACCTGTTAATAAGTACGGGCTCTAAATAAACTAAAAATAACTAATGCTATAATTCAATTCGCTGCAAGTCATTTCGCATTGTAGAGTCGTTTGTTATAAACTTCACACTATTATCATCCTCATCTGTCGCCAAAAGCGCTTCAACACATATAATATATTTTTGTTCGTTTAACTTTAGCGGCTTTACCCATTCACGAGAATCTCATTTCAAACACTTCTAGTATGTCTTCCTCTTTCCATTGTTACTATACAAGTATTTTATGCATATATATGTTAAGCCGAATGTGCGAAATTGACTATTACATGAATTGGGCAAAATTTTGCCTAAATCATGAAAAATGCAAGCCCGTTGCCTTATTCATGAATTAGGCAAAATATCTGCTGAGTGCGTGAATTCGCAGTAATTTTTCTGCCTAGTTCATGCATTGGGAAAATTAGAAAGTAGCGCTACGGTGTTTTTTTTGCAACTAAACTAAATGTGTCAAATGCTCATGCATTGGTCAAAATAGATGGTCGCGCTCAGGTGGTGTTTTTTGCAACTAATCAAACTAACCAAATGTGTCAAATGTCATTGATTATATAAAAATATACCAATCAATAACTACAATGACGTTCATATCCATTTACTATGCCCAAAAAAAATCTAGAACTATAATAATATGATAACGGAAGAATTTTATTAAAAGGTATTTTCGCGATTCGATCCGTGCTTGGGTATTAATCGTGCAATGGTCGATTGTTTGTTTGTGATAGTATGATTTGATAGTTTGTTGACACTTGTTAGCTAACCTCAAAATGGACATTCAGTTGAATTCAGAATTACAAAACTTAACCTAACCTAACCTAATAATAATAATATTATAGTATGTCCAATTATAACTAATACAACCATCCGTATTAAATTTACTTTTTATATTGTCATGTTGACAGTTTAAGAATTCCATACCCCGGCGAATTCACGCACTCGGCAGCTAATTTACCTAATTCATGAATAAGGCAACGGGTTTGTCTATTGCATGAATTAGCCAAAATTTTGCCCATTTCGTGTAATAGTCAATTTCACACATTCGGTGTAACATATAAAAATAGGGAAGACAGGAGATCTTAATAGACATGTTTAAATTGCATTTATTATGTTCTGTTCTTCCAAATTGGTTGATGTTTCATTTTTTGCCGTTTCTACTAGGCACTTGAATATGTATGCTTCTCTGGCGTAATCCTGCGACGGTAATTAATTCTTAATATCTTTCATAATAGTTAAATATAAGCTTTCTGATACCCCGATGGTTGTCGATAGTATTACAACACTGCAGTCGGTGTGTTTGTTGGCGGTGGAGTTGTCAAAGTGAAGGCGGGTAAAATTCCCGAGACCTCTGCCTGCCGGGCACACAAAACGTACGCGGAAAATTCCACACTTTTTTTTATCAAAGTGGGCAACATTGTTTTTCGCTGCCTCGTGGACTTTACCACCCTGTAATCGGCGTCCACGTAATTGTGTTAAAGATGCAAATTCGCAACCTGAATAGTATAATCAAGTGTATGCATAATAAATAATATTCTTGAATATAAAACTTAGGTTTACCTATAACGTATACAATATATTTCTACATACATCTCGGAAAAGGGGCTAGCCTGTTACGTGCATGTATAATCATGGAATCACGGATCACTGACAAGAATAATACAAACATTATGTTATTTTTTATTCAACGAATAATTCACAAGATTTAAGAATGTAATATTCTAATTATTAAAACCCGAGATATGCAGGTTCGATTCCTGCTGGGTGTTTTCAAAATTATTAGTTCTTTATTAAGTTTTTGCGAGTATTTACCAAATTCACAATATGACGTGATATACCATGCTTTCTTCAAAAGTGACTTGACATGTTCTACCCTTCCTACTTTCATACAGTATCAGATCATTGTCTAAACATGTGCATGCTAGACATAACATGTATAGAGATAAAACGGAATAATTGAATAAGGGAATAGGTAACGATTTTCATCTCAATTATTCTAAATACGTTAATAAGAATTTTTAGTATTCTTATTTTAGCGAGGTCATTTAATAATCTTTGGAGAGACCTTCACCCAGTGTACTGGCGATACGTATCTTATGCTATAATGGTGGATTAAATATTATCATAATCGTCGGTTGGGATCGTTTTACTGTGTATACAATGCTTCCCCAAGCTGATTTCACTCTTCAGCTTTTTGACGATTGGGGGTGTTTTATATTCTTAGGGCATTTCATCCACTCCTCAAGCTATATTTCAGCAGTTTGGCGACATGAACACATCACTTGTTTTTCATTGCTGTCTTGCATTTTGTTTTCAGGCTTGTCGCGCTATGCACAACATGCACATTACTATCAGTGATCACATTGTTTTCTTAATATCTAATATTTATATCTCTTGTTTTCAATTAAAATTATCTGATCCTTTGGGCACAATGATTAATTCAATTTCAGAAATGTTACTATGTCGTCTAAAAGCATTCCATTCTAGTTTGTCCCGTTTGCTTTGTTCATTGTGGACACTGGACACTTGCCACCATTGACTCTACAATCCTTTGCGGACAAAGTGTTATATTTATTTTATTGTGTTAACTGTCAATTCATGGCGGAACTGCATATAATTTAATAAAACGCAAAACTTTTTAGTACTTATTCCACTTTTAATAAATAAATCTCGACCGGTTTCGTCCGCCTCAGACGTGCATTTTCAACTGAATAATATTTATAAAACTGATATTTACCAAAACAAAATCAAAAAGCGACACAAATAATCTACCAATACATTTCAAAAGTGTTATAAGAAAAGATCTCTATTAATGTAGTCAAGCCATCCCAACATGTGTCTCCCGATTTTTATTCTTCTTTCCTGTGTTGTTGTCAATACAATTTGTGTGCTGCGTTTAATCTAATATTACGACATGATCAGACCATCTTAAGCGTCCCACCTAAGTTTTATTTCGTTCACTAGACATCATTTTCTTCTACGGTTTCTGAAGATTGTTTTTAGTGTCTTCTTCTCGAATATATCAACGATCTTCTCATCATTTTAGGTCCTAAGTATTTTATAACTTAATATTATATAATCACTTTTATGAAAATCTTCAAAAGTTTAGTTTTAACATACCTACCGTGGTGTTTTCACCACAGAGTGTGTACACTGTCAGCGTACGAGTCACGAGGCTCCGCGCTTAGTTTTTCCGGTCGCAACTTTGTTCCCAGTTGTTCAGTTTCTCATGCCGCCCAAGAATATATATCACTCGGTTTGTTTCAACTTTGCGAATAAAAGAAAAACGATTTCCCACTGACTGACTGGCTTTATAAGTTTTATACGCCTCTCCTAAATGTTTTTCTGCGCTTTACGTTTTACTGTTTTATTTTTATATCTAGTTTTTTTTATCAGTATATTATATATTTTATTACTTTGCGTTAACGTGGATTTTATAGTCGTTTTAATGGCACGAATCAACTGGATTAAGCTTCCGTAAAATAAGTATTGGGTACTTCTCCTATACTATACTATGCTATACTTTATAGTGGTCTGTCGCAAACATTTTGCAGTCGATCGCATCAACCCTACTTTACAAATAATATATACCTAATGATCTAATCATGTAACAACTACTAGTTAAAATCATCGTAATTAACTAATATGCCCGTAGCTAAATTGGAAAAGCATACTGGCGCGAATCCAGCAGTTACAGGTTAAAGTCCCGTCGGGTGTCGTATTTTTTTCTACAAATTTTCTAATGTGTATAGTATGCATGAGATGCTTTAAAATTATGTATATTCAATATATAGAATGTTACATTTTCAAATCTTGTGTCTTATTCGTTGAATAAAAAAATAGTTTATTGACATAATATTAGTTATCGACTCTATACCTACGTGCTTACAAAAGAATCATATTATTTTGAAAAATATTACAATATATTGAGGGTACATGATGGAATTCCAATTTAGATTCTTATTGATTTATGTTTGCAATCCTGGTTTGGCCTTTCGGCATCTTCAGGCACCAATCACACTCACCAATGATAAATGCACAACTGACATACGATATAATATGTAGTTAATTATCGTCTATGTATATCAATGACATTATTAATGGACAATGCATTCAGTACAGTAGCTAGCTAGTAAATTCGCGCATAGCGACATTCGCACATGTATAGGTAGACGTCACGCAATTTCCATTATGCGATATCACGCATCGGGAATTTATAGCAATATCACTTTTATTGTAATAGCGTTAGAACAGTGTTTCTAGTGTCAATTTTAATTTGAGCGAACCCGTTCGAATCGAACCATTCGGCAGACCCGACAAAACGCATCGGGAATTCATAGCAATATCACCTTTATTGCAATGGCGTTAGAACAGATTATGCCATTCGGCAGACCCGACAAAAAAGTAAGTGTCATTTTTTTCCAGATGCTTCGTCCATATTAATGTCATTGAGGTATATATCATAATAATATAATATAATATTGTGAGGCGGCTCTCGTGGTGCAGTGGGTAAGGCGCTGGCCTTCCACCCGAGAGTTCTGGGTTCGATTCCCGGTCATGACAAAAACGTTTATGTGTTTTTCTCAAAGCCTGGGTGTTTGTGATTGTTCAAAATTACTAACAAACCGCCTTGTACGAAAAAGCAAGGACATGGTTATTAATAATTCTAAAAAAAAAAAATATATATAATATTGTGAGACTTTGTGCATAGTGCCGAATGACGAAACCCGGATTGCAAAATAAAAGTAAAATACCAGATGATCTCAAAATGTTACATTTACGTAACATTCGTTTAGTATAAAGTTTTCGCCACGGTCGTGCAGATTTCTTCAATGTACGAGGGTGGATCAATAATTCCTTAGAAAAAAGCATTAAAACAGTTTTTATTTTTGTATTTTTTTTTTATTTCTCAACATAATCTCCTTGGAGCTCAATACACTTGGTTAGACGTTTCTCAATTTTTTTTAAACCGTCAGAAAAATAAGTTTTCGGAAGGTCCTCAAAATAAGCATTTGTCCGATCGATGACTTCTTCATTTGAATAAAAACGTTGTCCACTTAGCCATTTTTTTAAGTTTGGGAAAAGGAAACAGTCACTGGGGGCTGAACCTGGCGAATACGGTGGGTGGTCGACCAATTCGAACTTCAATTCTTCAATTTTAGCCATTGATCGTAAACATGTGTGAACACGGGCATTGTCCTGATGAAAGAGGATTTTTTTCCTGTTTAAATGAGGCCGTTTTTCTTCAATTTTGTTTTTTAGCTGGTCCAATAAAGATGCATAATAATCCCCTGTTATTGTTTTTCCTTTTTCCAAATAGTCAACGAAAATAATTCCACGTGCATCCCAAAATACAGTAGCCATAACCTTACCAGCTGATTTTACGGTTTTCGCCTTCTTTGGACATGGTTCGCCTTTCGCAATCCACTGCTTTGACTGTTCTTTCGTCTCGGGAGTATAGTGGTGTATCCATGTTTCATCTACAGTCACAAAGCGACGAAAAAATTCATCCGGATTGCGTTGCATGAGCGACAACAGGGCTTTAGAGGCCACCACCCTATTCCGTTTATTGTCGACTGTGAGCAAACGCGGCACCCATCTTGCAGAAATTTTTTTCATGCCCAATTTGTCATGTAAAATAGAAATGACGCTACCTTTTGAGATCCCTGTAACCTCAATTATCTCACTCAACTTTAATCTTCGGTCACTTAACACCATATCGTGGATTTTATTGATCATTTCTGGTGTAGTCACCTCTACAGGACGTCCTGAGCGTGGTTCATCCTTTGTTGATGTACGACCACGTTTAAATTCATTTAACCAGTTATAAATAGTTGCAAGTGAAGGAGCAGATATGCCGTGAACTAAATCCAACTCATTTTTTATTTCCTTTGCTGTTAACCCTTTTATATTAAAATGTTTAATAACAGCTCTAAACTCAATTTTCTCCATTTTCCATTTTTCCATTTTCCACAAGCAAATTTTTTTTAAATGTACGAGAAACACACAACAACCCGACCAATCTGATTGAAACTTCGCAGCATACTGAATCGGTAGTGCCGCTGCATGAAAACAAACCGCTTACAGTACTAGTCGCGCCACCTGTCGGCTTTTCTAAGGACTTATTGACCCACCCTCGTATGTTATCCATAGATTAATAATATAAGAGTTTGAAATACTCTGTCAGTGCGGCAGGGGGTGGTATTTCGTGAGAATCTGAATCCTATCGCTGGGGTCGCGTCCATAAAAAGATTTTCCCATTCTTGCAAACGCTCGCAGATGACACGCCTTGATTTGTCGGCGCTATCTCTACGATATTCTCTGTTCCCATCCGTAAAACTGTCAATGGCGGGAGATTTATGAAAAAACGAAAATAAACAGATTGCGTAAATGCACGCCGCAATGAAATATGTCGCCCTGTCCAATTCCACCCTAACCCACCCTATTCCTTAATATAACAATTTGATACGGAAATATACCCATTGTTTTCACTGCTTATAATGTATTTTATTTTTGTATTTTAAGACGTACCGACTATTTCCTTATGCGTAAATCGTAAAGAAAAATTCCAATGTGGTGACCCCTGTCAATTCAAAGAACATTTACAATCTTTATACCATCAGTGGGTCTATTATATACTTATCGACCGCTAAAGTGATAAAGTGATAGATATTATCAAATTTAGGGTAGCTTTGTATCAAAGTATTAGCACTTATTGTAACACTTACAATAAGCTGGTTGTATTGTTGCAATAAGTGCTATATTTTAACAGCAGCAAGAGAGGCACTGTTAAAATGTAACGCTTATTGCAACAATTACAACCAACGTATTGTAATTGTTACAATAAGTGCTAATACTTTGATACAAACCTACCCTAAGTTTGATAATATCTATCACTTTATCACTTTAGCGGTCGATAAGTACAGAATAGACCCACTGGTACCTTTATCATGTTCCTCTTAACGTCACTCATATTCCTATGGTCTTTAAAGTAATGCATTGCAGTACAGGTGCGGTATTGCACGATGCTGTACATTGTGCGGTTGATCAATATTACTGAATAAATTAATAAATAAATACTAAAATTACGTTATTATAATAGAAAACAAAGCGTCAAAATATTTACACATTATTTTGTTTAATGGCAATCTTTATAGTTTCTCACTAGTATTAATCACAAATTTAGTTTCGTTGTCATAATTTTACAATACACCAAAATTACGACTGTTTAATCTGCAAACCAGACAATTGCACTGTTGACCAAAAATGAGGTTTGATGGCATTTTGTTATACCTAAAGCATTTTTTCTATTCTCGCACAAACTTTCAAACTCTTTAACCTATAAATAAATGCGTTATCATTTTTCACGCAAACCAGCCAAATGCAGGTGCCAAATTTTAATTTAGTAAATGGTACAACTCTGCTCTTTATATAAATTGTCTTTATATATAAAAGGGAAGCTAAAAAAGTGTGTTAATTCGTAGTGCAGCTTATTATTCGTGATTTTTTTTTGGAATTGTTATATTCTGTTCGATAGTTACATCATCAAGTTTTCCCCTTCCTTAATTGCCCAAATGGAGTTAGCCGGTTTGCAGATTAAGCTGTCGATTATTACATAATATGAATTATCATCATAATACATACATCGTCAGTTGAATGCTGCATGATATAATATTCTAACAATCGATACAATATGGTAAATTATTGATATTTTTCAACATAAATCAACTATTTCAATAACTGTATGTTTATTATTTATTATAAACCTCGTATATCATTTTATATCATTTTATATTATAAAATATCTGTGTAGTTTGGCACATTCTGCCGAAGTAATAAAATTATAATAATATATCTTCATAACAATTACTCCTTACTAGAAAAAAATTGTTATTCATATCATATCACTATTTTTAACGGAACGTACGTATTATGTAAACTTCCTCTTACACTATCCCGTTGAATAATGAACCTCGTATTTCATTCCCCAAATCTTTGCATAGAAATAACGCGCCGTTATGAATTATGTATGCGAATGTGTACTCATGCGTTATTCATTTCGCTTTGCAAAGCTTTCGGTCGCCCTCTGACATCTGTGGTTAGTATCACGAAGGCTCCGGTAAAGTTTCCTGTTTTGCGGAAAACTGCCGCAGTAAAAGCAGTTTTCTGCTTTTCCTCTGTGATGTATTGCAATTTTCACCGCCAGATGGCAGTGTTGCATCGAATTTTTCTGATTTTTGAAATGCATGACAAACACATTATTATTAATTGAATTAATATACTGATTGATTATAATACACGTATGTTTCTTTATTTTAATTTATTTTTATTATTATTTTCAGCTCTCAGAACTCGAACAACGAGTTCTGGAGGCGGAGGGACGCGCGGAAGAGGCAGAGGATAAGGTAACGATTTTTTTTAAATATTTATAATTATATTATATTGATGAATAAACAGGTATTACTAAATGTGTTTCCGCAATATTTATCTATTAATTTGTTAATATTCTAAAATTTATTTTATATAACATCAATTTAAATCAACACGTGTTTGACACGTTATGGTAAATATTGTTTTGAAACATGTATAGTATACCTATTGCTAAATACAGTTTCATTGACGTCGATTCACAATCTACCCTAGTAATCATTTTTATCCTGTGGCCCGTTATGCAACGTATCGACCGGTTCATTTAATATGATGTAAGTAAGCTAAATGGTTTCCAAAGTTTCTGTCGTTGATCGTAAAATTAGTTTTAAAAACTTTGATTAATCATTTTTTTGGGCCTGATTTTTCCGATACAATCTTTCTAAACAATGCCCGTAAAAGACAATTTGCCAAATTTAACTTTCTCAGTGCCATTTAAAAGTTATCGATTATAGTTGAAGCATCTTTAAGACTATTTTTTTATTCAACGAATAATTCACAAGATGTAACATTTATAAGCCAGGCTACAGTGAACCAAATGATTCAATTGCATGATAGGATGCAGAATACAATAAGGGAATGAATACTATGTATGTTTCTGAAGTGTTTCGAAATAAAAGTATCGTAAATTTTAATATTAGTACCATCACAGAATACCTACTACTTATAATCAGAACCAGTTTTATTCAGAGAAAAACGTAACAATACAACCATCATAAAATAAATTATTTTATCTCCATGTTAGCCCAATAAGTTATTAAGAAATAAATTGGTTTATAGTTCTAGCTATCAAAATACTATTATTAATTATTATAATTAGCAATAATATAATTAATGCGGTTTTTGATGCGTGAATGCCTCTGACAGGTTTGTAGGCATCATTGCGAAAGTCTTGCGTATGCAATAAACTGCACTTGAGTATTGAATACGGCAGTTTTTTTTTATTATTTTATACACGGCCATCGTGGAACCAAATTAAGTATTAGCCGGTTCGCACATCACAACTCGCCTTGTGTGCCTGACGGCCATAAATCAAAACTTCCTAGACCCGCCGGTCAGTGTTGCATGATACAACTTCGCACATCTCTAGCGACATCGACATTTGCCGCATTCGCGCGTAATCTCCCGAAACGTCAAAATATACTCTAGCTAGACGACGCCATTGCGCAAATATGTCATCAGACGCGGAAACAGCGATTATTATGTATTGGTACCGGATACATTTAAGGAGAAGTCTCTCGTCTGCCATTTTTATTGAGTTGATTGTATGAACAAACGTCAAACGCGGTGACTAGCGATGAGCGAGCAATGACAGTCTAGACAGAGACAGAAATGGCTGATTGTGCGGCTGTGCGCATCGCGGAGTCGACATTTGTCGATATCGACACGCAGGCTCTAGCAAACGCAACTCGTCGCATGCAGGAGCGTCGCAGCGTCGCAGTTGCATCGGCCAATCTGCGAAGCTCCATTTGATAACGTTTGTTTCTTGGTTTACGATGACGTCACATCGACGAATTCGTCGTAAGACGCATGCGGCGAGTTCTGATGTGCGAGCGGCATTAAGCTTAAATGGTATATTATGTTGTACGTAGTGATACCTACATTTATGACGTCCTTTGAAAACAAGTAGGTACACAGTGAGGTTAATTACTTACGTGTACAGATCAACTGTAAAAATTATAACATAACCTATTTGCCTAGGCTGCCCAGTTCTAGGAAGGCAGACCGTAGTTACCCGGCCGTGCTACCCCACAGCGCTATTGGCTAATACATGTGTCATCCTGATTCAACTTGTTGTCGGATTCAATCGGACTTTATCTTTATATCTATGTAGATTGCTTACAATAGTACGAAATTGTAATCGTTTTCTTATTCAATAAACACAACTTCTTCTTTTTTAGAACCCACCCTACTAAGATTCCTGTTCAAGTCACGCCAACGACTAATGCCCCGTTACAAGGTTTATAGTAGATAGTATTTAAATAAAATTCAATAGCGCCATAATATTTACATAATTAAACCAAATTGTCATTTTTATAGCTTTGTTATACGTGTCTTGCCTATTGTTATCATTTATTTTTCTATTATTACAATCTATATACATACTCAAAAATCTATAATATAATTTCAACCTAAACAAATAAAACCAAATGCCCATCATTAAATTTGGCTTAACCTCGACATGTAAACATATTTTTTCGTTTAATATTCGGATTACGTTGCTATTATGTGCTGACCCTTCTCATAAAAGTTTAGCAATCGATGACATTGAAAAAAAATCTACCCTACATATATTCCTCCCCTTCGGTGTATGGTAATATTTTGTGACAACCCCTTTTTGAAATGTGTACGTATCTTTAAGTTCGCGCATTTTTTGTGCCTATAATAAATGGCTACTGATTTCAGAAACTGCTTATTATTTTTTTTAGTTTTTTTTTGGTAACTACCCATCTACTTTTCAGTATATTATTATATATAATCAGTTTTAAATTTATGTATGTACAACATAGAAAAATCTTCTCTTATCGGAGGTTAGTCACCATCAGGGCGATCTTCACTGTGTCGTGATATTTCCTAAATTGCGTCTCGTCCTGGGTCTTCGGCATCATACTGGGTCCATCGGAAACTCAAATATCATACTTTTACCTAGTAGAAGATCTTCCAAGCTCACTCCATTTCTAGCGTATACGGCCTACTGCATATATTTTATTCTGTATTATTTATCAAAAATGCCACAACTTTATATCATTTTAGCCAACGTTGATTCAAATAAAGTGCCCTCAATTTTTAAGTTATTCTGAGACCCAAAGCTCACCATATAATAGTCAGGATGTAACACTAAACTTTAAACTTCGATCGTTTTATTATTATTAGGTATTATGATTTTATTAATCTTCGATCGTAGTGGTAATTATTGCTCATACTTTTAATATAATATAGTAAACTGTTATTATTATAAGTGGTAATATTTTTAATTAATAACTAACACTACCATCCACGGCCTGTATATATACTTATAGCCGGCTTTGTTCAACGTTCAATAAGCCAATATAATGTTTTTTTTTTCCGACCATGTCCGATCCTAATAGGATCATATCGGCCTCGAGAGGTTTGTATTAACAGATTTTGTTTTTACGAGAAATGGATGCCAGCCACTTGCTCAACCTATTAGGTCCATACCCTGACTCACGCACAAATTAAAAAAACAATGTGTACTTCCGAGACCCAGGATTCGAACCTGGGACCCACGGCGTGATAGTCCAACGCTTAAGCCGCGCGGCCACCGTGGGTGTCAATGTTTAGCATATAAATAAACCAACTGTTCGATTTCTTAGAAACCATTTTAGTGTGTTGAAAAACTTTTTTCTGATTTGTTAATTTAATATTCGATCGCCCAATACACAATCTCCGTCTTCTCGTGCGTTCCTTTTTCGCATGTCGTCCACCGTCAGAGCGATCATAAATTTGTCGTCTACTACAGTCACGTGGAGCTTCATTAGCACAAATCACGGGTCTAGGACGATTTGGCACCGGGACAACTGGACGCCACGGAATTTGAAAATAAATAGACGTTAGGTACTTATAGGTACTTTAAAAAAAATATTTAATATTATTATTTATATTTAAATGATTATATTATGATTTAATAGTTGGTGAGAATGTAAATATGCAGACGTAAATAATGATTTAATCGTGCATATGTTTAAGTTCCAACGAAAAAAGAGTTTTCTATTTTATATAAAGCCGTAGGCATGGTAATTCTCAATCCGCAATTAATAATACATTATGTTAAGAGTAAAATGAATTAATACTACCAAGTAATAGATAGAAACTGATTAAAATACCTCGTCTACGTTCTGTATACGTGTCTACGAGAGGCGTCCAATTATCCGGAGTCCAGTCGTCCCATTCCCCAAATCACTGAGATTCTTGAGCCATAAAATACGTCGTATTCATTTTCCACGTGTATCGTTGATATTTCCTTGGATAATGAGCTATACTGTAGTCTTCCAGTTGTGATGCTACACAGATCTTCTCCGTAATTGACGTCTACATCATTAATCACCTTGTCAGATCAAGGAATTTCGAGTATAAAGCCATATCTCCAAAGCATCAATTCTTAACTTATTTTTTGGTAATTTTGAATTAGATTTTTTTATGAAATCATGACATTGCTTGAATGACTACCATTTATATGTTGTAAAAAAGTTTTAGTTACAAGTAGACAATTAGTTAAGTGGAAGCATTTAATATGTAAATGAACCTAGTAAATTATTAATTAGATTCGTCTTTCCAAATACGAGTTTCGCTCATTACAATGTATCACTTGTTCACCCTTCTCAGTTCATTGATTTTATATCCCCCTACTTTTTCCACTTCGGCACTCCTGGATTTGTAAAGCTTTTCGGCACTTGCGAACGTCTACAACAGTCTGGTTACTTGTATAGGTTAGTTTAATTAAATTTCAAATAATGTATGTTAGTGAACATTTCGTAGCCTCCATACAACTAGATAACTTCGATTATGACATCGTTCAGAAATTTAATTTTAAAGTACTATCCATATAACTGTGCATTTAATTTATTCTCTTATCACTTAATATTGGCAATATTAAATTACGTATATTATTGTAAAGTAAGCAACAACTAATTTATATATTACATACACTTATTAGTATTTTTAGTACGTTATGTAAGTAACCTACCTTATTGTATAAATTAGGAGTTGAGTTTAGATTACTGTTATATTGGCCAAATTACACAAACAATCTCATAACTCGCAGTCTCATCTTTGTAGGCGACGATTAGACTGATCTTTCGAACTTATTTCTAAATGCAATCTTTAGTAGTTTTCTTTAACATAGACAACGCAATCGGACAAAAAATCATAAATTCCTTAAACTAACATCAAACGTACCCATAACGTATCCACTCAAACGTACACAATAAACTAAACCACTAATATTATGTATTATGCATCACTGCCATCTTCAATAAAAATTATTTTGATTAGTGGATGTGATTTCTGGTATTTTTTATCGTCGTGGTCTCAAAATCAGCCAATGCGTCGGGACTACACCTCATTAAACCCACCACTGTCACAATTCATTGTATATTCTCGACAATTTTATATGTATTTATATTATGTACTTAGTGTCATTTTTCATCATTTTTTTACATCAACTTGCCCAAAATCACTTGCTCGATGTAACTACTTATTAACCCCACTTTTCTAATGTGTACACTATCCCCAAACCACCCCCGTTCCGTCAACAAACTTTGTTGCCCGTTCCATGTTGACGTACCTACATGCTGTAAGGTGCAATAACCTTCTATAGACAAACTCGACCGCTGCATCATCCCTTAATAAATTGAAATTGACGTTTCTTCCCTTAATTTGTTTTATTTTATTTTCGTGTCGATTTTGTTCGTCATCGTCTAATTGCGGCACGCTATGTTACCAAAACAATATCGTATATTATATATATTTTAATTAATATAAATTAAAGTAGGTTTTTCAAACCAGATAACTTTTTAGATCGTTTGATATAATAATATATAACTGCCTTCACTATTGCAATAATTGCAATCTGTTCTTCCTGGCTTACACTTTACAAGGTGTAGTATTTTGAGAAGGTAGAATGCCATTTGCCCACTCGAGACCAAGAAAAGGACGCAACCGGTCACTCAATATCTTCAGAAATGCGAACGGCTGCGTGCAAGGATCGCTGTCTCTGAAAAGATATAACATAGGATATTTATTTAAACTGGGTTTCAGCCCTCGATAGTTGAAAACGTAGGAATGGAGAATGATATTATTAGTATCAGATTCTATAAAATATATTATTTAGTACCAATAGGACTAGGTATAGTGAGATGTTGTTTACATAAATTAAAACTATTCGGATTTTTTTTGCCGTTTGAAACCAATCATCTTCATATACGAATTGTCGATCGTTCAATTGAATCATTGACTACCATAGTCGTTGCACTTTTTAAAATCTAAAATGTAATAATTATATTTCATAATAATTGTCTTTACTTTGGCTGCAATATAATATTCTGTTTGGATTTATCACATTTTGATCGTATACCTACACGTCCTCAATAATTGTTTGCCTTTCGGATCGGAAGGTGAATACACAAAGGGTTTGCCTTTGGCACGAGATAATTTAGTCGATCAATTATCATTTACGTATATCGAAGACGGGCATTTAATAATTAAGTTAAATCGCTTTTTATATTAACGATTGTACAGCAAGGGACTTTCAATTTAAAAAGTTATTTCTAAATTTTAATTGAGCGATTCAATTGTTTTAACCTCATCGAGTCATTTAATTTATTATCACGAATGCCCGAGGTCTTCGTTAATTGTAAACAGGACCCTTGTTCCATTGGTCTGATGAGATTAAATATCGATGTTTTAAAGTACAGATATTTTTTTTTATTTTTATTTATTAACTGCCCACATGCTCAGCGTAGGTCAAAATGGAGATTAGTATTTTTTTAAATTTAAAGTATTTTTATTACATAACATAGTATCCTTTTAATCCTCTCGCTCTAATGTTTTAGCATAGTTATATAGTCATATTTCAGTACATCCATGTGCAGTGGTGTTAAGATTTTTTAGATTTATTAATTTTTAAACGCATTTATAAAACCATTAGTAAATATTGTGTAATATTTAAATAATATAAATATTTACGATAATTTTTTTTATTTATAACCTCTGATCCCAAATTTGACAACGATTAGGCATTTTATTATTCAAAAAATGGTCACGATTACCAAGTTTGAAGACAATTCTAATGATATTGATTATAAGCTATTCAATAATTTATAATAATAATTATTGACTTAAGAATAAGGTAGTATTTTTTTTAAAGTACTACAATGTGTGCGTTATTTTAATTAATTAGTGAAAACATATTTAATTGCAGAAAATCCGACTTAAACATGGATTTGTCATTTAACATTAATTAATACATATTATATTATATGAAAATATTATATATAAGCTCTATTTAATTTCGTGTATAATCACTGTCTATAATCGACTTAAAACGTTCCCAAACTTGGTAATCATCTCGTCTTAATCTAATTCCAATTCACTATCTCGTAAGTACGCTCGAGTTAAGCCTCCGTCTATTTCGAGAACAACTTAAATACGATTCCTCCGTATTACTACGTACTACAACTTTACTCTCATCACTATTGTGGAAGTAGTCACTTCCACTTATTTCTACTCACTTCCACTCGCGTCTTCCACTCCGCCATTTCAAATAGCTCCCACTTTTCAATAACGGAATAATAATAAACGATAGACTTACTACAATAGTATGTACGTTTTGTGAACGTTATACCGTTTCAAGCAATGCTAAAAAACGTAAAAAAGCTTTTCAGCTATGCAAGTTTTTTGTTCATAATATTTTTTTAGATATGGTTTTCCAACCCTTATCATTTAAAAAGTCAATTCAATTCAATTTAATTTATTTATTTTTAACATATTGTGGACATTACAAATTATAAGTTTAAGACGTTCACAACATGACATTTAGAAGCAAAGAAATATAAAACAGTATTACATAAAAAAGAGATAGATCAGTATTATAGAGATAGATAGGTACAAGGAAGTACACCGAATGAGTTAAGCAGACCCTATTTTAAGAATTTATAAAACAACGTCCACCTATACTCATCCTCAAGTAGGTGGAATATATCAACACCCGAAGCAATTTAGTTGAACATAGTTATCGCCCTCCCAATTGGCATTACCAGTGGCAGGTTGGTTCTGCACCTCGGGAGAATTTCTAAGATAGTTATCAGGGACACATAGGTCAATACTACCCAGAATGGCAGAGTTCTCATGTATACCTCGTATAAGTCGAAAAAAATACGCAGCTAAATAAAGATTTCTTCTAAATTGCAGACTGCAGTATGTAAGCATGCCTAAGAGAAAGTCAGTTGGATAAAGCCACGGATAGTATCCATACAACCTGAAGTAAAGGAGTCTCAAGAATTTCTTCTGAACTCTCTCCACCATAAGGCCATACTTCAACTAATGCGGTGCCCAAACAATAGACCCACTCTCAAGTCTGCTTCGAACTAAAGAATTAAATGAAAGTTTTAATACGTATGTACATACTGTCGTTATAATATCGTAATAAACGTTTATTTAATTACCTTCTATTACCTTCACGGGCTTGATTTAAAAAAATATTTAAATTGGTACGAGAATCGACAATCCATTATTTAATATAACTGCACTGATAGTAGGTACAATGTATTTTTCCATCCGGTAAGAACCGACGTCATATTTAAATGTGTGAAATTACTGGTCTGTCACCGTGATTTATATTTATTTAAACCTAACTTGCGCTACTCTTTGAAGAAGAAAAAAAGATTTAGATGTGTTCATATAAAAATCATTTTTAAAATATGTTTTTGAATTTGTGAGTACAAACTCTACCGCGTGCCTTAGTGCTTCTATATTCGATATAGTATGTATTATATTTTTGATCCATGTTCATTCCTAAGCGGAGTATACGGTCATCCTCAGAGTGGAGGTTATATTAACTTTTTTTATGAGAAATGTTTATCATAGATTTGCCCCATTGGGTCCTTAAATGGATCAATCACAAAATTTTACACATAATACACGCATCTGTTAATAACTTAGTTTGAATTATAAAGATGATACCTTGCAATTTATGGACTGAATTTTAAGACACTTTATATAGCTAAGTCATTATTTTGATTATCACCTACTCTCGATCGACAAGCAAGAAACGTATGTTTTAATCCCACTCCTCCCACCAATTTTTCTTATGGACAGGCTTTTCCAAGTTATGTATTTTTAATTACTACATTATTAAATATTGTGTGGGTATAATCAGTTCTAAATTAAAAAAAATAAATGTTCACTTAGATGAATTAAGTGAGAGATTGACAGCTTACAATGGGTAGGTATATTGCACAACGCTCGAAGACACCGCATCCCCATCATGGCCGCGTAGAATTCAGATTCCTCCGTAGCCAGCCATGCGGCGGCCATGTAAAACGGTCATGCGCACTGCAGAAACGTGTTCACGAATCTCACCCCTATAGCCAACCAGCCACGCGCTTTCCTACACCAACCCCCATACATAATATAAAATACCCTACCATCCCTTGTCTATACATTCCGTACTATGTTTGTGCATCAGAACGCGATATAACCCCGTGATATTTCTTTGCGACAACCGTCCTTAATTTGCTGTAACTCATTACTATCACATATCATAAGTTTATTAGTCTGTATACGGTCGAGGCCTGTTATATTCGTGATATAATAACCGTGTAAAGGCCCGCTTTCTTTCAGGAGTGTGGATATATTTGATCAATACGTTTTTGAGGCCTTTTCAATTATTTACGCGCGTGTGTTCTTACGATTATTGACTGTCTAGTCTTTTCTATATACCAAAACGCTACTATTTCATACTATTCAACACCTCAATCGGCTCCTGATATATAATTAACGTACAGATTAAAGCATCTTTCTAGTGAAATTCTGACATTTGTCAGACAGAATAATAATAACTTAACATTAGCACTACTAAATGTTTTCTTGCATGTGTTCTGTGAATATTTTATTACTCTAATATTACTCAAATTTAAATAATAAACATATCTTTGTAAGTGACTTATAGTGGAAGTGTTATTAAAATCCAAACCTTGCATTTTTATATAGATTTCCAAACGTCAAATTCAAAGTCTATTAAATAAAATATTTACTATTTATGACTTTACTGTAATATAGCGCTATTTTCTTTTATTATATTTCATTTAAAGGTGTAAATTTATATTGTTTATTTCAGATACATATCATATCAACAAAACTAGTCTTTATTAATTGATTTTCGAGCACAACGAATGTATATTATCCATTTAAATTATTTCGCAATAAATATTACTCGTAACGGTCTAATGATGTCGAAGTATATTTGAGGTTATTCGGTAAGGTGTCTGTGTTAGATTCAGTGTATTTCTTCGGCGTTTATATGCATTGAATGGCATTGTATTTTAGTGTCTTTTGTCTGCTACATCCATTCGTGTCGATGTCAGATAAGCAAGAGCAACCCTGGCGGCTGAAATACAAACTAACGATGACGGCGCTGCAGCGGCGCGACTGTGCTGCCACCACGTAGCGCCCAACTGTAAGTACTAAAGAAAATGGCCGCATTTCCTTTCACATGGTTTTCCCGACCCCGTTTGACAGATGAAAATTCTATTTTCTTTTTTAACATTTATTTCTAGAATTAGCTTAGAAATAAGATTAAGTTACAATGATGTAGTGATATTTTCAACACTTTAAATCACATTGACTATTTTTATAAGTTTACCAGCTTGCGTGAATACTGAATAAAAAATTAAAACGGAAAATGTATTAGAAGAAAATAAGCTGATTTTACTGTTATGAATTATAGTATTATATAAAAAATGTATTTGGGACTTTTGGGAGTATTAATTGAGTAGTGTCTTTAATTTTCATATAGCAAGTTTTTAGTTTAATTCCCGAATCTGCTTTAAATTTTTATATTGTGAGTCGGTTTGAATTCAAAACAATCAACAGTCACTACCTAATTAGAGCAATGACTTTACACAACCTCTCCTCATAATAAAAAAAATATTTAGATACGTACCTAATATCTTACGGACGCCTTTATGCTCCACATTATAAACCCTAGAGTGTAAACATTAATTTACTTCATATTAATTCGTATGTTTTTTTATTTATAATAAGATTAAGTAGATAGTAAATAATATGCTAATATGGTTACGACTTATTGTCTCCGTACCATTAGCGTGCGGTCAGCTGCTCATTTGAATTGAGAAATCAACTAGTAGGTAGTATATACGCTTAAGACGGTACTTCAGTGAAACGCCAAATAATTTTCAACTATAGGTGCGACGAAATTTTGGACTCGCTGGCAATCGGAGAGCGAACGTCGAGCTGTGAATACGTCAATTTGTTTCGTGATGGTGACGGGAGTATTAATTCTTAAATCGTGTAAAGATGACTAAAAAACGTTACCCATTTACTTGAAAAAGAAAACATGTCAATGAGTATAATATTATTGTTACTAATAGAACAATACACAGAACATTAAATTGACGCATGTTGAATTTATATGACAAATTATATTTCGTTCGGCACGCGCCCCATTTACACAATCCGCGCATCGCCTAGCCACGATCTTTTTAGACCATGCCTCAACTGAAGGCTCAAATGGCGTTAATTTTGACAAACGGCTTTTGTGGTTTGAATCAAGATATCAATAATAGATACTTATCGTAATAGCTAGCCAACTTTAGGATCTCTGCAAATTCTAATCGTTGAATAAAAAAAATAAAAAGCCTAATAGTTATACATAGTACCTAATAGTTATAACTTGTCATACAAATCAGTTACAACGTTGTATCCTTTTTGTCGTATAAATAGATATGTGTTAATGTTAAAACCGTTTTTTATTGTATTTTATCCTCAAGTTCAGTATCGCTGAGTTAATCTATCCGTTCAATTATTGCGATTTTATGTATTGGCATCTGCTGATCAATTTAATTAGCTTTAAGTAGTGGGCACCGTTCATTTTTATTGCGCGGATAAATCTCCACTCCTAGTTTGTATGCCATTTATATGCCAAGTACTAATCAATAGAAACCCATTCAAATCCCATCATCAAACTGTTTGGCGTTTTTAATAAAATAGCACTATAGTACATTACTGATATTTTAGTCATTTGTGAAATATAATAAAACGCTTACTAGACGAATCTAGCCATTTCGTAGTTCCCAAGAAGCAAAATATATCCAAAAGGTATACCTAATTGTTGCTAAATCGATGAGTTAGTTAAGATTTACGAAAAATAATGCAAGTCACAGAACTGGGACTTCGTTAGCTTCTAAAGGCCATCATGCACCAGTTGATTGATCCCGGCTGAAGTTACCTTGAATTGGGTTCGGTACGTACCTTGATAAATTATTAAAGTTAACTTTGCTACACGCCCAAAATAACGTCGCCCAATTATGTAATGTTTGAGTTCCATTATTTTTTAAAGTAAATAGATGACACGCATTTTTTTCAATTATATCTGGAAACCGTTCATGAGGAATCTATTAAGGGCCCACATGCTCAGCGTAGGTCAGAATGGAGCTTTTATGGTATTTTCAGAGCATAACCCTGGACATTCCTTAAACACTGTAGATAATCTATTTATATAATTTTGAAGCCTTATTATCCTTTATATTTATTTTAAACATTTGATGACTGCATAAAGTATTTTTATTACATAGAATAGTATTCTTTTAAACCTCTCGCTCTAATGTTTTAGAATATAGTCATATTTCAGTACATCCATGTGCAGTGGTGTTGAGATTTTTTAGATTTATTCATTTTTATCGTGTAAGAATATTATTGAATGTTAATTGTTCAACTAATAACTTTTAAAGACTGATAATATCCCAATACGTTACCATTATTCTCAGAATGGATGATTTATCATAAGCATATCGAGTGTATAGGAGCATAAGCATAGGAGGTTTTTTACAAACACTTCAACTTTTCATAATTTGTTTGTTATATTTTTGTGACCCTTGACTTGATAGGTAGGTAATGGAGTTTTTACCTACTTTATTGTATTGATTTGTTATATAAGTTTGAGTTAATAGTATTCGTTGTCAGTGTTTATTTGCCTTTTGGTGAGTGTACACAGTGCCCGAAGATGCCGAAATGCGAAACCCGAGTCGCAAAAAAACGACTCAAATGGATAGTACAAAACTTAAATCGATTAGAATTTTCAATATTGATTTTAATTAAATTGTGGACTCAAACGAGTCAGTTTTGATTAATATTAATTAAAGAACGACATCAATGTGGGAAAACAATATTGTCCATATTTAAGCGTGAAAAGTATTATTGTGAGAAACTGGTGTTTGCCGCAATGCGTTAACTGACCGATTTGGCATTAGATTTTGATTCTCTTGATTGGTAGTTTGTTCTCTTTATGACTAGTAAAAAATCCCGCCATTTCCTGGCGACTGTAGTGTGCACGCCCAATTCTACCGATCCGTGAGTAATCCACTGCTGAAAAAACAACATTTTCTCAGAAGTTTCACTCGCCTAATATATTATTAGATCAAATCTGTTGTGGACTGGTTTAATTAATATTGTTTTATTCTCCGTTAGTAAACAAGGAAAACATTTCGTTTTGGTCGAATTACTATAGGCACCGCTATTTTGACATATTATGTATTAACAAACCGGTTTCTTTGCTGAACATTCCCATGGGTAACTAACAAGCACGGAGCACAGACGATTTTATAAGAGATATTGTTTAGTATGCCAGTTTGAGCGTTTCTTGTAGGACTCGCTCTCAGACGTGTCACAGCACCAATAGAAACTTTTTTTTTTAAATTTAGTTGTATGTAGAGTACATGATATGCAAAGACAACTTTATGAAACCGATGAAACAATATTATTATTCTTTACATCATTGGATTAATATATTCCCTTTAAATCATCTGATATTTGTCTTGTACTGAGTCGATCTGTAACCTAAGCTGTGATTGTCTAATATTATGAACTGGTCGTATATTTTTTTTTAAATAATTTAGACCGCGGGATAGCGAGGGGTCTGGAGAAGAAACTGAGACACGGTGTATCGTTACTGTATCCTAATACGCTCCTACATGACAACATAGTACAAGCACAATGATGCGACACCTACTGCGTCCCATGCCATGCCAGAGCTGCTGCGCGTAGATCGGTGGTGTCACAAAAGCGCGGAGTGTCATTCGGATCATTGTCCTTAATTAAACTGCAGGATTTCGTTGGTAAGGCTTACCTTGTCCTCTTTGGCTCTTGGACACTACCTGTCTCATTTAATTGTCATTGCGTACTCCTTCGTTTCTCAATGCTCGTTGGACCCCAACTACATAATTAATCCTGAGTGAAGTTGCACTACTCTAATTCATTGAGCAGCTTCAGCTCCTTCATTTTCTTTATTTATTTTTTTAAATTTAGATTTTTATAGCTTAGAGGTTTAAAATGATTTTATTTTTTGTTACGAAAATACTCGATAGGTGTCATAGTCAGGCCCGGTCTTAGGGCGATTGGACCGATTAGGTCCAATCAGGCATCGAGCTAAAAAAATGATAGATTTTAATAATTTACATTTCAATCAATTATTTAAGAATAAATAAATCATTTAAAACGCGAGACTGTTTTTTTATGAAAGTTTGATAACCACACTATATTTATAATGCAGTTATTCGATAGTCAGAAGCATCATTGAATAAGACACTTAAAATAAGTTCCTTAGCAGCATGACTGATACAGTATAAAACAACAATGTCTTCAAATGAAAAACGAACAGTATCTATTCTTCTGTCTTGCAATTTTATCTGTTTATATGTTACTGAAGAAAGTAGTTTAAATTTTGAATAATTTTCCGATAAAAAAGAAAAAAAAATGTCATGTTGATTAGGTAGGGAATTTTGTTATATTATCAAAATTATCAGTATATGAATTATTATAATATATTTAGGAACTCTGACCGGCCCCGGTTTAAGGGATTATTAAAATATCATGTTGATTTTATGATTGGAAAAAATATGGCATCACAATATCACGAATGTGTATATTTCCTACAGATTTTACGGATTGTTAGTCTCCTAATGTATCCAAAATTATTAATATTCAATATATATTCTTCAGAGCACCTATCTCATTAACAGAACCGCTTGTAAATAAATAGTCAATTATTGTTACTCTAGTTTTATGATAGTAGTAAAATGTTTTCATTTGTAGACTTACGACTAAAATCGAAAACATTGCACATCTATCTGTTCCCATTCTAAAAATATGATTTGACAACCCACCTTTATTTCCCATTATGTGCGTGACGAACCTATGTTAATTTCACAGGTAAACACAGTGCGTAGCGTAGGTACGTCTTCTCGACGACCCCATTAATATAGAAAGAATATCACCAACTGACCCCGTGAGTAATATAGTATAGCAAGTACCTACCTACATGAACAGCTGTTATGATTCTGATGACTGGCACGTATTAGAAGTTGTATAGCTCGGAAATAAGCTCGCTGCATTTTTACTAAATTGTACTTACTAAAAAGAAGCCCTTGCTTCTCACCCCTGTGTTTATTCAGCCCCTATTTTAAAACATTTTCTGACACAGTCACACGGCATGTTTTTTATGTATTTATCTTATGGCTATATTATAATGTGTACAAAGGGTGCGGACATGATTGTAATTTATGGATTTTATTAGGTTCTTCTATTCAGTTATCGTAATGTATAATGTATAATGTTGCTCAGATGACGTTGTACTATATTATTATTCTCTGCTTCTTTCTCCGTGTCCGTTACTTTAGTAGATCATATCGACTGTGTTTAGGAAAAAGGGCGTAACCCTCGATTTTACGAAAAGTGCTTTTATTAAATATTACCAATGTACACAACTAAACACACGTTCTGTAAAAAGGAAGTAAGCCGCAAATGCCAAATTATTATCTAAATTCAGGTTTTAATTGAGCATTAATTATGTTTTAATTTAAGGAAAAAAGCATTTACCTTCAATTTTAATGATTTTTCTGTAATAATTTTTTTAATTATTATTAGATCGAAAATATATTACACCAAATCATCAATCATTATGCACCCAATGTCTGTGCCTATTTTTTTTTTTAATATTAAACCAAAATAATTCTAAAAACGTTTTTTGCCCCTTCTGTAAAATTTGTTCTGTGAGGGTTACACCCTTTTTCCTAAACACGGTCGATATAGACGCATTCAAAAATCTCAATCTTCGCACGTCATACCAGCATTTAGTGCAGCTGTATTCACTCTGTGGTCTTGTATTTAGCAATTTACCGACCTACTGGTAGTTTAGGGAAATGGTAGGCCAAATTGAAACTTCCTACTGTGTGCTTATTCGGATTTCAGTATTACAATCAGTGTTATATGCCAAAGAGCTTTTTTACAAAAAAACTAAAAAGTGAAACTGATGAATATTTTATTATTTAAATGATTTTTAGTCAATACTCAATATGTAGATACCTATACCTAAAATCTAAAAATGTGAGATTGTTTCGTTCACCACCGAAAGCTTCATATTTATTGGACAGAGTACAGGACGAACCAGTCAAACACCCAGAGACTACAGATAAAGACACGGCTTTTGATTATATGTTTGAGATGCATTCTGAAGTTTTTTTCACATATTTTTCGGTGCGGACCGGATAACCTAGAAAGACTGGTAGTTTTGGGTAGCCTCCGGGGAAAGCGAAGCAGAGGAAGAGCGTCTGCGCGCTGGGGCAACCGAGTGAAGGAGCTTACTGTTGGCAAACTTCACTCTACCCTGAGAGAAGGATCGTGAGGGGTGGAAAATCTTGGTCGCTCAGAAGATGACGTAATTCAAAGATGGTCACGATCCTCAGCCATGAGGGAATGATCAAGAAGAGAAAGAGAAAATCTTCGAGTGCAATTTCGGAATTGTAATTAAAACACCTTAGACAGGTTAGTATCAGCGATCATTCGCAAT
Source organism: Rhyacophila brunnea (assembly GCF_057557595.1). NCBI lineage: Eukaryota > Metazoa > Arthropoda > Insecta > Trichoptera > Rhyacophilidae > Rhyacophila > Rhyacophila brunnea. The sequence goes on along the minus strand of NW_028232871.1, from coordinate 32,951,902 downwards.
AACGATCGATAAATCAGTAATTTAATGGATATAAGCATTTACTCAGAATAGTCAGGTTTCTGAGGTTTTTCAAAAATAAAAACAAGACGTATAATATTAAGTAGTACTATGTTTTCGATTATCCGGAATAACTTCGTCTCCAATTCTTCTGCGTAATTGAGAGTCTATTGTATGCCATGCTAGTAGTAATTAAAGTTTATCGTATGCATAGGTATAGAAAGAGTCCTCGTATATCCGCGGAAAGTATTGTCTCTTGGGTATTTCTTTTCTGAGCATCATATTTTGTTTGTATTTACCCGAATACCCGATACATAGAGATGCGGAACCTATTGGTCAGATTTTTCCATGTCCAAATTGACCGAGATATTCGGCTCTCGGCCGATTGCATAAAGTAATTCCCATCAGCGGCGTGCATGATGGTTTCGTTATTGGAATTCCGCAAATCGCCCGCGGTCCAATGGGCGATTTCGGTTTTATTCTCTCGCCTATAGCTCTTTTTGCTAAATATTTTATCTCATCTGTAATATACATCTGGTACCATTCGCCTGTGCTTGATTATTTTTGCTTGCGCTTTTCAGCTTTTACCCCTAGCGTACCAGGCGCCCAGAAACCATATCACACATAGTTCTCCGCATTTTTTTTAAGTGAAACTGTTTTACACGCTGTGCAGAAAATTCGCCGGTATCATTGTGGATTAAGAGCAGTGACGTCCCGTGGGGGTAAGCAGATTGAGCGTCGCTTGGGGGCGGCAAATCGAGGAGAATCATTTGGAATATATAGAAATAGCTACTTAGTAATAACGAAAATATCTTTCCATTAAAAGATTCAGCTCATTGGTTTTGTCTGGTTCGCGATATCTAGTTTACTACCGTTGCCCTTCGACGTCCTTGGTGACCAGAAACGACACGTGCAGATTTGCGAATAATTACAGTCTGATATTTTGTTAGTAATGTATCCATACAACACATTTCTTAGATATTGTACTTATGAAAGGATGATATAAATACTGTATAAAAAATGGAGCGGCATTTTATCTAGGGACGTCACTGATTAAGAGCGACGATAAAGTCTTTACTTTTACAATACTGTACTACATGGCCCCCACATCTTGAAGCGGGCCTCCAGGCTATAATCTTCGGCGGACCATCCTACCTATCGCTAAGGTTAAAGGCAGTGTGGCGATCTACAAGTGTGTATTCCAAATAGTGTTCGATGAAAAAAAATGTGTATTTTAGCGATTTTTTGTAATTTTTAATACACCCACTTGAATTATGGAGTTGTCGAATATCGACAAACAATTTTTTCAACACATATTTTTTAATGTTAGTATGCTTGAAATTAAATAGCTCCACAGGCGACATTTTTTTACTGTAGTTAAGCCCTTAAGCCCGGGCCTCAGGCTAAAGCACTGTCAGCCCCCTCCTTGTGGGGCCATGCTGTACTACTTACTACAAGGCCACAATCGTAGTCCTATACGTAAGGGCTTGTTTATGCGGAGTTAGTACTAATCATCGGTACTCACTACTCACGGTAAAACCAACACGTGCTAACAGGCCGAATACGAATGCTTATTACTAATTCGACTTGTTTACACATGACGGTATGAGTGCGCGTAGTGCACTAATGATTAGGTACCGCTAAGCCCCTGTAAACAAGTTTTGATTCGGAGCCACCAGATTCGATTCCCGCTGAGTTCTAAATACATTTCTGTGATTGTTTCACTGTCACCATTACTTCTACTACACTGCTGTCATTGGACCTCAAATTAGTGTTAAAAACATTAATGTGACCCTCGTTTATGCGTTAATTTAATACTTTGGACGCGGAAGACGCACACGGCGCGTAATGACCAGGCGGCCGATCGATGTAATTAACGTGCATTTTAAAGGGGGCAATTAAAATCTCATTATCTCTTCAGCAGCGAAAGCGTTAAAAAGCTATCTAAATAATTATTATACGGTAATTACCAATGGTTTTGTATTCAGATGCAATCGGCACTCTATAGTATGTGTGCAATGAAGAAATATTACCATTTTTTACGTAGACACGTTTTTATTTAAAGTATACCTACATCAATTAATATCGGACGCGTTTTTTGTCAGATTCAGCATTGTGAATATTATGTGAAATTTCAAAATACGCATCTGTCACATGGCATTAAATCTAGCACTTTTCTAACATTCTCATAAAAAGCGATGGTAGAGAGCGACTGAAGGAGGGATTGTACCTTCTATACTAATAAAACAAAAAAAACTAGTATTTAAATGAATACTAAATTTTGTTAGTCATTTTTATTAGTTTTGAATCTTTGTTCTTATGAAAACAGTGTAGGTACCTACCTACATAACATAGTGTTTTATTGTAATGACATTTTCTTAATTATGAAAAAATCTAGCATTTTTAGACAGTTTTCTTGCCCTGTCTGATATATTTTTATGAATGACAGTTGGAAACACTACGATACATGTGGTATATTTATGTATTCTCAAAGCATTCATAAATAAATAATTATAATATAACCTACCTAAGCCCAAGTGTTTTCGCAAGGCTTAGACGTATATCTTCGAATTTTATTAAAACTTTAATATTCTCAATATTGTTTATTGCGAACCGCGGGAATGAACGACTCCCAGAATAGAGCACTAATCTCGGAGATTAAAATCATCCAATTTAAGTTTTGTTTCTTTCCTCTTCTACAAATCGTCCTAACAGGAACAATAAATTCTCTTGCTTTGGAGAAAAAAACGTAAAGAGGAAAACATTGGAGGAAATCTCTAAAGCTTTCTCTATTTTTGGTGTCGTAAAGTGAGTCGTAAACAACCATTGACTTCCGTTTCTGTGCTATTTTTAGAGTTTAAGTATCGTGCTTATCTAGTCATATATTCACGGGTCTCTCGGCTCTAAGGGTAATGTGATGTAACTGTGTAATGATAATATGTTATTCTTCTTTCGGTTTTTAGGTTATTAAAAATTTATTAAAAGCTATGCCTTTCAACATCTCACAGACTCAGCATTTTACAAATAGTACGATTGTCATATTATTATTCACTCCAGTCCATCTTAGGAATGTCACGAATTCATGTGGGTCTCTCAAAATCTTACTTATTCATCAATCTCCACAATTGCAAATTGTTTACCTTTTTATATAGCCCATTCTAGTGAATTTAATGAGAAGAATGATCACCACATCATATCGAATGGGTAGAAAATTAGGTCAGTAAATGAAAAAGTCTATACGTATTACTTATTGAGTCAGACGACAGTTCATATCTTCAGCTTCTGCCGTATCTCAATTCTACCGAATTCAGTTGTAGTATAGGACATGGACATCCAGAAACTTAGAGTAGCTCAACGTGGTATGGAGAGGTGCATGCTGGGCATATCGCGAAAGGACAAAAATAGGAATGAGTGGATAAGGAATCAGACAAGGGTTTTCGATGTAATATAGTTTATTAAAATCCTTAAATGGAGATGGGCTGGACACATAGCTCGAAAAAGAGACACTCGTTGGACAAATCTAGTCATCCAGTGGTATCCAAGAAGTACAAAACGTCCGCAAGGTAGACATAGAGGCCGCTGGATCGATGAAATGATAAAGTTCTGCGGAAGTACGTGGCAACGCAATGCACAGGACCGAGAGAAGTGGAAGCAGCTTGAAGAGGCCTTCATCCAGCAGTGGATAGATTCAGGCTGATGATGATGATGATAGGACATGTTATCTCTATTCTGCGTTAAAAGTGGCAAAGACTGCCGATTTGTGGGAGGTAAACGATTCGTAACCAAAAAGGATAGTACCACAAATCGGACATGACATACGTTATTATATCAGACTAAATAATCATAGAGAATGTAACTAGTTTACATTTGAAATAATATGTAATGTAAATCAAGTCGTCTGTCGCTTTGATAAATTATATTATAAATATATATAATAACTATTATGTATTGCAGTGGCGAAGGGTGACTTTTGGAAAGAGGTAGGCTGTGGAGATCTGATAAAAAGAGCACACTTGTCAGGTATAATTACGAGAATAGTATGATATTTACTACTAATGAATAGGTACACACTAATAAATGACAACGACACACTAATTCAATGAAACTTCAAAAACTCATTGACGACATAAAAATGAGCGATGTGTTTAAATTACGTATTTTTCAAAACATGTATACCCATCAAAAATCATTAGATAAAATTTATTTTTATTTTTATAAACAATCTATACTTACGCCGTTGAAATTATTTTTTTAATTATCTAATTATTAATGATGTTGGACAAAGTGCGCAGTCATGACAACATGCGCGAACGTTTTAGGCTCTGCGATAGGAGCTTACCTTATTTCGTACAAATCAGCAGACTTGCTGAGGTTACGAGACGTCAAGTCCATACGAAAAAAATTCAGAATTATTTCACACATAATCGGAAATCTATTTACGTCGAGACGTCGCGGCGTTCATTATTTAATTTACGGCGCACTGTGGTATATTTTTTAATACCTTTGCAGATTGTTTTGTAAACTGTGTAATACTGTAATACATTCCTACATATACGACATCTCTCGTTGGCAAAATAAATTATTTTTATATAACTTAAAATAATGAAGTGATTAAGTATATAAATATGTCAATATGCAATTAAAAAATATTTTTCTTAAGGTAGGCTTTAAATAATCTCCTAGTATGGAGTCTTCGCCACTGATGTATTGTACGATACTCTCTTTACAAACATTTACAGCATCGTTTATAATTAAATATTACAAATAAATTATATATATGTTATGTTTGACAACAAGACAAATCGTGAGAAGCAAGTAACAATTTTTCAGTCTTTGAAAACGTACTATAAATAAATCTTAAAAATTGTTGTTTTACAATCTTAGAAAAATTGAAACATAGAACTTTTTGGTTTATTCCTATTTGTTTGAAGTTTGGAGTTATTCTATGTGATGGGTGAATGCATTGAATAATTTTATTACAAATATCTGTTCAACTTTGGTATAAATTTCTATAAAAAGTTTGTTGCTATTTCGTTTCAAACTACAACCTGTAGTTTGTGAATAGATTCTATCCCATCTACGCACAGCAGCCAAAAGCCCCAGCGAGACTCCGTTTAATGTGGAAACTCATTTCATGTAAGGCAAATATATGAAAATATTATACAATAACCGCAGTAAATTCAATAATTTATCGGCCATATCCGCTGAAAATGGTTTTATGGTCCGACGCTAGACTACCGGTACAGAATTTTCCAGCTGGAAACTTTTTAACGTCTTGTAGAAAATTCTATCTTGACTCTTGCATAGATAATCCCGAAGAAACAGAAGAAAAAAACTGTCTTCTTACAATGAAGTTGCAAAGTATTACTAATGGAAGTTTTGAGTGGTTTTCACCGTCTGAGTTTTGCATATACGATGAATGAATACAGTTTACAAGAGTTTGTGGCGATTCCTCAACGTTTTAGTGTGGTTTAATTAATGACCAAATAAAAATTAATATTCCATACATTTTTCGTATATTTTTTATAACTAAAATGCTTAAACCAGTGCAACTAAGAGTAACTAATGCACATCACTGAATATATCCAATAAAGATTTAGGCGCATTTTAAACGTGAACGTCTTCATCATAGATGAGGGCTGTGTCTTAACGCATGACATCATTAGCGTTTAACGACAACATATTAATAGCTACATAATAAATGAGGTTGGATATTTATTTTACAAATCAAGATAGATTTTCAATGGCCATTGGTATCGTGTATTCGCTACTGATGTACCTACATATCATCGTCATGGCCAATGGCAACCCTAGGGTCTTACCCACCTCCAAGAACTTCCTCCAGCATCTCCATATTTAACGTCGACTTTGTCCAGGTGTTTGCACCGACAACACTAGCATCCTTGCGTATACTTTCCAACAACCTGTCAATCAACCTGCGGCAGTCTAGAATCCACCGACGGTTGGCCATTGTCAATTATTGCTACATGGCCCGCCTATCGTGGCCTACCAAGTTTAACATATGTGGAAATACATTCTTCTTGGAGGAGGTTGTAGAGCTCCAGGTTTCTCGTATATCCTACATACCGCATTTCTTTCGAATATATTTGTTCATAAGAGCCATTATTTAATATGTCAAAACTTTAACCAAATTACATGTTAAATACAAGTTAAGATTTTTTACCTTCGTACGGCTTTATGGTTTTAAGAATTTCTGGTTTGTGTTGTAAATAAACTCAAAAGGAAAATTTGCTGAGATCGTTGTGTTTAGGATTAAAATCTTTCTCATTAAATTAATGTATATCGTCAATATTGTAATCAAATATAGTATTTATTATTTTTTAAGTAAGTATATTATTTATACCTCAATACTCGACGATAGAAGATTTTTAAAAGAAATGAATATATTATTAGCTGTCAAGCGGGCAGCCTTAATTAAATTTACTGATTGTGTAAGACAAGTTGCACGTGTTTTATGTCTGAATCGATGCTTGAAAGAGCTACTCGTAATTTCTCGTCAAGATATTTGAAAAATGATTCTGTCGAATTAATCTTGCACATTGACAGACCATTACTGTAGATTACGTAGTCTTGCAGCCACACTCCGAATTCACATACCGGTTGGGAATCTCTGGTTTATATAAATAATGACTCAAAGTTTATTTTTAATAATCAGTTTTATGCTATCGCGTCGCTTCGCTCCAGACGCCGTCGCCGAGCTTCATTTAATTCCTAAATCGAAATTCCATAACGAAACGAAATCACATCCGAAGTAACGACGCTCACAAGTTTCATCCTTATCGCTCTCCTCAAAGGCTTCGAATAAATTAGAGTTTTACTGCCGCCTTCCCGAACGTTCTCCGGTCGGGAGTTTCGCCCGCGATAACATTAAACCGGCGTGAATGTGGCGGACGTCGCGCCATATCGATTCTGCGTGCGGAGGCTATAAATTGAAAGAATGCCAAAAAAAGTTTCACATAATACACACGACCGTGCTAAATGCCATTGTCCCCCCAGCAAAGCGTCTCGACTGCGCGCGGCCACCCGATTATCGAGTGACCGGTTAACATGACTGTGAACTGTGCTAACGTATGGTTAATCAAGTAGCAATCGGTTTCTTTTGAAGGTTAAGTTTTAGCAAATTTTAAAACAAACATATTCGTCGTATATATTCGCATCGATGTCGATTTTATTTTATTAATGAATGTCAATTTCTAGAAAATATCACGTAATGTTACTTTAATTTACGTACATAATTTGGAAACAACTCAGATATATAATATGTATATTATGTAATATATCTCTAGAAAAATTATTTTTGAAAAAAACACCCGACGGGTTAAGCACTTCAATATGTAAAAACCATTTGTTAATTTCGTCGTTATTAGATAGGACGCATGTAGCTCAATTGCGCTCTAGCATGAAAGCATAGGGCAAGCACAAGGTCGCGGCGTGTTCCTCAGTTATAAGACACGTCCCACGCCTTTTCCATGCCTGCATTGAGTTGTAGCTTCCCGGCATGTGTAATGCGTCAATTTCATTGTGCTATTTTACGAACTGTTTGTTGGCGAATTTAATAGCGGGCGATTCAGCTACTGCGATTGTGATGATGACACACAAAACTTTCCATTCGCTGAGAAGCCACAAGCCAGCGACTATTTTGACAGAACGTAGTTCGTTTTATTTTTATCGGGAAGTTGCTACTGCGCTCTACTGCGCAGACGCAGTAGGCCCACACGCCGGCGTGTAGCGTGTAAAGTTGACCGGCTTTCAACTTTTCTCGGTAGATTGTTTACAATCTGCTTGTTAGCTTGTTCAATGATGACACTGGGCGACTTTACAGGCAGATTGTAAATTCGCAAACAAACAGCTCGTAAAGTAGCTCAATGTAATTGACGCATAAGGAATATCAGCATCGAACGGATTCGTGGATCCGTATCGCAGAGCATGGAGGTCACCGTATTTTCGAGCGTAATCCCGAATTGGTGTATCTAGGAAGCCTCTGTTATTTGGAATGAAATATTTACATAGATATATTATTTCACTGTTTCCATTATTATGCTTTTTCATATTAGTGATTTCATACTGTGAACGTTTTAAAATAATTATATTTTGTAATATTTACGCTTGTATATGAAAGATTAATACTATCAACCGAAGGTACTTGATGTAATTTGAATTTAAATTTAAATGGATTTAAGTTTTGTACTATTTATTCCATTTCACTACTATACCACTCAAATGGAATATGTAGTATAAAACTTAAATCCATTAGAATATGAAAGATGAATGCCGGTGAGGCGAAATGGCCACTATGTGAAGGAATTCACTAAATATTATAACCAATAGCATCCGTGTAGAGTGTAGACGAAATGGAAAGATTGAGAAAGCTTCTTCAGAATTTATCTGTATTACAGAGATATCACTATCCTAAGTCATGATGGTGACTGAGGAATAGTGGGAACAATGTCTGCCTATGTTGCCCTACACGAAAGCGGAATACATATGCGAAGTAGTCTAATAACCGGGTTTTAATATTGTCGATTAATTCGGCATGCCTAGTCTAAAAGTGTTTTATTTTTTCTTGTTGCTTGCTCTGGACATTTTCCAACGCACAGAAAATGCATTTTCCTGACCGTCGGCGTCGGTATCCCCGCTTACTTTAATTAAACATTACACTGAAACGCATATATATGTTTGTAGGAATTTAATTTTTAAGCAAACGCAGGACTTTCATTATTTCGGCTTTCACAGAAATATTTCATTTAATGTGTTTCCCCTTTACGGTTGTTGGTCGCAAAAAATTATGTAGGTATTATATTTTAGCGAAACTCAGTAGGTACGCCTGCATTCAATGAACTTACCATTTTTTCTATAAAAACTATTACCCGGGGTGGACATACTTACGCCGTCCCAAATAACAACTCCTCCACTCAGCTCGGTTCTTCACTCTCGCCTGCGCTCGCAAGTTTTCTTGTAGGCAATCTCGTTGCCTTCTTTCCGCACTCCGTTTATATTCTGATAAATAATATGAAGCCTATCATTGACGCATGATAATTCATACGTGTCACGTGGGTAACCCAGCGTACTTACTGGGTTTGTTAAATCTGATTACATCAACCTCATCATATAGGTCAGGGATGGTGAACCTTTTCACGAACGCGTGCCAAAATTTCCCAAATAATATTTTTCGACTATCTGACGTGCCAAGTAGTTTTTCGTGGCGAAAAAAAGTTTTTAAAAGTTTTATAAAAAAATGGTTTTTAAGAATTCCATTAAAAAAGTTTAAAAATTACAATTGAGTTCTTGATATTCTATTTTCACCGTATTTCTAGCCGAAGACATATCTTTTATTCTTTGAATATTTCTGTCTTGTTTTCAAAATTCCCAAAGAGATCGTGGAAGCATTTGAACCACTCTTCTTTAAATTATATTCTCCATCACTGAACGGTTTTCCATTTTTAGAGATTATGTTTGAGTCAAAATAACAAGCAGTTATTATATTTGAATGACTGCCGATAATTAATTGCATAAGGTTTTTTGATTGAATATTTTTATTTTTAATTGCCCGATCCTAAGGACCGACCTATGACATTGTATATTTACATTAAATGTAATGATTATTTTGAAAAAGATTTTCTTGCAATTTTTTATAAAATGCGATTTGTCATTTAGGTATGCATGAATTTCGTCGTTTCCGTTTGCGCATCGATTGGTAAACATAATATGAAAAACCGAAGAAAAAACACATGCCTATGTCGTCATTATGTTTAAAAAATATAATATATAGTAATATATTTTCTCTTCAAAATGAAACATTCGCGTGCCATGCAAAATCATCTCGCCTGCCACTCGTGGCACGCGTGCCATAGGTTCGCCATCCCTATTAGATATAGGTTATATTTATTTATAGTTGGAGCGACTTCAACAAATACGATCTCGTAGATGGGACGTAAGATTTTATCAACCAAATAGTAAACTGAAGATCGCCGAAATCGTTCGTCAGTTCCCATCAAACCAAAATATTTCGAAGAGATCCGATCACCCTGGAGAGAGTAATCGCAGGAGCGACTGAGTTAACAATGACTGAAGCAACAACATCAGCGCAGGATTGCTGAAGCATCTGTAATTTAGAAGTTTGTTGGCAACGCCTGTAAGTTTGGTGATTACCATAATACGGCATAGTGTATTAAGAGAGAGACAACATTGCAGATAAGACTAAAATCTTTTGCAAAATTTTATTATACATAATATTGTGGTTCCTTTTATTTAATTCTGTTTTTTTTTTTTTAAATAATTTACTTTCTGACTTTTATAATATACTTACTTACATTTTTGTCGTCTTTAAAACAAAACTTTCAACCGTTAAATATAGGTAGGTACCGTTACATAATAATACATCGTACACTTTTTAAAACACCTTCCACACTATAAATCGTGTTTACAATTAGGTAACCCAGTAGCTTTATCGCCACTATTGTTTCATTAGTTGGTCAGTAACAATAGCAGCAATCTATTGTTCAGATCCATACTAAGTTTTCCGAGCTTTCAAATTTAGTGCTTTGGCAACGAGCCTTACGTATAAAGCGCGTGTTCACTTTATAGCCTGAAATAAAGCCTTAACAGATATACTTACTTGTGTGTAGGGTCACCATTTATTGTTTCACAAGATCGGTAATTAATTATTCTGATTACAATGACATTCTAGGCCTAATTACTTATGTAGGTAATTAATTCATCTGACGAATGGACACTGGTTTGTGTAGATAATTATGTAGTTTACTATAAGAGTATTTGAGCTTAAGCGGCAATGTGTCAATGTGACTTGATCAACTCATTTGCCATGGTCGACGAAACTACATGGCAGTGAAGAATTAGGAATTCAGAAGAGTGTAGGAAGCTAAAGTAGGCCTTCATCTATAGTGCATCGGTCTCGGTTGATAATGGTGATAATATTCTATATTTACTTAACCTGTTTCTGTAGGAACACCGATGTTATGATATGTTACTCGCAGATAGTGATTGTTTGCATGACCGCTAAAGCTATTGAGAACGCCGTTGTGTCTGGAGAAGGGTAGGAGCGACTATTGGCAGCGGACATACTAGCAGGTATTCGTAAGCGGTTCTATAAACACTGTAAACTTAAAATATGATAAAGCTTCCTTTATCAAACCTAATAATTATCTTACTTTTACACTTAAAAATACGTATTATTTCTGAATACTTGCACAATGTTGCACGTCTTTTCAGTATGTGCTTATACAAATATACTCTACCAGTGCATGCATATTTGGTGAATATGCCGTCACTTAGATGAAACTGAACAAAACTTATTGAAAAATAATTAAATACTTTCAAAACAATGACTGTTTCAAACAACTTTCCTGTTAAAGTATTGTGACTTAGGGATAAGACACACTGCGATGCGTCAACGCAGGTCTTATTTGCTTCCAAATACATCCAATTAGAATCTCCAATTGAATGAAAAATAATCCAATTGCCCTTAGGGTAGTTGTTCATTCGAAATACACATATTCTTAAAGAATTGGTTGCCCTATACACGAGCCAATATTCGGCTTGGAATATGATACTAAATCTTCAAAACTACAATCGTTCGTAATATTGTCTGTGGTTTTGAACGCATGGACTTACTAAACATCATTTTAACTTATAACCATATCCGTTAAATTTATCGTTTCTTTACTAATAATATTAAACGTGATAAAATATAATGTTTTAGTTTAACAACTATTTTGTGATAGCTTCAATAATAGTTGTTTCATTTCATTTTGTAAGAAACATATTATACCTAGAGGAGTGTGCTAAGCCAAAGGGGTGTAAGTAATCTAGTAAATAACTTATTTTTACCAAAATATCTTTTACGAGACTTTGAATGTCTCAGGAGCAGTTACCCAAGACTGTGTTCGCCATGCACTCAAGTGTGCTTTCACTGAATTTACATGACTAAGTTAAAAGTGCCAATAGAAGAGATAAGCGCAGATGGAAAGAACTTATAAAAGTGAATAAAAGTTATTACAAAACAGCCGAACAATATGACAAGTAAATAGATTTTGTAAATGCAACTAAATTGGTCTTTATGGCAACCAGATCGGACGGTTCAATAGGTCCATCAGCTGGTTGAACTGACTTGAGCAGCAGCTCTTCTCTCTCCGTTCACATTTTTTTTTAGAATTATTAATAACCATATCCTTGCTTTTTCGTACAAGGTGGTTGTTAGTAATTTTAACAATCACAAACACCCAGGCTTTGAGAAAAACATATAAATATCGTATCCTCACCGAGAATCTAACCCAGAACTCTCGGGTGGAAGGCTAGCGCCTTACGCACTGCACCACGAGAGCCGCCTCCTTTCACATTTTAAGACATTCTCAGAGGATCTGGTTTGTATCCTATATTTCTCAGTCACATGGACATGTTAAACGAATAACAATCAACCCTTGGCCAGTCGTATCAGATCACCAACGCCTTAGGCATTGAACCGCGTCTACAATATATATATATATATTATATATAATATCCCTCTTCTGTCGTCTACCTTTACCTGCATTATGAGCTGTAGTAAATTATACTTTTCATTTAGGAAAATATGCAGCTTTTCTGCGCCTACGTTATCTATACTCATTTTCTCGTTTTAAAACCTTTTCTTCTTCTTCTTTCCTCGTGGTACGCTGGTACAGCCAAATCTTGAAAGCTAACCATCAATAATTACTACCATAATGTTTTAATAGCTTCGTTTGACTATCTGGAGGTGTTCAAAAAACTTTAAGAATTTCCAAATTTGTACTATATATTATTTTAATTGCCTGTCACTTGTAAGTGTAACACTAGCCAAATCTAATATTTTATACACCTACATGGTTATCATTCGAACTATAATTAATTAGTTATATTTCCAACGTGACTACGTAGTCTAGTGATTTATTTGCCGAACGTATTAAATTTGTGGAGCATTTCCGATCATTTCACCTAGGAAGTTAGTAAGTTGTTGTTCCCACATTAGATAACTAAGTACACAATTACTATTATTGTCGTCTAGGGGGGGGGGTTATGCCCTAACTCCACCCCTGGTCCTTCGGTGAGTCATTCTGGAAAGTCTTATTTGCGCCAGGGGCAAACTCCGGAATTATTTTTGTCGATAATATTACTTAACTACTGTTTTTTTATTATTATTTGGAATTGGTTCCATAGAATTCGTAATAGACGCTCTTCCAGAAAAAATATCATATGAACATTTCTCTTTAATTAAGAAATATCATACCTATTTATAAATATATTATTTATCTCTGTTGTATTGTACGTGCTTATATAATTAAGGTGCTGTTACAAAATTTACTAGTCATTGAGATCAACGCACGTGTAGATCTGACGTCCACTTTTTAGACCATTGCTGAGAAAGTGTCTGATAATCGCGTATTCCTCCTCTTTACATAATAACGGAGTTGGTCTATAATTTATATGTGTCTTGAATTGGTCTTAGTCAATACATGTAAGAAATTTTAATCATTTTTTATTATTATAATTTTAAAGCTTTTAGTCGACAATTAACCAAATGATTACTACAAAAATCTGTATAAAATATATTAAGTATAACACAAGTTTCAATAATCTGATTTGGCAAATATTTTTTCTTTTTTACCATTCCCTATTGGAGATCATCTACCATCAAATTATGACAGCTGCATGCAAAAGTTCGATGGAACAGCACTCATACATAGTATCACACACATTCTTCAGAAATGAATTGCGACGTCTTCCTCTGCACGTATACCAACCGCAATCTTTGGATAATGACCATGAAACACCGTCCTCTAATTACATAGTCAAGATGATGTACTCGTAGTTTACTAGTTTTAACTCAACGGAGAACTTCTCGGTCTTTGCCCATTCGTTTTAAAACGTCAACATTTAATTTGCCACCCTATCGGTCCAAGGAATTTATAGTACTCACCTATATGTTACGGAGAACAAATTTTAACGCTTTAAGCGCTCGTCCAGGGTAGGCGCGTTCGGCGGAGCGTTGAGCGGCGCGCACAACTCAAACGTATACCCGTATAAACGTATAACAAAAAAAAGACATTGTCTACGAACATTTTTACACACGGTTCTACGTTTGAGTTGCGCGCGCCGCTTAACGCTCCGCCGGACGCGCCTTCCCTGGACGGGGCCTAAACCGTTCTTACGCGAAAACATAATAAAATAGTGTGTATTTTCTTGTCCATAGATTTTATTAAATTGAATTTTTGACAATTTCATTTGTATAATTTAGTAATAAGTGTATTCATTTTTTGATATGAAACAAAAAATGTAATTATTTAAATTTAGAATTCCTGACATACAGCAGTTTGAATCGGTATCCTGGGTACATATTTTATTGTTATGCAAAATTAACAATGGCTGTCATGAAAATCGTCTCCACTAAAAGCGTTTGTTTGTTTGTTTTCATGGCGTGGCGATAACCCATCTTGTCTGGCTTTTCATTATATTTTTCATGATATTTATGGTGTCGTTTGCCGTCACCCACCAGACGAATTTCATTAGAAAAACCATCAAATTCTTCAGCCGTCCTGAAGTTTCGCCGCATTTTGTTATCCACTATTTTGAAATTTTTCTCATAAAAATTGATAGTGAAGGATGATTTCAACTAGGAATTCATCGTCATATAAAATTTGTATTATGTATTTTATATAATATTATAAGTATGTTTGAGATGGGTGCCGAATGAGACATGGCTATACATATTAAATCTAAATATTGTCGGCGATAGTTACCATAATCTTTAGCTTTTTATATTTCTTGTACACTGAAATATATCCAATCTGCGTAAAATAATGTTATCATGAAAAATAAAGCACAATTTGTTTAATTAATTATAGGTATCTACTTAATTAATGATTTCTTTATTGTTTATTGTCTGTATTTACCTATATTTTATCTTGGACTGTAAATAATAGTGAACTTAATTTTACATTCCTACAAAATTTCGTATCGTATGTATTATCTTGTCAATCGCAAATTATCGCTTGACCGTACGATTCGATTCCATTTTCAAATATTTTCGAATACCGAACGTGCATAGAGAACGTTCCGTCGGTATCGCGGGTGAAAATATTATTTCCCGCTTATGACGATATTCCAAATTTGAAAATTCGAATATCCATTTCGAATGCTTCCCTTCTCAACGCTCACGTTCCATTGTGTATGGCGGCTGTATTATACACTTGTACGTGCGTCCGCCGCGCGCATGTGTGCGTGAATCAGTAATGTGCCTGTGTTGCGCAAGCGGGTGGGGGCATTGTACTTGGGGGTTAGCAGATTCCGATTTCAGGGACCTACATTATATTATCAATATCAGTGAATAAATTGAAATATTTACTTTAAATACACTATTATGGAGTAACTCATCCATATTTTCATTCACACTGGTTGAGTGATATATTAATTTTAGGTGGAGTAGCTAGGTATATGCTTCATAACTTTTCACCCCGGCTCTAGGTGAAAATGATGTAATTTATATATTCTAAAAATATTTTTTTTTACATTTACTATCTGTCTATTTATGTATTACTACATCTATATTAATTCATGTAAATTTCAATAGATCTCATTGTATGCGAGATAATCAGGCAAAGAGGCGTATCAGTATAATAAAGAGTGCACAGTTATAAAACGTATACATTGTCTATATTTTCTTCTGTTTTTTCTCTTATGACGGATCATCGTAACCACTCCGAAATATAGCCATATTCTGGATGATCCTTTGGTTATTTCAGGAGTGAAGGATGCCGTTCAAAGTCCACGACTAACACTGTGCAACAATCTATATATTATCTAATATATGTATGTAATTGCTATATAAACGCTCCGACATTTAATCCATACGTTAATGTTCAGTTATGTAAATTAACTCTTTACGTCTACACAATTTAAGAAAATTCAAATCTATTAAGAAATATAAATTACTAAACATATAAAAATTAGACAAAAACGGACCTCTAGGATGTCTAACTTTCATTCAATTCTGAAATGAGAGTGTAGATTTATGTACATGGCATACACACGAACCTAAAAATTGCTTCAGTGATTGTATAGGAAAACCACCGAAGGCTCCATCTTGAAGAATATTTAACTTTTGAAGAAATATGTTTAGTCAAACTTACACGAGGCAACTGTTAAGTCGAAAACAATGCTAGGGAACAAATAATTTACCTATTATTATTGGTACGAGTATATCGACTGTGCCAAGTTGTTACGGGACCAAAGGGCGTTAGTGACAATTGACAATAATATGCAGAAGAACGTTTTGGAATGAAACTTTAATATTATTGGTTTTATCACTATCCTGCCAAAAAATAGTTGCTACTTTGTCAGAAAATAAATATTGCTAACGCTCTATTCGGACGTTAAATAGGACCTTCCTAAATCCGTAATTTACTCATTTTTACCATAACGCATCTAATGCCCCTTTGGCGTAGACCGTTGATATATTATTAAGTAGGTACATATCGTCACTGTTCTGGCAGAAGACACTAATTCGAAAAAAATACATATTGAGTTAGTTATACCAAAATGTTCCTTATTTCAAACTTTACTGTTTGGAAACCTTCTTAATAAATAAACAGTCTTTATTTTAAAGTCATCCTTTTTACGAATACTTAATAAACTCACATGATAGACCATTTCAAACATTTTAACAACTTCAAAGTCAAATTACTCAAAACTAGTATTCTCCAGTTAGTGTGTTCTGCCAGAACAGAGACGATATGTTCAAACGGTGTATTTATATTGCTTTTATTATTAAATTTCATTAGTCGTATTAAGTATCTCAAATATTATGCCATGCTTTATATTGTATTGTATACATCTTCAGCCTTTATCAGTTAAGATCATTAAAGTAATCACCTTAGTCTTTAACATTGTTTCTAATACTTGAATCCATTACCGTCTCCATAGAGCCTAGATCTCTTTATTCCCATCGGTTAATTGAAATGCGGTTCCCTTGATGGTTAGTGCACCTATTCTCTTTGAATAATAATTATCAAATCATTCCCTGCACCATTTCACAGCCGTCCTCGAAATGAGGGCCTATTGTTTCCACCCTAATTTAATGAATGTACATAATCACCGCAGTCAACCCCAGATTCGAGTCATTCCTATTTAGCTGAGTCAGTTGCGTGGAATATGATTGTATTCTTTTTCTATTGTCATTTTAATATGACTTCTTTACTCTATTCGAAATGCATCCGACAGAGACTAATTGTTTCAATTTAATTGGCAGTAATAAATAGTACACAGTAAAACTGATTTTGTATGCATATTACTATATCACGTATCGTCGTCAAGAACTGGCTGCGGCAGTCGTTTTAAATATGAACCGTGTATATTCAAAAACTTCACAATGTTTTGTTAGCATCTTCAAATTACTGTTTATGTAATTTTTACCTAATATATATCATTCCTATCTACTTATTAGTTTTTTTAAAGATCTTCTCACTAATGGATGTATGTATCTTTTCCTATTTACCATTTCAATATATCTAATCTTCATCGACTCATCGACTGGTATTCCTCAATGAACGTCTCATCAGTATGTATATAGGTACTTTGTTGCTAGTTTGAATTTATTATTTTAGTCAGCATTTATATGGTAGAATTCCATTCTACAAAATGTTACTTTAAATTAATAATATGTGGCACTGTTGTATTAACAGTTGAATACAATTCATTATCACAATGACTTAAAAACCAATAATTATATATTAGCCATTTTTTTCACCACAAATAGTATTATTAATATCACGAATTTGCATACCTTTTTTATAACTTCGAATTAAAGCCATGTAGTTTATTCCAACCAGGGAACTCAGAAATAATGGGAACTGAAATACATAACGGGTAAGGCGATAGCAGGTAACCGACTCGAGTAAGGAAAAATCCTGGTTAAACTTACACTCGTGTCAAGAATAAGTTTTACGTCGAATACTAAAAACTGCTCTCGGTTTATGCATTTACGCTCATTTAATGTTGGTGTATTACACACACTATTGCACGTGCATAATGCGTGCTTCATTTTCGTAGGATACTCACATATTCAAAACCCTGCATCAAGATGCGGCGTATTGAATATAGCCTATCGGTATTCTATTTATTATCTGTTTTGTGATTTCGAATCTTAACAGCCTATCGCCTCCCCTTGATTCTAACTAAGATAAACACACTGACACGTTAAAGAAAAAATACGTTTGAAATATTATTATTTCTTTGTACCCCTACGTAATAATTTTAATATATTTTTTGATAAACATAATATAATCTGTTATATTGGTATAGCCAAAAAATTTTATGTTAGCAAAAGTTTGCGTTTTACTAATTTGTGCTAATAATAAACTGCGTTTCTAATAAAATAAGCTTTTCCATGAATAAAGTCCAGCTTATAGCTAGTGAAAAATATATATTCCTATGCATATGAACATTTATTTTATCTATGGTCTATCTATACTTTAAATTTAAAAAGCGCGTTACCCGAATTCTCTCATTAATTTATGATTCACAGTTGTTTTGGCAGTATGTAATTTGCATTAGATTAATAATAGCAAAGCTCTAGAGAAAATAGTTTTATTGTCTTTATGATTCATTGTATTTTTTAATAATAAAATTGCACATCGATGCGGCCCTCCCTTTCCGCGAAGCATTTAAGTACGTCCATGGCAGCACATCGCAAACTCACACACGTACGTGTAACACACAGTTGGGTGTATTGGCGACTCGTTGTCCCCTCTGAAGTGAGCGGTGAGCGCACCCAGTCTGCATTTATCGGCCAAACCGGAGGGATTTCCTCTGAGAGCGCCCTGGCAAGACCCACTTCACTTGACAGCTTTTGAACTTACTAAAAGCTCGCCGTTTGACAGCCGTTTGAATTTGGAATTAAATTCGCGCTCGAATAAAACACGCGTTCGAATTGTTTTCTTTTTAAATTCATAATGCCGTTCGTGCGTTCTTTTAACAGCTAGTGCTACATTAGTTTAAGTGAATTTTATTCGGTAAACCTTTTTTTATCGTCTTAAAAAAGGTAACTTCGGTGGTCGTTAACTTTAAACGTTTTATAAATAATAATGAACATTTCAAAACTATGCTTGTGCTATTATATCGTTAAAATAACATACTTTTAAACCTTTTCGTGTTTTGTATTAAATTGGGTCTGAAATAAATAAATATTGTCGTTAATATTAATAAAGGTGGTTTTCTGACTTCCTGACTTTCTGACAGAGCTGTATTCGTATTACTACTATATTTAACTATAATATTTTAATTTTAATTATTGTCTCTAATTTATTGGATCGCCAGCTGATATTATAAAGAAAAATTACCATGTCCTAGGTGTGCACCGATGTTAAACACATAAACCGTAATCAATTATTGTAAGGAATCACAAAAACTATACTACTCTCAAAAAAAAAAAAAACCGTGAAAACGAGTCAGACTTTTTTTCTTTCTTTCTAGTTTTTGATGTCAAGTGATTGTCCAGCGGCGATTTTCCATAAAGCAGTTAATGCGGTTGCTTCATCAGAAATTTCTAAAATATTTAAAAAAAAAATCGTAGTTTTCACGTACTTTTTTTTAATTTTATAAATATACAATATAACCATTATTATATTTTTTACCATCTAGGATCTACTGGTGGTTTATTAGGTTAGTAAATTTTTCACAAGGCGGCCTCCAAACATGTCACCGCACTGAGCTTCCATGTACCTAAAACCGCCCTTGAATTTCAAATGTGTTAGTACCACAAAATTTATTTGAGCGTAGGTATAATAAGTATGCCTATCGATAACTATGGTAATGATAGACTGATAGAGTACTCCATATCGTCAAAAAATACCTGAAAAGCGGTTCGTAATTCGCACATTTTAATGTATGTAAATGGCAAGCTTATTTAGAAGGTTTAGAAGTAATAATACGTAAGACAATTAAAAAATATTATTAAGTTAGTACTTACCTATATAATTCTTTTTTTTAGTTTTTCATATATATCTAAACACGATGACAGTTCTTAGGTGGATTTTCCATAAACGATCTTGCTGCAGAGTCCTACCACAACTTACTGAAGAAACCCAGAAACAAATTAAAACCTAGATAGGTATAGCGCCATAGGTTTTCGCTGGTCTCTGGGTTACAGTAGATTGTGGTATATTTTAGATTTCAATTAGAATGTGGCAATTAATGGCTACATTCCGCGGACCGCTATTGTCTCATTTGGTTCTGTCATCGATAACTCGAATTGAATCGTGTTTATTATTAATTGAATAAAAAAATGTGAATTACGGGCTGTTTGATGAAGTACCGTATCTTTACCATAAATATGTATTTACGGTGGACACCTACATTATGGCAAGTTTATGTTATGTTAAAAGGTGATTAATCAAATAATATTGTTCTATAATTCGCACGTTGCAGTTTTTACCCGATTGTTTTTTTTCGCGCTTTCTCTTTATCGCGTTTAAAATAAAATTTCTTATCGGGTTTCCAAGTGCTACTACGATTTGTTATAAACTCTGTTTGTGCCCTGTGTTACGTGTTCGTGCCGATGATTTTACCTCGCGCTGTGATTTATTATTTGTTTCACATATTTTGTCGGGGGGTCCGCAGCCCCCCTTTCTAAGTGCGCGGGCGTTTAAAAAAAGACAACTCGGAAAGTTTCACTTCTATTTTTGTTCACTCGCTAGTCGGTTATATCCACTCGGTCCGTGTTCAAAATATAATACTCCTTGTATAGAAAGGAGTAAGGAACGGGCAATTTCACCTTGTGTCGTTGTTTTAAAGTGAAAACTTTGGTGCAATAATAAATCTTTGACGGGGGACAGTGTGTGTGTGCGGTTTAATGAGATTTCGCAGTGGTCACATTCTCCGTGTACCCACTTACTCTTTGCAGGGTTGCCAGTCTGGGGACTTTACCCCACTTCAGGGAAAAATATTTCTCAGTGGATTAAATGTCTTATGAGAAAATTTATACACTAAAAAGTTACTAATTACAGCAGTAAATATAAGAATTAATTAATATTATATCTGTATAAATATTAGCATTAGTTTTATAGAAGGGTAGAAATGTTAATTTCTTAAACAAGCGAGAATTTGTTAATTATGTTAATAGAATTCAATTTTACAAAATGATACATGTTGATTTATTAATAGATAGCTATTTCGATATTGACACACCATTAACAAGATTACTAATATAAATGATCAGTTTCTCTCAGAAATAGACGATAACATCCTCTCTTTTTTATAGCAATTTTATAACGTTTCTGTTCATTTTGTACTATTTAAATTTGTGATACTACAGCCATTTTAATTGACTTTCTTTAATAAATTAATCCCAAAACTACTCCAGCCCATCTATTCTATACGCAAGACTATCGGCGGTTATCGATGGTAGTGTTTAATATGTTTGTATTGAGGTATTATAATTACTGCAATAAGTTAGCCGTCTAAACAGTAAAAACTGTATCTCGCTCTAAAAGTTACAAAGTCAAGAGATGTGCTGTTAAAACATAGCTTTTATTGTAAAAAATATAATAATTCAATACAAAACTAAGAAAAACTACCCTTGATAGCCGCCGATAGCGGCCGATAGCATTCCTGTGTATAGAATAAATGCGCCGAATACCTAAGTTGTATCTATCCACGTTAATTTAATAGGACAACTAAATTCATTTGCAATGCCATGATATCCAACAATAAGTGCCCATTATTTTAGTAAATGAATACTGTCGACTAATAAATGGTACATATTTGATCAAAATTCAATTTAAATTCTAATTAATCTTAGAATTGTAGCATTTCATTTGAATCGTTTTAGCGACCCAGGTTTCGTCTGTCGGCATCTTCATACACAATATCTACACTCACTATCGCCATATTTATATACGACTGTTATTTGTTGCTAGTCGCTCAAAACGATTCAAATATAATAGTATACACTACACAACTCCAATCAATTATTATGTTTGGTTTGTAGGGGTAGGTACGTACAATCTTTTTATTCCCCAAAATTAATTCAGTAATTGAATCAAAATAGGTATTATAACGATGGTCCTTTGCATACATATTGCATAAAGCTTTCCCACAATATGTAAAATATCTTCTATAATAACACTATTTATTTACCGCTATAGTATCCGTTGGAATAATTATCTATTTATATTGTATTTAACTGTCAATTGTTAATATATTTGGTGTTTGGGCTGTCATGCCTATTCGTTGTTCTGACAAAATAATGAGAAGTAAGAAAACACCGTGATAGCCTAAAAACTAAATCAATTGTGTAGTGACGTTATTTAATGTTTCTATTTTGTGTGAAAAACATTACGAAGGGGAAATATTATAATATGCAATCGCTGAAAAGCTAAAATTGTTTCCGCCAACATACCATCTGGCGTCAAAGTTGAATCTTTTAGGTTGATTAATTTATTAAATAAACCACTCGAGTATTCTGGCAACCCTGATGTGCGTGAGTACAAAGATCGTACCGGCATTTTATAATGTCTCCACTTGCAATTTACTAAAATCTCACTGTCTTGTTTTCTCACTGACAAAAGAATTATCAAAAGTTTAAGTGCAGGATCGCGCCGCACCTCTCTAAATGATTTGGCAACGCAACCACAACACCGCCATTTTGAGTTTATGACATTCTGTGCAACTTTTTTGTGATTAAAATCTTGTCGTTGATTGTATTTATTACAATGTTGAAGTGTTCGTGCCCGACTGCAGAAATGGATATTTCACAAGCAATGTGTATGTACCTATTTTATATGTTTATTTACTTTTTAATTGCATAATTATTAAACTATACTTATCCCCTTTCTATTCCTTTAACAATGTTCCTTTTATGAATAATATTTATGATTATTTTACATAAGGTTGTATAACATTCACGAAGCAGAAATAAAAAATGCAATGTGAATACAATATTACTTCTTATTCGCCAAGAATGAACAACTTTCTCAAAGGGTCTCCCCACTCGCAGGCAAGACCCGTGTCATTGTAAGACTCGTGGCACTCATGGAATAGTCTAGTTATTAGGGGCATCCAATGTTTGCTTTAATATTCTTACGCGGCATTTCTAAAAGACATGACACCGCGGACGACATAAAAGGACACTAATGAACCTAATAATGATAACCCGTATTCGATAACCACTTGTGGATGCGACAGATGACAATGACTCGTTATTGAGCGTGATGAGTGACATTCACACTGAAGCGAACGAAATCGTTTCTAATAATTTGAAAAATATGTGGGATATGTAAGTACTACATAGTGCGTTTTATTTAATTTCGCAAACACAATCACTGCTTAGCTGTTAAATCATTTTTAATTACCACATTTAAATAGCATGTTAATTATATCGAATGGCCAGGTAACGCAAACGCGCCATTCGCTGTATCAGCACTAATGGGAAAATAAACAATAATTACCTAAAATTTGCGCAAAACGGAGCCTTTTGTAAATTTTTAATATGTCACTCCGCTTTGCAGCACTGTAGCGTGCTATCTATTCAATATATAAAAAAAATATTTCTCACAAAAGTTGTAGATAATTATGTTTTCTATAAAATTGATAATATTTATATTTGTCGTTGTACCCACTGGTGAAGAGATATTGTGAAAAAATCGTTTTTGTGCACCATTTTTCCAAGATGGCAGCGTTGTCTGGCGTGCGCCAAGGTCGAAACTTGGATTTTTTATTAGGACCACAAACCATCAAACATACGCAAAAATCAGAACAACCGTACCTTTTTCATGGTAAAACTCCCCTGCTACTGGCCTAGTAGTGCAATTTAAATTTAGATTCTTCAACCATCTACAATCTACATTATCTTCAATGACTAATTAGTACATACTTTAATAAAGCCATTGTATTTTTATATAATATATACCAGTGGAGGAAAAAAATGCCTTTAAAAGACTTTTATTTCATGGTAGACTGATTATCTTAATTATAATATCATTAAAGTCTCCCAAGAAACCGTAGCGTAAAAACGGGATCATGCTCTTTCGGATTACCTAATACAATTATGGGATAGCGTGTAGAATTTTAACTTAATGTTTAACTGCAAATATTTTTTTTATGTCAAGGTCACTTGCTAATTTATTTAGAACACGGGTTCACAGTCCAGCATAGGGCGAGCACAAAATAGCGCCTCTTACCAGCTCACCCCTACTTCGCGTTGAAACTGTTGTAGCATCACTAGATGGCCAGAATCCACGGGGCTGTGCCACAGTGGTATCGTGTAAAGACGCGCACCCAAGAGGGGTTTTGGGGGATCCGGATAGGGGATCCGGACCGCCCCCACAGAAACGGAAAAAATACAAATCATTAATGTAAATAGAATATTACTTATAATCTTCGTCATGACTGAGGATCGTGACCCAGATGATTAAGCTGTTGAACAGCCTTCTGAATGGGTTGGTCCCACTTCTCTCGGCATTCTACGATCAGACTTCTACTGGAGGACGTAAATTGATGCAACTATCTGGGGCACCCAATGTTTACCTACTTGAATATTCCGTTGTGACATGTTTAAAAAAAATAGACATCGCGGACAATACAAACGGACACTAACGATCCCAATAATTGTGGCATTAAGCCACGCGCACAGTCAGGTGTATATTTTTTTTTCCGACCATGTCCGATCCTCATAGGATCATATGGGCCTCCACAGAGTGGAGGTTTGTATTGACAGATTTTGTTTTTTACGAGAAATGGATGTCAGCCACTTGCTCAACCTATTAGGTCCATACCCTGACACACACAAATTGAAAAACAATATGTGTACCTGCCAGACCCAGGATTCGAACCTGGGACCCACGGCTTTATAGTCCATCGCTTATGCCGCGCGGCCACCGTGGGCGTGGGCAGGTGTATATAGCCAGACTTAAAGTTCGGGGTGTCTGAGTAGGGGGAATCTACCTGGAAAATGCAAGGGTTGGTGATGTAAGCGACGAGAAATTATAAGTAGGTAGTAGGCGGGATAAATATGGAAATCAGTGGCACCTGTTAGAATCTCTTAAACCCACCCCATCTCGCCGCATATTATTATGAATATTCTTTAAAAATGGACCCTCCCCCAACCATTTTTCTATGCGCCTGCTTGTATAAAGCTGTGTTTCATCTTGATTACACCAGCTGTCACCAATGATTAGCGTTTTACCTTAAGGATTCGATGAAGATATCGATTCTTAAAAGTCATGAAGCTTGAACTTTTTGATCCGATGCAGAGGATATTAGTTTTATGTTGTTTTATAGTTGTAAATACATACACAACTAGAAAATAATGTTATACACTATAATTGGGTTAAGTATATTTAAGTAAGTAGTACGAAATCCTTATAACGATATAGAATAATTAGATTTTACTGCTGTTAATCCGAAAGCTTTCAAAGCTCCAAAAACGACAATTGGATTATCCCTGCATATCTTACTAAGCACTATAACAGATTACTTACAGAAACCATTGTTTGTGTTAAAACGTGCATTTAATGAAAATTCAATTCTAACTAACAAAATGTTTACGTTATCCCACGTAGGTATATATATGGTCACGTAAGCTTTATATCTAACTACGCAGGCTACGCGCGTCCAATTATAATAAAATACAAAATATCGTTGCGACAAGAGCTTTTATTAAACTTTCTATTAAAGTAGCTGAAAGCTTTTATTCTCGATAGGTACGGTATGATATGACGTTTTCTACTATAAGTGATAGCACAGTGATTTTAAACAATAATTGTGCCACGGCATACTGGTGTGTTATGATTAGGTTACTCAACGTGTTGCTTAGTAAACCTAAATCTCTGTTAATTGTTATAATTAGGTAGGTTCTATTATTATACATTTACTTTTTTCAATTCAACTATTATTATTTTCTCTTCACCACTCGCCAAGTTGCCACACCTATTAAGTGAGCTATACTGCGGCGGAATGAACGTTCGGCACCCTTCTAAATTGTTCCGCGGTATGCCAGATTTCTAGCCTGATTTATTATAATAGTACAGTATATATGTCAGTAGTCCTTGTTTCTCATTTAAAGACGACACTTTTTTTAACTTAAAATGTTAGAATTCGATTAGAAGCGAATTTTTCTGGACATGCTGTCAATATAATCTTTCTTCGCCTGTAGAATACAGTTCTGTCTAATTGTTCTATTACGTGTACAGATGGTAAACTCATCTGAGCAGTAAATTTTGTTTTTAAAAAATGTACATACGCAAATATTCACCACTTTTTGCATAGATAATTGAACTCATCAAATTATTATTCCGCGTCTTAAAACCTACATACATAACGGGGAAGTAATTATCTGTGAAGAATGTGCAACATTTTGTCGATAAAATAAAATGTTGAAAATAATTTTTACATAATTTTTGTGCACACTTTTGAGGTATTGTTACTGAAAAGCTATTATTTTTTTTAACATTTCGTTTTCCTATTAACTCTTGCATTCAATAAAGGTTTAATAAATAATGTTGCACATTCTCCAAAAGCTGTATTGTCACTATATTCCTGGATTAAGTAAATAAAAATATATAATAGATATATGTTTCATTTGCATTTAACTACGAAAGTGTATTTCTTGTGTACCTATATGCCAACTTTCTATGTCAAGTGTGTCGTTGGTGTAAAAAGGTTTAGAATCACCGTACTGTGTTTATTTTTTTAAGTTCTCGAAAGAAGTGGAAAGTAATCTCCACGTTTCAAATTGCCGACACACCTTTTGTGAAATGGATACTCCGCCATTTTATGGACATCACTTATCTTTATAACTTACAACGCGTCCCAGACGTCTTTCTTATTCATTTTAACATCATTGAATATCAGTTACACTACCTTTGTATAAAAAACATAATAATATATAATATATATAAGACAGCTGTTAGAAAATTATATTCTTTTAAGACGTTGGTTAAACTGAAACCTGTTAAAAGGATTTATTTTGGTTTTTTATGTTTTATTTCGGAAATATCTGGACATACGACCTCATCAATAATTGGAAGTATGTACGTAGTCATCCTCAAACAGTGCCGATTTGATTTATGTCTTTAAATACAAGTAAGATATTCTTTGCGAAGGATATAATTCGAACTGTAGAACAATTATATTATTTTATATATAAGTATATAATTTTACCGATGCTTTGACATATCGAATCTTATTCTCTGATTGAGGATCCTACTCCCCCAATATGTTTAAGAACATTGCGATTTTAATAAACTCTTACGTTTTCCCAATGCCCAATTTTAGTTTTTCAATATCCTCAAATATATCACATCTCTACTCTGTGCCGCTCAAATTTATGGCATTGTACCGCTATGTGTACAATGTCGTCCTTGACATCACGATATATCAGTTTGAGCCAAAGATGGTGAATAGACCTTCTTATATAGATGTGAAGCCTAAATGTGTGAAATTTAAGCCAAAAAATTACTTCTACGTGCCTACAACTGACTTCGCATTCTAGTTTAATTTGAAGACTGCAAACTTCTCCTATGAAATTCGTACTTCTCCTATGAAATTCCACTGCAATTTGACATTCACCCAACTGGATAATAAAATTGCATACCTACATATTGCCAAAAATAATTTGAATACTTATGAATTCATAGGATTTGATGGTGTATAAATAATACCTACAGACAGATGTCGTTGGCAAATCATTAAAAAGTATTTTTATTTTGAAGATAGGCTTTAAATTATCGCCTAGTATGGAGTCTTCACCATTGGTACCCACATTATTTTTATTATTAATTTCTTTGGAAGTCATTGAATTTTTTCGCCAACTACTGAATAACAAAACAAATTTAGGTCATGAATGGGTAAGTACCTACTTACTTCTTTTTTCACTACTCAAATATTCCTCTGGGTCTATGGCGTGAATGGTGTGATCGACCAAAATCCATTTTACACATCCCTTATATAATATTATGTTAACATATTATTTATAACGTTTAAACTACAAAGGTGGTTGACAGAAAAATGAGTGGTTGAATTTTAAGATTATTTCTGTTGAAATTAGTAGGCATTTCCCTCAAAGCTTATTATAAATTCTAATATTTTTTATTATGCTTTGTTGTGGGTCGACGAAAAAATGAGTTAATGTATTCGCTTGAAATACTATATTATGCAAAATGTGAGGGCAGTGACCTTCTTTAAGCGTATTCGCCGTCTTAAATTCCTGCCTTCGGTATTTTTCTGACATAAAATTGCCCCCCAATTATTCCAAATTGTTTTTTTATTATTATTTAATGTGTCTGCGGTGAAAGTTTCCATTCACACATTGAATTTTAAATTATTTATTTTATTATATTTAAGTAATATTTTTTTAATAATTAAAAGTCGCCATCGCTAAGGATTATTATGAGAAATACTCGTCAGTCTGGCTCACGGAGAAATGTCTGCTGCCGAAGTTAATTCAGACGAAAGCCAAGCTGTTTTTGCAATATTATGTTTTAATTGCAGGATTTTTTAAAAACATTTAAGGCTATAGGTACCTCAGTTGAGGCACGGTCTAAAAAGATCGTGGCTAGGCGATGCGCGGATTGCGGGTCGCGGGTGCATATGACGCATGCGAAACGAAATATAATTTGTCATATAAATCCAACATGCGTCCATTTAATGTTCGGTTTATTATTTTATTAGTAACAATAATAATATATTCATTGACATGTTTTCTTTTTCAAGTAAATGGGTAACGTGTTTAGTCATCTTTACACGATTTAAGAATTAATACCCCCGTCGCCTTCACGAAACAAATTGACGTGTTCCCAACTCGACGTTCTCTCTCCGAATGGCAGTGAGTCCAAAATTTCGTCGCGCCTATAGTTGAAAATTATTTGCCGTTTCACTGATGTATCGCCTTAATTAATTTACTCTATGATCTCTGCATTATTCAGTAATGAGTGCCTGCAAATTTAATTAGTGGCCTATACACAACAATTTGTCTTTTCAAGCCATACTGCAGTGGTACTTACCTAATTACTGTTTTTTACTATCGCAGTCAGAAGTATTTCAAGAAAATTCACGAACCTCTTCACTCTCTGATTAATGATGTAGCCATAAAGTTGACAATGAAACGGTTATAAAATATGAGTTTTAAAAATAACTCTATTTGTGGTGTGTGCTCAATTGTCCGCGCGGTCAATTTTCCGTCAACAGTTAAGAAGTAAAACACTTTTCACACTGAAGTTGGTAACATTCTAAAAACTGTGTTGTTCGAATCGCCCATTAAATATCACAAGGTTTTTAAAAAAATCTACCTCTTCAATGTTTTAGCCTTTGTACCTACATAATATCATTCAACTAAATAAATACCTCGAGTGTCAATGAAATAATTTCATCGCCCACGATTTACGAGCGGCTACCGCGTCGGCTTTTAATGTCGTGAGTCCTACGAGTATGTTCGAATCCTGGGTCTGGAAAATTCACATATTGTTTTACAATATATGTTTGGACCCAGAGTAAGAACCTAACAGGTTGAACAAGTGGCTTACATTCATTTCTCGTAACAAAAAAAAAACAAAAATCTCTTAATACATCCTTCACTCTGCGGAGGTTAAAAAATCTCATCAAATAAATAGATTTGGATCTTATAAGATTAGGATTTTCCATCATGCATGTTTCTGATGCCTTATCAGCGTATCTGGAATCTGGATGTTTGACTCGGTCGTACCCACCGATATGAAAAAGTTTTTTTCACTTAGCCTTTCTTTTGCTGAAGAATGTCCAATTATGGCGACATCTCGCTTCAAGCATATAATAATTCAGCGCATCTTAAATGGTGTTCTGTTCTAACACCCTAAAAGTTTGCCAGAGAATTTAATATAATATTAATTTGTCACTTTATTTTTGTTCATTGCATTGACTTGTTACTTTGAAAATACTATCTGATACATAAAGGCGCTCTCGTAAACTGCTCATACGCATTTGGTTTGAAATATCGTTCAAAAAAATTTGACACATCAATATTATATAGTAATATATGGTAAAAAAAAACTCTACATACCTACTTATATTGGAATAAGGGTACATCGTCATCATCAACTGGGGTTGATCCACAGCTGGATGAAGACCTCCCCTGGCTCCTTCACTCTTCTCGGTCCGTAGTTCTTTGTGTACGTCCTGAGTGGCAGCGTTGAGCTTTTTGCGCAACTCAGACGTATAACCGTGTGTGAAAATGTTCGTAGACAATGTCTTCTTTTGGTTATACATTTATACGGTTATACGTTTGAGTTGCGCACAACGCTCAACGCTGCGCCGAACGCTGGCACTGAGGCCTCACACTAAGTTGCCACATACGTCCACCGAACTTTATGAGTCGTCTATCCAACGGGTTTTAGGGCATCCCTGTAGGTGTTTAGTGCCCCTTGGGTAGGTACCACTGTATGACTGCATTTTTGTTCATCGGTTGTCCACTCGCAGTTGATCATCTCCTTAGTCACCTCTATCACATCGCGTAAACTTATCTGCTTGCTTATCTTTATTTTGTAATCTTTACGGCTATGCCCAACATGCACTTTTCCATGCCACGTTGCGCTATTCGTATTTTTTTGATTTCTCTTACATTAAGAGTCCAATTTCACATGCATACGTGAGCAGTGGGATGTCACTTTTGAAGATACTATTTAGGCGGCCAAATGCATTTCATGCCAGATTGGTTCTATGGAAAAGGGTACATAATACTAACTTATTAGTACACGCGAGTAAGTAAACAGCGTTGACATATGAATGTTAAAAAGTGGCAGCTATTACTTGATTTAGGTTACACAGCTTATATCATTCGCTGCTGACTAGATAATGATTTTTAATTACCACCTTTAAAATGCACTTTAATTACATCGATTGGCCGCCTGGTCATTACGCGCCGGGTGCGTCTTCAGTGTCCAAAGTATTAACGATGGTTTACTAACTTAACCATGCTTCATTTGTTCGATAAATACATTCAAATGTCACAATAAAATAATAGTGTATAAAATTTCTTCTTTATATTTTAATATTTGAATTCTTGGAAATCTTGTATTTATTATACTGTCATGTCTTCTTTAATGCCAGCGCTCTATTGGCGAGCCAAAAGTCCGAGGACAATAAATCATCCGATTTGTCTATGCTCTGCTACTGATCAACGATCGAATAAAAAAGTCGAGCTGTCAAAAGTCAAAAGTTGCGATTATCGTAATGTCTTCCGATAATCCTATAATTTTGTGTTATTTATATGTAGACCTGCATAAAATAATATAGCAGTGAAAACAACACAAGTTTTACGTTTTCTTTCATGAATTTCATAACTGTAAATAAAAAAAATTAATGATAAATATCTCATTTTATAATGTGTAAATTAACAAATTTATCAATGAAAATGTTTAAAACGATTACAGATTTTTTTTCGGTCCGTATGATCGCGTATTAATGTCTAATCGAATTTGGATAGTGATCGACGGACGAAGTCTGGCAACTCGGATAGTAAAATATCAAACATGTGTGAAATCCAACGAGCCTGGTCTGCGGATTAAAAAGTCCGCAGATCTGGGGTGCTCCACGCGAAAATAGTCCGAAGACTGTAAATCGTCTGACTTGCGTGCCAATGGAGCGCCGGCATAATACGTCATCATATAATAATTGACATATTATGCCTGCGGACCAGTGTTGCACATTGTTATATAATTATAGTACAATACTATAATGTAACCCACGATGGCCACGCGGCATAAGCGTCGGCCTATAGAGTCGTGAGTCCTCATTTATTATTTTTCAATTTGTGTGTGAGTCAGATTATGGACCATATAGGTTGAGCAAGTGGCTGACATCCATTTCTCGTAAAAACAAAATCTGTTAATACGAACTTCCACTCTGTGGAGGCCCATATGATCTTATTAGGATCGGACATGGTCGAAAGAAGAGAATAATGTTGATTCCGCCGGAAAAAAATTCGTACTAATTAAATACTTTAATTATAAAAAGGATGGCAGCTGTGATGTGGACCGTTGGCAGAATCTGACAGATTGAGCAGTGCTGATTTGTCATAATGCGCACCTTTAGAAATCGCTCAAATTTATTTTACTGTCACCGCAGTGGGTCTCGGCCTCCGTCGAAGCCGACGACTGCGGAAGTTCTAAAACTTTGCACCGGCTGAATCGCGAACAAGTCGCATAAAAAAATTAATATTGCCAAACTAAAATAAACTACCGGCGCCTGCCGCGCTTCTTTATTATGCTGTATTTTATGAAATCCCGAGACAAACTATAAACGTTTCCATAATTGGAAGACAGTTGTTTGCAGTGGCGTTACTAGTGCCTGCGTAATTCTGTAATTATTTAAAGGAAACATATGGCTCAGTTATGATTGAATTTACGGAGTTGATCGACTAGCTCGCTAGCTATACGAAAACTCTAACCACTAACCCAAGGAACATCCTTGCAATTTTTTTTTCGACCATGTCTGATCCTAATAAGATCATATGGGCATCCGAGTGGAGGTTTATATTAACAGACTTTTGTTTTACGAGAAATGGATGTCAGTCACTTGCCCAACCTACTGCGGTCCTTAACTTACTTAATATTCAAGATATCTGAGATGTTTTAAAATCCCGTCTATAGTGAATGCTTGCAATCTTTATAATTTAAATCAAGGTTATCATAATACTACTAAATTGAGTCTTAGATGGTGTCAGGCAAGTCTGAATTTACCATAGGTCTAAAGAGGCTATAGCTCAGGGCCCATGAATTGGTAGTATTGGTTGAAAAAAAATCCATGAAAAAACCTCGGGGCAGATAAAACAGCTGCTTCCGCGCCAAGCCTGGATAAAGTAGGCACTATTATTGAAATATACATAATAACAAAAAATACTACACCAGAAAAAATATTAACAATGCATGAATATAACCCCCAACCCCAGGGTCCAACATATAATATTTGTGGGCGAATCAAATATAGACATTGAGGAAGTCTCGTTTAACACGAGCGTGCATAGTAAAAATTACGATTAAGCAAATATTTATATATTTTTTTAATTACGTTTATTGTGTTCTTTTTCCTAATAAGTATTACCTGCAGTAATTGTGTCTCCATGTCTTCATGTATAAATCCGTCAGGTTTTCTACAAATTTATTTTTTACGTCCTCTTGTACTTCCTATAGATTATAATATATAGATAGATTCCACCAAGTTATTCAATTTTTAATAAAAGTATCAATGGACAACGACATTCTCGTAAAATACCTTTACGTACATAATTGGCCCGCATTTTCTTAAATATTTAAATCTTTTGAAAAATACAAAACTTTGAAATCTTATCGCCACGGATTGCTCCACTTTTAAAAGAGTTTTACAGCAGCATTTTTTTATTCGTCTGGAAATTTCAGTACATATTTGTATTAATAAATTCTGTGCTGCATAAAAATTCTCTTTATCTACTTTAAAAAGTTTGTCTTATGAAAGTTTCTTCTCTCGAATCCGAATAGAATGCAATTTTGTAAGGATTGAACCTGGCTTGGCTTGTCCTCCTCAAGTGATACTGTCTCTGAGCATTGTAACTAATATAAATTATAGAAGCAATATTTGTTAGCAACGTCTTTCGTAATAAGCATTATTAAAGTATGTGAATTAACTGTGTACTGTATATTATTGTCCTTTATTTTAATTAATAAATTATTTATTCATATCTTTTTGCACAAATTTATCAATGTATGTAGTCGTAGATAGAGTTGGGTATTTCCCGAGAAAATCTCAATCTCGAGATTCGGGATTTCTCGAAATGATGAAATTTTGAATTCTCGAGAACTTCCAGAACTGCATTCTCGGGAATTCTCGAGATATCGGGAAATTTAAAAAAAACTGTAAAAATCCTAAAATCAGAGTAAAAACAGACGAATTACAAAAAAAAAACAAAAATAATTAAAAACATTACTTATTAAAATGGGATTTCAAAAAACACAGACCGTCAATTGCTGCGTCTGACAACCGCGTACGCTTTTGAGACACAAAATTCTCCTTTGTTGCAAAAATTGCAACAAAGTCGACGATGGCTTAATTGTGTTTTTAATGGCCCGATCAGTCTTTGAACGTTGTTTTGTATTTTCTGTCCACTTTTTTCATATAGAAAATCGTTCTTTCAATTAATATTTAATAATAAAGAAATCCCGAATCCCGAGAAAAGATTCTCGAGATCCGGGATTTCCCGAAATAATAAAAATTTTAATTCTCGAGAATCGGGATGGAAAATCTCGGAAAATTTCTCGAGAATTCCGGAAACCCAACTCTAGTTGTAGAATTGTATAAAATTGAGAATTTCTATGAAATTACATTTTGAGCCTTTTTTCTCCTGATTGACTAAGTATGTAATATGGAGTTGTTTATATTTTAACGACTAATATGCTGTCAATCACTCATAAATTATTTAGGATTATCGTGTGAACAAACGATTAGCTGTTAAATTATTCGTTTCCAAATAAAAAAAAAATGACAAAAACTGAATATCAGCGAACGAGTATTGTATAGTATTGTTTCTACAATATATTTACAATTAACAGGTACTTGAACGATATTTCGCTTAAAAGGGCAATCTAAGCTAAATTATTTGTGGCGCTTAGTTTCTTAAATATATAATAGGTACCTATGTACCTACATATTTCCCTGCTATTAAATTAGATTATGTTCCCTGATCAACCCCCCCGTGTACTGAAGTCCGGAGTTTTTTTCTTTAATAGACGCCCGCAAAAACGTTTAAAACTCCTTAAGTATTTCAGAATTCTTTAGGCCAAGATTCAATGAGCAATTTCTATTCTAACAACCCTTATCAACGCGCCGCAGGATTGAAAAACGCGGTCGAAAATAGACCTTTATCACTAGTTGGGCGGAAAACGCTCTTCGCTTATCAGGAGGGTAGTAATTTCGAGGAGGTATTTTTTTATTTTCATTTCATTGTGTATCGCGGTATCGCATGTAGTAAACAGCACTAAAACTGGCGGGTCTAATGTCCGACACAATAACAATTCAACTGAATTTATATGGATTCCAGTCCGCTAGATCTCACGCATATAGGTAAATACGCTACGGCGAATTCTGGAGCAAAGTATTTGCAATTATACTTGTATGAATATTACAGTATTTGGGTAAGCATTTTAATTTATTTACTTACTAGCGATATATAAAGGAATGAAGCATCCAAATCGTTCTAGCATCAAAAAGCTCTGATATCAATGTGCTAACAGATTTAGTTAATTACCCAAAAAATACCCATCCCCTGATCTAAATACTGATGGTGAATTGTATAAATAGCGCGTAATACTAATTAATGCAAAATGTTTTCATCTCAGTGCGGCTCTGGCAAATATATCTCAGCCATTGAGTGGCAGCTTATTACAAGAAATCTGCAGTGCAAGATAACGAGATAAAGAGATTCTTCAATTTCTACACTAGTTTTGTGAAAAATGATTGTCTGGTATCAGAAGAGCAGCATGGTCGAAGAGATATTTTTTTCACTCATCAGTAGAGCAGAAATTCCGAGGAGGTATTTTTATTTTAACTTTCATCCCATTGTATCCCGTTTCGCCTAGTCAGATTGTGGGATATGTGTGGGTATGTAAACCCCGGGGCGAAATTAATGTTTGCAGCAGTACTTTTGTCTAATATGGTATATTTATATTTGGCACGCGTGCTAGCTGGCAAACAAAATAAAACCCGAGGAGCGCTTTCATATTTGAAACAGTTGTTGGAGAAATGGCACGTTTTCTGTTCAGTTGAGGTTTTACGCAAGGCGGAATTGCCCCAATGAATATATTGTCAGCTAATGCTTTTTACTGCTAGTTTTTCAGAGAAAAAGATGTATAAAAATAAGTAACTCATTCGTGATTTTACTATCCTAATTTAAATGTTGAGATTTCAGTCATTCATAAATTGGTACAACCTCACAAACAAACGTATTAGAACATCCTAAAAATTAAAAAAAGGTTGATTAATCTGGGCCAGAATTTTTTTCCAATTAGCTACTGCTTTAAATCTAATACATTTATTTAAAATAACAAAATATGGTAGCCAATATTGACGGCATTCGAAATAACACCTTAGGTGGAGGCGGCTCTCGTGGTGCAGTGCGTAATGCGCTTGCCTTCCACCCGAGAGTTCCTGGGTTCGATTCCCGGCCAGGAGAACACACAATATTTATGTGTTTTTCTCAAAGCCTGGGTGTTTGTGAGTGTTCAAAATTACTAACAAACCACCTTGTACGAAAATGCAAGGATATGGTTATTAATAATTCTAAAAAAAATAACCTTAGATGGAAAATTGTTGGCTAGCCGTCGCGGCCATAGACATAGACCGCTTATATGCCGTCTATTACCATACCGCGCGTCGTAACTTCCATTGTGATGCCCACTTTCCTGGGTACATTTCTCCCGCCCAGACACTCCACGCTTTGCACATCTCATCTGTAGCTGCACCCACTAATGAGTTACAAACTTTCAAGTTGTTGCGACCGGTCGCACCCATACGTGTATGTCGTGTACGCCTGCCTTTAAGGGGGATCCTTATGCCAACAGAGAACCTAGCGGAAAAATACGAAGCTTTCAATTTGAGATTTTTTTTTGATAATTTACAACTTCAACTGTATTAATTAATAAATATGTATCTGAAAACATTTGCAATAAATTAAACTTTATGTTTACGCGTTAATTAATTTAAAATTCGATAGTGTCTATTTAGAATTTAGTTGTATTGTTAAATGAATCTAACGTATTTGGCGACGCGACGCTGTTTTCTGATACTTAATTAAAAGCAGCTATTAGATTACGAAATCTTGAGGTAGCGAAATGTTCTGTGTAATATTATTAAAAGAAAATGTTTATCTATCCCTTTCTATATTCATTTGGAATTAATTTTTGCCCATCCTTACGTATTTGTTTGCTTAGGCTGTGTTTCATTACTGTTCGCGACTAATTGTATTATTATCTTGATTGAAAAATACTAGATTGCAAAAATACATAACAACCAATCTATGCCAATAATAATTTAAGCCTTTGTTCGATTTTCAAAAACTACTGAACCATTGTCGGCGCCAACTTAGTAATATTCTTTTTTTTTTTTTGTGATTTTACCGAGGCTTTGACTGCGACTCGCTGTCATATCGCCTCTTCTCTTCTAGAAGGGGATCCTTAGATCAGGTCCTCACTCCTATTTTGTTAAATAACTTTACAATTTTGCCTAGCTCTTCCGTCTTACCCACCGCCAGGACACCCTTCAATTCGTCGACATTCTCATAGATATCTGCAATTCGCAGCTGTACTCTGTGAATTTCATATTTGGGGCATTGCAGTGCTATATGTACAATGTCCTCTAAAACATGACATTCATCGCAGAGCTGCGATTCGCTTCTTCCCATGAGGACATCAAATCTTTTGCCCATGGTGTGCCCTGTTCTTAGCCTCAGTATTAACTTAAGCTCATTCCTCGTCAAAGAAGACTCTACAAACCAGTGCACCTCTCGTGGTGATGGTAGAATCGACTTACTCCATTTCCCCTTTTCTAATGATGCCTAGTAATATTCTTAAAAGTGCACATGCATCCATCAACAATATTTTTTTTTTAATTATTAATAACCATGTCCTTGCTTTGTCGTACAAGGTGGTTGTTAGTCATTTTGAACAATCACAAACACCCAGGCTTTGAGAAAAAAAACATAAATATTGTGTGTCCTGACCGGGAATCGAACCCAGGAAATCTCGAGCGGATGGCAAGCGCCTTACGCACTGCACCACGAGAGCCGCCTAGCAACAATATTACGTGAGGCCTGAAAATGGAATAATTTTATTAATAATATGAATTAGTCTATTTCTTAAATGTGTAAGTACTTATATATTGTATCTATTTTCTCTCTCCGTATTTCTTGCTGACAAAATCGTGATGCATGTGTTGAATAAACCTTTCTTATATAGAGAAGGAGCCTTAATTTAATGATTAAAAGAAACTAAGAAAAATTATTAAGTATTAAATTAGTTTCTTTTATTTTGTTAACTGTCAATTCATGGTGGAACTGCATTATATTGTTGGTTAATTTAATAAAACGCAATTTCTTTGTAGTACTTATTCCACTTTTAATCATTAAATTAGGACCGGTTTCGTCCGCCTCAGAGGGACATTTTCAGTTGAAACGTTGAAAATTTGGAACAGTTGAAAATGTCCCTCTGAGGCGGACGAAACCGGTCCTAATTTATTGATTAAAAGTGAAATAAGTACTACAATAAAAATGCGTTTTATTAAATTAAACAACAGTATTAAATTAGCTCAAATCATTTCGTATTGTAGATTTGTTTATAGCAAGTCGCCCACTAATATCGTTCACGTTTCTGAAAATTAGCTAATTAATTATGAGTTGTGGTGTATGGTATTGCTTAACATTATTATGCAAGTGTGGTTAAAACTGATTGTGAAAGAACAGATCGCATGAACTTTTTGTACGTAGATTGACAGTCAAACGTTGTTATCATCGTTTTGAGTATATATTTCCATTTCCATGATACCTAAGCACAAAACATTTATGACTGTTTGTTCCGTTATAACTTAAAAACTACTTTACCAATATTGATGGAACATAAACAGCTTATAAACTACATTGTACCAATTTAGCAGAGCGGTGATAGAGAAGTGAGGTGAGGTGCGGGTAGAAGGGTACGCGCCTAGATGGAATCATTGTATTTTTCACTAATTTGGAAAAAAAATCCATTCGAATCAGTATAGTTCTTCTAAGTTATCTCTAATTTATAATATTTAAATAGACAATTATAAATAAACAAGAATCAAGTACGTCATGCGTACGTTTCCGAAACGTCTAAAGTTATTTTTATATGTTTACGCTTGAAAGTTTTCTTCGTCCTCAATTTTCTAGTGAAGAAAGCTCAGTAAGCTAGATGAGTATTTTGGTGAATATTCAGATGTGATCAGCTTTATAATAACACTCTCAAAATAAGAATCTAAGATTCCAAAAATAATACAAGTTGTTCATGTATTTTTAATAATTCTCCAAGAAATCATATTATAATGTCGGACCGTAAAAAAACCTCTCTACCTACTTAGCACGACACATAAATTTTGTCAGAATAAGAGGAAGCCCCCCACTTTGCCTCTTAGCTGTGAAAAAAGGGAAATTGCTTTTAGCTCTCAAAATTATTTATGACCACGTATGATTTTCGATAAGACCCTAGCGTGTACTACGCCACTGCTCGGTCGGATATATTTCATGGAATTTTTATAAAATCTTATATATTACTATTATGACATATTTTCAGGGTGTATTTTGCATTTCGGTCCCATGCCTGTAAGTAGCTTTGACTCTCATTACATCATAGCTGCTCAAAATATAATATGTATTGATTATTGATTGTCAATTCTTTGTGAAAATACATTGTATCAATAATTAAAATAACACAATAAATATGTAGTACTAATTCCACTTAGTTTAATATTATCATGACCGGTTTCGTCTGCTTCAGATACATTGTCAATAATACAGATATTTATATGGGGAAATATTAAAAGGCGAAATTATTTATTGAAGATATTATGAATAATAATTAAATAAACTTTAAAAAATCCTCTCTTCAAAAATAAATCAGAAAACATTATTATAATCACAGTTAGGAACATGCCTACTTAAGACGATAGATCAGTGAATACGTCAATTTGTTTCGTGATGGCGACGGGGGTATTAATTCTTAAATCGTGTAAAGATGACTAAAAACGTTACCCATTTACTTGAAAAAGAAAACATGTCAATGAATATATTATTATTGTTACTAATAGAACACAAGAAGAAAGTGCCCACCGCCACCCATCATATATGCACAACCGTGGATATGCACGGCCGCTTTCTATGACGCTTTAAACGTGTCTGAAAGAAGTGATTTTAAGTGCTCATTCCGTCCCTAGACGGAGCCGCACGGGACTGATGCTGCAACCATGCACCGTAGTGCTTAAAGAAGAAAGTTAAGAAAGAAAATGTTTGTTTTTGGACTGGCTCTGCTGTCCGCTGACGTTAAGCGCTTTGTGTACCCGCATACTGAGTGTCACGAATTGAAATGGATGAGTCTACAGAAGAGTCGGGACTATCCCGCTCCCCATACGACGCTGCAAATTTCTCAAATTCCGCAAAGTTGGCCTATAAACAGAACATTAAATGGACGCATGTTGGATTTATATGACAAATTATATTTCGTTCGGCATGCGTCATTTGCACCTGCGACCCGCAATACGCGCATCGCCTAGCCACGATCTTTTTAGACCATGCCTCAACTGAGGTATAGCCTTAAGTTGCATAAAGTGAATAACTGAATTTAATCAAAATATTATATTCAGCAATAATGCATAGTGAACTCTACTATTATTTCTAGTACTGATGTGTATGTCCCTGATAACTGTCTCAGAAGTCAGGATAATTAATGTTTTATTCCTTCAAGTAAGTTCACGTATTTTTTTAAGGTGTAGGTACAACTGATCTGCCATCGGTGATGCCAATCAGTAGAGCAATAACTTGATAGAGAATTGAATTTTATAAGTGAATTGATCAGTGTCTCGCAAACGTGGGTATAACATGCTAGTATCCCTTTGGAAATATATATTTTACGGATGTACCTACCACTTTTTTTCAACTTTTTCTCATCCTACTAAAAATCCTCGAGCTTTTTTTAGATCTCCCGAGCTGCCAATCGAAAAAAATCTTTCATAATCAGATGTTAAAGCTTTTTTATGTCTACGAAAATTACTTAAATAAATAATAATATTATATACTTTGATTATTTAAAAAATAAAATACCTAGGTAGACTATTTAAATTCATTTTCTACCTTAGTCAACTTTATATCAGTATGCAATAGGATCTACCGACCATTGCCGGTTGTTCTGCTAGAGCTAGACCTTGTGTTAAATCATATTTAATGTGGACCTTGCATTGAATCATAATTAGCATGTCTTCTTATTAATATACATACCATTACCTAGTACTCTATAGTTATGTTTGCTGCTGACTAGATAATGATTTTTTAATTACCACCTTTAAATCATTC
Organism: Rhyacophila brunnea; assembly: GCF_057557595.1. Lineage (NCBI taxonomy): Eukaryota > Metazoa > Arthropoda > Insecta > Trichoptera > Rhyacophilidae > Rhyacophila > Rhyacophila brunnea. Next base: position 32,910,789 of record NW_028232871.1, on the reverse strand, counting down.
GCTGCTGACTATATAATGATTTTTTAATTAGCACCTCTAAAATGCACGTTAATTACATCGATCGGCCGCCTGGTCATTACGCGCATGTGCGTCTTCAGCGTCCAAAGTATTAAAATGCACGTTAATTACATCGATCGGCCGCCTGGTCATTACGCGCCAGGTGCGTCTTCAGCGTCCAAAGTATTAAATATATGGAATGTTATAATTCTCAATTCTTGTGAATTATTCGTTGAATAAAAGAAATAGTTTATAACAAATATTTAGCAAGTTCAAGTAGACGTTATAACTAAATATTTGGCGAGACCCGGGCTTCGGTTAGTAATTAGGGTAATTGATATTCCTTGATTTAAAACACAAAAACCGATAGTCAATAATAACGCAATTTGATAAGCATTTCATATATGACCTAAGTACTCGTTTAAATTATCGCAATTAGGTAGGAGGCCCGTAGCTTAATTCGTTAAAGCATTTTGGCGCGATACCAGTGGATATACGGATTCAAATCCCGTCGGGCATCGTATTTTTTTCAAATGTTATTTTTTCTGGTGGGTATATATATACATATCTGAGGTGTTATGTATATTTTGTTTTGTGAATGACATCAAAATCACATCGACAAATTTGACGTGTTGCAGTCGAGACGAGTTTGTATGTGCGACCTGGCTAACAGTAGTATCACGTAGTATTTATTTTGTTATGGTGTGTAATGAATAGAAAGCATTACACATTATTATGTAAATCGAATTGATTATGTAAAGGAATCGCTTTGTATGTATATTATGATGTTATTTAAATGCATGGTAACATATTAATTAAATAATACGGATACACTGGAATGCATATCAATTTTCCTGGCAAATGCAATATGCAATAACCGCGGCACCGCAAGCATATTGAATTATTCCCCGCATAATAAATATTGTATCAATTTCAATATTTTCTCTCCATTGGAAACAGATTTTCTGCCTCAGTTATGTATAATATTATATGTACCTGCTGTCTGGTGTATGATATCTCTCAAAGTTATATTATTTCCACGGAATGCTGCATTACCAATCCCAAATTTAATTAAAACACTTTCCGCTTCTTCGCGTGTTCATTTACAACTCTTATAATATATTATATAGGGTTATCAAATAGTAGATATATATATACTGAACTTTTCTCTCAATAAGTTGATTGTGTCACGAGCTACATGGCATTTTGCACCGTCTTGTTGGAACCACATATCGTCCAGATCAGTGGTCGGCAAACTCATTAGTCAAGAGAACCAAATATCAACATTACAACGATTGCAATTTCTTTGAAGAGCCAAATTTCTTAATTTTAAACTATAGATGTAAGGAAACTGATTATTAACTTAATAAACTTTAAATAAAATTTTAAGTCTTAATTAAACTACACTGAAAAAAACTTGATGTCTTACTTAATAATGATATTATTTATTGATGAAAATTAAATTGTAAGTAAGATATCCTTAAAATTAAATCAATAAAGTATATAAAAGTCAATAGAAATATAAATTACATCAATTCTCCTCAAATTAACAATTGCCTTCCATCTCCTTGAAAAGTTTGGGTAAGTAGGGTAATTTTAGGCACGATTCCAGGTTTTCATCAATAAGACGACTTTTCAATCTTGATAAGGTTCATGCTTGCAAAAGATTGTTCGCATGAATATGTAGAACCGGAAAGGGAAAGAACAGCAAACGCTAGTTTTTTCAATTGATCATATTATGAGTCAGGAATACTATTCCAGGTGTTAAAAATTATCATGTCTTCCTTCTCCAGGTCTTTCAAAGTAGACTACTTGCGCTATGAACCATATTCATATTTGTTTTTCTCCAATGTGTCCATATCAGCACAGAGACATTGAAATTTAGAGCTCCATAATTATTCGTTTTTAAATCCAGCAATTGCATTTCAAAATTGCCAATGTCAACATTAAAGGGAGAAAAAAATAATTCTGTTACCGTAGCATTAAGAGATTTTTTTTAACAAAGACTATCGTCGCTTTGCTGTTTCTAAATTCCCGAAACCTGTTGAGAAAAGCTTCCCTCATGATTAAAATTTTTGTTTTGAAATAGCAAATGTCAGAATTATTTTCGTAGCGATGTTTCAGCAGGCTTTGGAAGTGAATCGAAGATTCTCTTTCGAAATCTTAAGCAAAAAGGGATAATTTGTTTTCGAATGAAATACCTTCTTCTAATATCGAAAAAAATGTGTTTCCTCCCCATACAGTTTACGATTAAGCTGATTTAGATGAGACGTAACGTCTCCCATGAAATAAAATTTTTGGATCAACTGATTGTCCGTTACCTATTTCTGGATAGTGAACACTCTTCTGAAGGAGAAATGCTTTAATTTCTGTTAATAAGGATGCGAAACGTTTTAAAATGTTTCCTTTTGATAACCAACGTACCCTGTTATGCAGCAGAAGATATGCGTACTAAACTAACTAAAAAAAAATTGGCGATGATTAAGAACTAACTGTGCAATTTTTTTTTGGAAATGTCTGCGCACAAAGCGCTTTTTGACGAATGATACAATGTGCTTGTTTTTTTCTTTCAAAATATAAACAAACCCTTTTCCTACACCGGTCATACTTTTCGCCCTATCTGTTGAAATTGGCACAATTTTATCGAGTGGAATATGATGTTTTTCCATGCACTCAATTACAGCATTTGCAATATCCTCTCCACGTATTTGACCTTTGAGTGGCAATAATCCTAAAAGTTCTTCTTTATTACCTACCTGTAGATGAAATAAATCGTAAAAATTTGTCCTGTATCATTTATGTCACAAAACTCGTCAACTACTATTAATAAAGCTGGAACCAATTTAAGATATTCGATTTGCTGGTTGGTTATATTCGAAGACATTTTGACTGTTTTATCTTTCACTGTTTTAGTCCGTACGTGGTCATTTGTGGTAGAGCCACACTCAAGGGGCCAAAGAGCCACGTGTGGCTCGCGAGCCGTGGTTTGCCGACCACTGGTCCAGATCAAAATCATCTATTTCGTCCTGGAAAATCATGTTTCTGTATCATTCTCTATTGACAGTATCTACATTGCCGTTTACGTTATCAAAAAAAATCGTCAATTACACCTCCAGACCATAAACCACACCAAACGGTTTGCACGACAATATTAGTGGGTGTAAAGGTGTTTCACGAATAGTACCTATGTAGATTTTTATTACTCTAAATGCGACAATTGTGCTTATTTATAAAGTCATTTATCCAAAAATAATAGTGCCATAAGAAATTCCAAGTTCTTTAGAACGACGTGTAATTGATTGTTCTGGATTTTCATCCACACTTTGATTCACAACATCGATATTTTCAGTACATAGTACGTTTACGTTTTTGGCGGGTTGGATTTTTAACATGACAAACATTACCATTTGACTCGAATTTTGAATTAAATTACGAATTGTAAGCTCTGTAGGTCGATGATTTTGAAAATTAATTTTACTTAATGTCGCTTGAAACGTAGCTCGTATAATATGCATTATTGCTTTAATATTAAATTGGTATACGCTGTACAAATGTTTATCTTTCCATGATGATTTTCCAAACAATACTAAACAAAAATTTTATGTCAATTTTTTGTGGGAATCATAAAAAATGGCTGATATGACGTTTTAAAAATCTATAGTACTAATTTGATAACCCTTTACTAGCAAATAATGTAATCTGTACGAATACATTATGTCGAACCATAACAGATGGCAGAAGGGCACTGAGAACGAATGATAATTTCATCGACCCGTAATTTTCCGAGTGGTAATTTGTACGAATTTTGAAAAAACAAGTGCATTCTTTTTTAGAAGTTTATTTTAAGACCGCCATGTTCCAATTAAATAGATTAAAATATAAAATTGAACATTACCTCGTAACAAATATTTATAATAATTATGCTAGGTAGTCGTGACCATAAACAGGGTTGCTTATTTATCTTAGTAAACAATATTCACCCTTAAAATATCTTCAGTATATTAATGCAAAACTTATATGCGTCCTATATATTTGGTTCTATCTTCAACTGTCATTAATAACTCACCAAGTTTCAACATAGTCTCATTCATAATAGTTATGGTTTTATTATAATTTATGGAGAGTACCTACAATAAAATATCTTCCGTGCAACGTTTCCCATTCTGAAAGCTTCGTCGCTCGTGTTCCGGCACTTTGAGCTTTTAAGTTTACGTCATCATAAAAATAAATTATTATCGAATCTCGCGTGAGATGCATCGTTAAAACGCGCCGTCACTCATCTTAAGGTAAGAATTTATTTCCATATAGTTTTGTTTACGTCGTCGAAATAAGTGAAAGCTCTAAAGATAACTATCAAATAGAAACTAATCATAATGCATTTGAATTAAATGCCAAAATTATACAACCAGTTTCGCCTATTATCATACTCCTATCTACATGTGACAGGTGTGACAATAGAATCGATAGTTTTCGAAATTTTACACATGAAGATCGTTAATGTTTCTCCTAAATAAATAAATTAATCTTATGTGCAGTATAAAATATTACTTCGATTAGGTAAAATAAAACTCACTATAGTGGAGAGATGTACATAATTCACATACTTTTATAACGATTGGTCAAAGCAGATGAAACCAACCCTATTGGTGGATGATTTATTAATGACAGTTTAAGATGCGAGCAAGAAGATACGATGTAGTGTATTTTTATGAATATACTGAAGCTATTTCAATAGTAAAAATGTGTTATAATCAGGTAATCATGTTTGTACAGCAATTAATATGCCTATTTATTATTACCTATATATTATTATATTTATAAATATTCTTGCTAACCACCGAATACGAAAATACTTGCGTCGTTTGATGGTAACGCCACAAGCAAATTGGCCGAGAGAAAATATAAAATGTTATACTGTATCCACGATTCATACAACCGACTGACTGTTCTCGCAGATGATCGGCAGTGATCTAGACTGATCGTGTAGTTCGGTATCACAAAGTTCACTTAATATAATTTCAGTCATAAGCTTACCGTTGAAATTGATGAATTCCCAAAGATAACAAATTTAACTTACCGTTTACCATATTAACGTGTTTTCTTCTGTTATTTCCAGGTGCGCGCGATGGAGCAGCGTCTGTGCGATTGGCCAGCGCAGTCGGAACCTCCTGCCGAGCGTAAAGCCATCGTCCGCCTCGAGGGACAGGTGGAAGAGCAGGTCAGCATTCCTACATCCATTTTCTCCCATCAGTTCTTTATCTCTGTTTATCCTAATAATAGTGGCTGTGAAATTCCTTTGGGTGATGTGACCGTGACGATTTCCTAACTCATATTTAGATTTACTATTAAGTGATATTTACAACAACCAAGAGGTAAAGAATGACATACATGGTGTCGAACTTTGCGCTAAGAATTATTGAAAAGAATAATACAAAGTGTTTAACGCGAGCCTTGTTTTTATGTATTTAAACTTTTTTTAATAATCACACAGATTGTCAACAATTGCTGTGTAAAATTAAAATCATTATCTGCAGAATTTTGACTACACTAGAAACTATTAATTGGCGTAATATTCATACAAATAAAACCAATCTCTGGTACTAGGCTCGACTCTGCAGTACTAGAAACTGTTTTGTTATCTTGCCTCCTTTAATACAATTCATTAAAACTGGGTAACTATATTACCTATATGGGAGTCTAGGACTATTCGGCGCCGAGACAGCTAGGCACCACGCAATCAAATGATATTCGAAAATAAATAGACGTTCGTGAATTATAGGTACTTTTAAAATATATATTTAATATTATTTATATTATATTAATTTTAACAAATATGCATTCCCATTCGTTATAATATTGTTTCTTAAGCTTTTTCTTAAGTTTCTTATATTATCTAAGCCTAAGTGGTTCCAATTTATGTATGTTCAACAAAGATGTTACATTTTTATTATTCATTGTATAACTTCTTGACATGAATAATGTATATATATAAGTATAGCTAATCATCGGTGATCAAATGCGAGTGTTTTTATTGACGATGGATTGCTAAGTGCGGGGTGTATTTGGTTCAGAAGCAGCTCCGAGTCCAGGACGCAAAGCAGGTGGAAGCGAAGGCCGCGCGCATCAAGGAATGGGTGACCAACAAGCTGCGGGAGCTGGAAGAGCAGAACCAGCACCTCAGGGAGCAGAACAACAAGTGTAACCAGCAACTTGAACTCCTCAGAAACCATATCGCACTGCAGGGTAGCAGGAATAACTTGGTTAGTACCTCAGACTTCTTCAATATTTAATTAGATAAGCCCCAAACGATAAACCGAAAAAAATCTTTTAAGTATGTAACTCCATAAACTTCTATCCTATGATAAATCATATAGCTTAATTCACAACTAGTTCATAGTGTCCCTGTAACCATAACCGTTTAGTGTAGCGGCTCTCGTGGTGCAGTGGGTAAGGCGCTGGCCTTCCACCCGAGAGTTCTGGGTTCGATTCCCGGTCATGACAAAAACATTTATGTGTTTTTCTCAAAGCCTGGGTGTTTGTGATTGTTCAAAATTACTAACAACCACCTTGTACGAAAAAGCAAGGACATGGTTATTAATAATTCTAAAAAAAAAAAAAAAAACGTTTAGTGTATTTTGAGTACCGCTGTATAACTGTATAATATTATGTCTAGTAATTCTCCACTCACCGAGAGATATGCGAGCTTATTGGCATTTTATTTGTTTGACATCATCTATTACATTGCGGATTTTTATCTACTTTTTTTTATATATTTTCTGATTGTTATATTGACATTATGCTACACAAGGGTCCATGTTTAATATGGATACATGAGCATTGGTGGGACACATTGGTTGATCACTTTACGTTTTAGACACAGTTTTTAAAATACTATTTAGATGTCGAATGCGCCCTATACCATTTGGTTATGCCTGCAATTTTGTCATAGATACCTTCCATTTGTGGACATTTGTTTCCAATCAAGACATGCATATGCAATACGATGGCCACTTCAAAAGGCCAAACAAATAAATGTTTAAAGTGTCCGCTATGTTAAGTAGAATAAAAATTACTACATTAAACTGATTGGTAAAGGATTCCGATTGATGTTTTTAACAAACTCGAATAGTTTATGACATTTGACTCAAATGGAATAGTACAAAACGTATTCAATCAAGTTCCATCAAGTACCTTCGGTCGATAGTATTAATATTTCAAATATTTAAATTCTATGTTTTTATAATTACCTTATTGTTCAGCTACCAAACCGGGCCAGCTTGTCTCTTGAAGTCCGCACAGAAGACAGTCCATCGAGAAGTCCCGTAGCTCTACTTGCTGCCAACAGAAGGAGATCAGAAAGCTTAGAAGCCCCTCAAGTAAGTCATATTTGTTTCCCACTTACTTAAATCATTCGTTTGTGCCTAATTTGAAACATAACACCAGCTGTTTTTTATCACCCCTCAGTATATTTACATGAAAATATTTCAATTTTATTTTCACACAAGAATATTATATTATTATGTATTTTTACTTGTAAATTATCATTCAGACAACCTCCAAATCTTATGAATGACATGTTTTAAATTATCCACTTATTTTTTTAAATCATACCAATTTATTTTACATTGAATTCATCCTAATATTAAATTAGCACCACAGGAACTAACATTTGATATATTTATTATTAATATGTAGTGTGTTTGTTTAATAACTCACGAAACATGTAAGAAACAATTTTCTTTGCCCTGAAAATATTAAAACGAGATGGCAACTTATTTTACGCATAAGCACTAATGTTGGGCGTTTTTATCTCAGCACGAAACTGTGATTTTTGCTACAAATTAAATCTTCTCTGTCTGCTCATTAAAAAAGTAGCATTATCAACCCTTTTCCGCGTCATTCACATATATTTTAGGCTCCGTCTTTGTAGAAGAAGATTTTCTTCAACAACTTTTATAAAAATGTACTTAGTAATTTTGTAAAATACATAACTTTTAACTGCCTCAGATACATTAATCACTATTAAACAAAACTTGGAAAACACGAAGTGGGATTTAAATGCTCAACTTTCACTGTATTTTCAATAAAATTAATGATACATTTTTATTTCTTATGTACCTATATACCAGGGATGGCGAACCTATGGCACGCGAGATGATTTTGCATGGCACGCGTTTGAAGAGAAAAAAAATACCGATGAAAATAATAAATGACACATCGGATTGTATAAAAATAGCTGGCAAATACTCCTCAAGAATAAGCATTATGTTTATATAATTGCAAAGGTCGATCCTTATACTTTATGCGTCACATATAATATTATCACACTAACCTCATCAGGCGGCGGGGGATGCCGCGCCATGAACCTCTAATTTTGATCGATTTACAATGCTTGAGACCACTGTAGCGAGAGAATGCCTCATCTGATCGGAGCAATTTTCATGTCAATTTGTGCGTTAAGAACCAAACTAATTAATACATTAACAAACAATTTCATTTCTACCCACAAAAAATGACTGCACCAAATAAGAAACAAAAACTTGGTGAAGGTAGTAGAAGTAGATAATTCTGGCAGACAGTTTCATAATTATCGACGGACCGAAATGTTTGGCAGAATTGAAAAAAGTAATAAAGCTATATGGTTGCTATGTTCTGTGAGTGGTATCTAGAACATCATCATTATTTTAATAGAATTTTAAAACTATTTTTTTCTCATGAAAAAATGCTTGGCACGTCAGAGTTGAAAAATAATATTTGTGAAATTTTAGTTCGCTTACATAAAAAGGTTCGCCAACCCTGCTATATACAGTATTGAATAAAAAATAATTAAGTACCTACCTACATAGAAACTTGTTTATTTTCTTTTGTAGTTCACTAAATTCATTGTGTTTGTCCTTTTTTTAAAGGTACCTCACCACAAATCAATAGAACCTCACTACAGCACTCCAGTTAGACATAGAAGAAATCTCTCAATAGGCACCTCCAACCCCATAGTCAACATCCCCGTGAACAGTGCACTCAACAGCACCCTCGCAGCCATGGATGACCATACCAAAGCCAGTCTGCTGGCCGATGACTTGGCAGTATGTCTTTCAATACTATAATATTTAATACATTGTTTTGGTATATTATAATCGAATACCTTGATTACTTCGTTTTTCCCGCTGGCTGGATGATCTAATAAGGATCTTGTACGTATAATTTTTATACAAGCCGTTTGTAAATGAAATAAAATATTGATGAAAACTACTGGCTTATCACTATATGAGCCCTCACGAAGCGAAGTAGGCCACGTGACAAAATGGTGAAACATTCTTATTGAAGCTTTTAGTTTAATGAACTTTTTACATAATTTTTTGTATGGAGCTGTATTCATTTTTTTATATTAAATGGAAGTTTATTACATGAACAAATAGAGAAAAAGTATTTATGGATAATATTGATTGTAATAAGATAATAAAAGGGGTGAGTTTACTTCACCTTTACTTATTAATGTCACTTGGCTCACTTTAGCCTGTTAGTCGTGTTCACCTCTACATACTAATAATAGTACTTGGCTCACTTTTAGATAAGTTAGTCATGTTCACTATTACGTGGGAAACTTGCATGATTGCATAGAAGTGAACACAGCTAACAAGCATGTTACCCTAGCAACATGCGTGTTAGCCGTGTTCACTTCTATAGGATAACAACACCTTAACCAGTTGGTGAGAACGGTGAAGTGAGCTAATGACTTGGCTCACTTCACTATTTGACAATATAATATGATAGCTCAATGAATATTTTTATTTTAACAATAAATCACTATTTTAGTATATATTTACTTGGCTCATTTCACTTTTATGATAGTTTATGACATGTAGAATACCATGACGCACCTAACTCATTTTTTTCAAAAATGTCGGTTGGCTCATGTGATTTGCTATATTTGCCAGGTACTCAACATACTTCTGCTATTAAAGTTTTAAAATACTTTTAAATGTAAATATTCCAGTATCGATAGCTCACAATGTACCGACCCATCTCTTTTTACAAAGAAAAATGAAATTACCTTATTCACTTCTAAACACAGCATAATATATTATTATGTACCTCCACAAAGAGACTATACAACATATTGATTTACTTAATATGAAATTGGTAGTATAACTAATTTGTTTATTTGTTTTATTCTAGGCGGCTGTTGACAATTTAGTTATTCTCCCAACAACACCAAATACATCCACAGATGGCGACACCACTCACGACTATGCAGAAATTTATACCCCTAGTAGAGGTAACTTAACTGAATTCCTTGTTATAAAAATTGTTTTAATTTAACTGTCAATCTAATAAAAATAATTAATATATTTACATGTAGGTACATATTACAACACTCACTTAAATTTCCTGACACTCACTTAAATTTCCTGTCTATTACTGTTGAGTAAGATGACTCTATTGAAATGTTCCAAATATGTCTCCAGCCTCCAGATCCTGGTATCTTGCTGTCCACACAGCTGGAGGTATTGATATAGGTGCCATTCATTTATTTCCTTAACCAGCTAACATGAAAGTCATTTACAAATCAACCATGAAGAAGCCCGTTTAACATCTTAGTAACACTTGATTCGTATAGCATCACTCACAGAATAGTTTGACCTTCACACTTCTCAGTGTAACGGTAATTATTTGGCCATCATTGCTATTAACACTAACTATTTTTTAATTAACTAACATGAAATTAACAAATTTGTTTATAGAAAGGTTCAGATACTATAGTGGACTAACTTAACTTTGAAATTGCGTAGATTGCGAGTTCTTCTACTACGCACAAATTACATAATTATGATATATTTAATTATTGTTACCATTGTTATTTCCGACTGCTCTTACATGAAGCCTATTGCATCTTTTTCTCTCGTTCAGCGTCATATTTTCTGTCAAAGCTATTGAACTTCACACTTATCTGGTGTTATAAGGTGTCAAAATAGATCCAACTTTTCTGATCACCAAAATTGTACAAGAAAAAGATAATTCCATGACAATGGAACTAATTTAGATGTAAATGCAATTTCTATTAAGCCTAACTAATTGGGAGTTAAATTCAGATTTATGACATAACCATGACATGTTAATAAAAATTAATTTCTTTTATTATGTTCAAGTTACGTTTTAAAACAATCTTCTCTTACAGAGCGTACGCCTGGGTGGCTGCGTCAGGACGTGAATGTGGGAGCCGGCTCGAGTGGCGGAGCCATGAGTTTAGGAGGCTCCAGCACCGCCAGCGATATGTCCATCGATCCCGTCCGACCTCCCACTCCGCCCCTGCATCGGTTTCCCAGCTGGGAAGCCAAAATATATCAGGTAAATAAACATACTTACCTTTTTTTTAACCAACATGAATAACTCTTTGTTTTATTATTTGACAATTATTTTGGTTAGTAAATCTTAATGGTTTATTGTCGTTTTAGAAGTTTTTGAACCACAATGAGTAAATGTAAATTACAGGTGGCAGCTGATGGTCTTCAACAGTCGGTGGGAGATGAGCTGAGTCCTCCAGCATCCAGCCGACTGGCCGGAGACACGGATGGCTACCAACATATCTCAGTACCTGTTTATGCTACCGTTAAAGGGGTAACTACAATTATTCTTCTTAATTTCTTTTTACAATAAGAAAACCTTAATAAATATGATTCAGAGTATCAGATCTATTATTACAGTTTATTGTTATAATGTAATTTAGACTTTAAATTGGGCTGTGTATATCCACTAATTTACATGTGGTCCTGAATGTACCACAACCATATGAACACAATAATAGTGGACCACTTCCAGATGAATGTGGTTGAATGGACATGCATTCATATAGATGCGGTAAGTAGACCACATTGAAATCGGCCGTGTTCAAATAAATGTCCAGTAGTTATGTATTTTCCTTGAAACCGACAGAAGAAAAAATTTGAATATAGGTTATATGATTGGATTACTATAATAATAAAAAAATACATATAGAAAGATTTTGTCTTGTTGAAAATGTTTTGTTCACAATTATTAATAATAATGTTGTCTATTTGTGTTAATTGCAGCGTGCCAGCCAAATAAGGTCGATGCCCTTCACGGGAGACTCGTCCGACGACTCCTCCGATGGAGAGGAACCTCACTCCATGAGTGTCACTGCTCAGAATACTCCGCACCATACGTATAGTAAGTATATTATTTCATTGCAGTGTCAAATGCTCTTTACACAATATTTCGCTGGACATCTTCAATTTTAAAATTCATTTAATTATGTGTAAACGAGAATAAATCTAATTTGTGTTAAGTATATTCATTCAATTTGAAATTTTAAAAATTATTATTAAGGCTATACCTCAGTTGAGGCACGGTCTAAAAAGATCGTGGCTAGGCGATGCGCGGATTGCGGGTCGCGGGTGCAAATGACGCATGCCAAACGAAATATAATTTGTCATATAAATCCAAAATGCGTCCAGTTAATGTTCTGTGTATTGTTCTATTAGTAACAATAATAATATATTCATTGACATGTTTTCTTTTTCAAGTAAATGGGTGACGTTTTAGTCATCTTTACACGATTTAAAAATTAATACTCCCGTCGCCATCACGAAACAAATTGACGTGTTCCCAGCTCGACGTTCTCTCACCGAATGGCAGTGAGTCCAAAATTTTGTCGCGCCTATAGTTGAAAATTATTTGCCGTTTCACTGATGTATCGCCTTAATAATTTAAAAAAAAACTTAGAGCTGTAAAAGATTTTACATATTATTTAAATGACATGAACAGTATATAAATAGGGTAGAAAAAAAAGGTAGTCCAGTAAATGGCACAAAAAGTTTAGAAATTAAAAAACCCTAACGAATGTATTGAACATGTTAATGAATGAACTACAGTTGAACCCTGATTTTACATGCCTGAAATTCATTCCTGCTATCTGCATGTAGATTCTTCAGTCGTGCTTCATTTTACTACATTTCCTGCAATTGACATATGACATTTATTATACATACTAATAACTACATATAACTGAAGTTATTAGAATTGTAATTTATTGCAATGAATGCATGGCAATATTAAAATGATAATGCACATGCGTGTTTCTATTTATAGACATGTCTGTAGTACCCAAGGCCAAAGTTACATAATGCAATTTTTGGGTGACCTTGTATTTTAGCCAATTGGGGGGGCACACAGTATTGTTCAACTTATTGCTAACAGTTTTCGATCTTGTTGTTTACATGATTTTTACGTTTTATTTGTTAATTTTTTATTATGCACATTCAAAGCAATGAATAATTTAATTTTTCAATTTAAATTTTCCCTCCTTTTTTTGTCCACCCCTTCTTCAATGTAATATCGATATTTTATTCTATTTCTAGCAGTCAATCTTAATATAAATTATTTAGGTCAAGTGAGCTACCTATGATACATTCATTCAACTTCTTAGAAATAGTTGTCATTAGAGAGGCACCAATCATGCAAATAATAAATTGTATGTTAATTTATGCCTTACATCAGAATCTCTCCTTTTCTATTTACCGTGTAGCAATACAGTATGTATATAATTATTTTTACATATTACTAATGTGCTCATGATTTGATTTGTCTTTTGCAGACCCCCCTCCCGTTCACACCGTCCAGGCTATATCGATGGTGGCCAATGCCCTCCCTCCTCCCCCTGCCCACCCGCACCCTCATCCCCACCCCCAGCCGCAGTCTATCTCGAGTCTGGGTCTGTCGCACCAGCTGGGCCTCACCACCAGTACAAACGGAGTCCTGGCGGGACAGTGCAGCTCGAGCGACACCAGCCTCAGTGCCAGCAGCCCGTCGAAGAGTGTGAAGACCAGCTCCAGCCTCAGCCCCGCCAAAAGATCCAGCAGCGGATCGCCCAGCAAGCAGAGCAAAACCAGAGGTGCGTCACTTATTTTTTTGTATCTTTTTTTCACCATTGACATTCGCCGTTCAATAGATACTATAGTGGCTATAACCGAGTCGACCAAGCTCTTTGTGCTGTGTAGTATTCGATTACATTCTATTTTGATTGAGTGGTTGCGTTGCTTGTAAAATTTTAACTAGCACCGTTACCATGCTGCCTTCTGTGGGCTTTGCGCTTTAAAAGTGACAGTGGTCATATTACTGTTTCTATTTCTTTGTTTTTTCATGTCACGTTGTGATTGTCTTGATGTTTCATTTGAATTATCCAATCTAATATTAAATCCCTCATTTTATCTACTTTTTATTACAAAGTTCATTCATAGTCGTCTCTTATAAAGAATGTTATAATATTCTTCTGACATTTCAGACACATCTTTCGAATCGGGCATGTCAGACGACTACGCGATTCCTCCAGACGCTGTGTCGGCCTGCGAAGCTACTTCCACATCCTTATCATTACCCTCCCTGGCCACCAGAGGCAGCACCGTCGATTCTCCCAGACGGCAAGAACCCTTGGAGAAGAGCGGACATCTTGCCAAATTGGGCGGCAAATTAAAAACATGGAGGAAGAGATGGTATGCTATATTACAACTATTTAATAACGATTCCAGAGAGTTTTTAGTATAATTGGTTATATTCTTTGCGTTGGCAACACTGAATATGTAATTGTGAATAAAATGTAAATGGCAGTCACCTCTTGATTGATAATCCTTCTTTACTTATTTACTTATGTACAGTTACATATTTGCATTTTTTTACAACTCATAATTTAATAACGCTTTTACGCTTGTAACACCAATGCAAAACACTTTTATCTCAGTTTTTAATTTATTACAAATTAACCTACAGTGTGAAATGAGTTGAAGTCAAAGAGGCTTAAAATTTTTCTCTGTAATCATTGTAACACTTCTACAAGCGAAAATCATACAGAGGCTACGTTCAGTATGGGCTCACCTACAGTGTGATATAAAACCTAGTTGACTGCAAACTGCTCCTTACCAATCAGTTGACACTTCATTGACTTCATACCGTCTAATATCTATAGACTGACCAATGAATGGTCCTGATGGTTTTACGAAATGTCAAAAATAATGTAAGCTTTGATAAATTATCTAAAAGCCTATCGTATATTATGATAAATCAATGGTTACAGCTAATTTAATCTGCAACTTTATTAACTCTGTTTCCAGCTTCACTTTAATCTATTTAGACTATGTCATATGTAAGGTTTTCTACAACATCTTTGTTTAAAACTATAATATGAGTCGTATGTCATTTGTAGAACTATCCATTATTCATCGTTTCAGGAAAATGACGAAAAGCGTTTTGTTGAGTTTTATAATACCCTGAAACATTTTCTACTTTTCTACTTAGGGCAGCTCTGTGCTTGGTCGAAATCATGATTGTCAAGAACAGTAAAGTTAAACTTTTGTTTCCAAAGACGTGAACAGTTGTAACTTTGATACCAAGCGCCATTTTCTTTCACGTTTTTATACGACAAATATCTTATGATTTTGATACATTATTGCTAGTCATACATTATGATCAAATGAATTATGTCGCATCATTAGTTCAATTCTGACATATGGGAGAGTTATATTTTTGATACTATATATAAGACTCACATTTTGGTTAAATGTATTAGTTGTAATATTTAAACACCAAGCGGATTTTATGTTTTGTATATAATAATTTAACCTTCACTTTATACATAAAAGCTACGTCTTTATAGAAATACATTCTTCTGTAACATTCATTCAAACAGAATAAAATTTAACTTGACGAACTTGAATCAAATTAAAAATGATCTTTTCTAAAACAACTGTTTGTAATAACTGTGCATTTTGTTTTAGGTTTGTTTTAAAGAACGGCATGCTGTCGTATTGGAAATCGCAATCAGAAGTTACCCGAAAGCCCCAGGGACAGATTGGATTAGGAGAGGCTTGTAAGATTTCGAGGAATGAAGGTGCCGCCACGTTTGAAATCTACACTGGCTCCAGAACTTATTACCTGACTGCCGATAGTATAGCAACTATGGAAGACTGGATTAGAGTTTTACAGGTTCGAGACTATTTTTATCTTAGTTTAGTGGACAGATGTACGTTTTATAGAATCAGTTGAGAATCAATGACAATATGGACATAATATTATTATCTATTTGAATGAGAGTATTCCTTCTCAAATCTTCTATTAAGTTAGACTTTCAAACTGTTTACAACGTAAAGCTATGATGCATTCAGTTGTTTTGTGTAGAATTACTGAATTGAAAGTGGACATACAATTACTACTACTTCTACTAATTCATTGATTTATATAAAAGTACTTGATGCTCTTATTCGACACGTAGTGTTCAGCTCGGAAATTACGAAACCTCCCACTCATTCTATGTAATGTTAATTGACAGAAGCTCTGGCTGGAGAATTGAAAAGTTTGTGAAAATGGGAGTTTGGGAAATTAGTATTTCCCCGGGTAGTCTGACATATCAATCAGGATATAGATATTGCAATGGCAGACTCAATAATGAACGATTATTTTACATTTACATTTAATTGTAAGACATAATTTAAATGTGTACGAGATTTGCTAAACTTAATCGATTCATTATTCTATCTGTTAATAAAATTACAACGTGTGAAACAATGTAACTACATTTTTAAAACGTTTATAATTATTAATTTGTAAACGTAATTATTATGTGTATAAAGATAACTAGCGCCGCACTTTGGAGAAATTAGAAAGGTCCAGAAGCTCTGTCTAATCCAATCTAATTGTTTCTAGAATGTACAAAGAAGAAATGCTACTAAATTATTATTGAGTAAAGAAGACAACAAACCAACTATCCAAGGATGGCTAAACAAAGTTAAAAATGGCCACTCGAAAAAGAGCTGGTGCGTCCTCATCGGGAAGATGTTCTTATACTTCAAAGCCCCAGCTGACACTGTAAGTACACGTCATACCTTTTTACATCTCAATAGTTATATCTTCAGTGAAGTATTGAATCCAGGACATGTACCCAATAACCTTCATTCTCTAGAACCCCATATTATACTCTAACTGTTGATAACTACTGTTTTCAAATTTGGGTAAATAATACTACGTATGATCCAGCCAGTCCAATGAGATATCATAGAAGAGATGCTTTCAGCAAATTTCATGTTTTTTTTTAGATCTACAACATATTTTGGGTAAGGCAATTGTTGCTGCTCATTGATCGTCCTTTTGGTATGAGTCAGTACCCAATCAATCTGGTTATATTTATTCTATTTGACAGTGATCAAAACATATAAATGATGTTGGTTCATTGGGCATCTGTAATAGTGACAATGAAATAAAATCTCATCAATTTAGGCTTTCTGAATGTTTCGAGTATTCCAAACACTTCTTTTATTTAAAAAGGCTTAGATTAATTCACATCTTGTCCTGATACATAATTTGTATAATAATGCAGAACCCTGCGGGTCAAATCAACATGCGAGATGCGAGAGTAGAAGATGTCGAACACGTCTCCGATTCAGATTCTGAAGAACGCAACGAGGAAACTCAGACTCACCTTACCATTGCCATATATCCACAGCATCAGGTAAATTATTACACCTCTTCACAAATGTATCGAATGCCTATCACTCATTTATAATACCATGCACCAGAGACCTTTTAGTGAATATTAGGTATTCATTTCAGCGTAGCTACTGCACATTTGGCAGTTCCAACAAAATAATGCATTAACTATTCCATATGATACTTAAATAAAACACCACACATAGAATTTCATTTTGGTCATGATAAGTTTAAGTTAAATTTATTGAAACAGCTTGACATAATAAATATTCAAAAATAAATCTGTTTCTAATTTTCATTTTATTAGGTCGTATTCTTATTTGTCCGTTGATTGTTTGTTCGGTACAAATCTTGCAATCGATTTTTAACTAACTTCCCGACTAGCTAGACATTTGAAACTTTTAGAATATATCAGAACACGATGCCAATGCATTTTTTTAATACTTTTAGCCATTTTTAAGTAGAATTAAATTCATTTTTAGTTAATTTTGTTTTATATGAAAAGTTATTTCGGAAGAAATCCGTAATCCAATCCACTATTATTGGTTGCTAGGGTCCTAACAACTAAATTATTAATATATACGTGTGTTACTATGGAAATCATAATGAGTGTCAAAATGACAATTCAGTATTATTTCTATCAAATACAATTTTTTTTGATCGTTTAAGCTAGTCAAGTCAAGTTTATATGATTCAACAGGAAATTTAAAAACGTTGTATATAAAAAGTTTTTTTTATCTTGTATTTATTAAATATTATCTTTACATATAATGTGGTTTTTATTTTTTAATTTTCTGATGGCTGAAAGTACCCAGGAGCACAGAAACTCATGAATTTTATCAAACAATAAAAAAAATCTATTATAAAGTTACCTTTATAATATTATATTTATTATTATATTGATAAAGTTTCGATAATATCTACTAATATAATGTTTGAAAAGATTAGGATCAAAAAAATACAAATTATTGAGATGAATAGAATATTATTACATCTTCTTCTTCGCGACTTCCTGATTGAGGACCATGAACCGGATGATTTTGCTGTCTAATAGTCATCTCAACGGGTATTTCATTGGAAAAGCTTTATTTTATTTAATTTTATAAAGTTAGTTCTCTTATTGTCATTGACTATCTTTACATTCAAATTTATAATGTGTATGTTTTTCAGGGACCAACATATTTACTGTTTAGCAACAAAGCAGAAAAAGATGGCTGGCTGTACAATCTGACAGTTGTGAGCGGCGGAGGACTTAGTCAAGGAACGCATTACGAGCAACTTGTTCAAAAACTAATGGAGACTGATGGAGATCCAAGTAATTAGCAGTTCTCCTATTAACTTACTACTTAATAAATATGTTCTAAGGTGTACCACAGTGCTCCATTCTCGGGTCCTCTCTCTATCGTTAGACAAACGCTCTATATTTCATTTAAAATGTTTATGAGCCATTTAAGTTCCAAATCTTTTAAATATTCTCTGTAGGTATAATATACAGGAGAAGTCTGGGTGATGTATAAATAGAAACATCATGTCTTTTCAATTACATTTCTCATGTGTCTTTAAAACACAAGATAATGGAGATGCTTTAATATCTCGACAGTATTTTATTAGGACATTTGACATTTCTGAAAACATTGGTTTAATTGTTTAGATACTTGGTTGCAACAATATTTTACTTGTTTGTGCAATGTTTGAGATACGAAAGTAATTTATTTATAACTCTAAAACAGTGATGCAAAAACCGTCCCAAAATAATAAGTACCTCATCCCCAAATTTTTCAGTGAATACAACAAAATTCTAATTTTCTATATACTAAGTTCTATCGTGCTAATACTGCGGCCAGTGAAAAATTAGAAATGGGATAAATTGGCGCTTCTTTCAAATAAGTTGTGCACCACTGCTCTAAAACGACCATTTCAGACTTACGACAGTATTTTACTCTTGGGCATAAAGCCCATTGACGCAGCGAGTGGGGCGCTCGCGCAAAATTTCTACAAGTGGCGCGTAAATCGTCGAAAATACAACGTAACCAAATACGCCAGCACACATTGGATTTGACGATGCCTTGTGCCCGCGTGCCGCATGAGTCACCGTTTTTCGCTTCTCAGCGATACGATTTAACGAAAATACAATGGAGTCCATTCATTGAACACAGCAAGCAAAATCACGCTCCTCGAAGCGTCGTCGATAAGACGGGCGAGAAGCCATTATTAAGAACAGTGTACGCTTTGTTTAGTTATTGCGTGTCCGATATTTAATTACAAGCTCCGAGAAATAATATAATATTTTTATTGCTTTGTTATGAGAGACGCTGTAATAATAATTATTTTGTGCTTCTTGGGCCCCTTATTACATAGGTGAAGGGTAATGCGCGGCAAGAGGCGTGTGATTATGGTTATGAATATACGCTTCTTACGCCGACTGCGCCCGCTCGTCCGTCTTGATGGGCTTTATGCCTTGGTGCGATATGATGAAAATATATTATTTAAATAATTGTCATAATAGGGTTCGATTACAATATCTTCATTCCAGTCATGTTTTTTGTTTTTCAGATTGTGTGCTGTGGAGACATCCTCAACTTCTTCACTCAAAAGAAAACATTGCATCGCCTCTCACCTCACTCAACTCTGAAGCATTGCAAGCGGAAGCTATTAAGTTATTCAAAGTAAAAACGATATTTATATTTTTTATTGTGTAAAGTGAGGGTAAAATGTACCATTATAAAATTCACAATATTTTTGGAGAGTGGTTGGCCATGCGTGTCTACCAGTGTAATTTGAGCTTAAACCTAGTGATACAAGGAATAAGACAAAGCCTTCTCACAACTGTATTGTCACACGAATTAATATCGTTACTTAGTGGAATGACATTGCATTAATTAAAATAAAACACAATATGTAATAGTCATTCCATACGGCATACTGTTAAATAATGGTCAGGACCACTTTCATCAGCTTCTAGTCCTAGTGTGTCCTATTGAGGTTATCCTATTAATCATATTGGTATTGTCAACCCAATCACCCTACAACAAAAAATATAATGATAAGAAGTAGAAACCGACAACAATAACTTTAAATGCCGTGAATTTTAGAACTAATAGCTTGCAATACACTGGTTATAGTAAGTTGTCGCTCTATATGCTTATTATTGGGATAAATGTATTCAATCGAGTAAGAAATACCAATATGTATAAAAAATTTGCCAACACCAGTGTGCCTAGCTTCAACAAGACTGGAATTTTCAAAATTTCAGCTACTTATATAGTGAGTAGGGGTAGAAACTGATTGAATTCATGTTGCAGTGTTGCCAGCTGTTCATGTCGGTGGCGGTGGAGCACGCGGGCATCGACTATCACGTGGTGCTGGCGCAGAATGCCCTGCAGCAGTGCCTGGAGGTGACGGAGCTGCAGGACGAGCTGATGAGCTGTCTGGTGAAGCAGACCAGCCGCCACTCCCACTCTAAGCACCCAGTGCAGGTAACGCCCACCCCGGGCAGGAAGGGCGCCGTGCCCGCCCCCAAGTCGCCCCTCCCCAAGAAGGCCGCGCCCGCCCACTCCTCGCCCGCCAACTCCGGGCCGCGCGGCATGCATCTAAAGCTTAAGAATGTAAGTGCTTACGTGTGCGTAACCGTGACACGCATGGCTTTTTAGAATGTTTCTTTGTTTTCTCTTTTTTTTTTCTCTTCTTCAACCGATGAGTGTAGGTATGTCGATACAACCACTTAATCGTTTAACTGAACGTCATGTCTTTTCAGTATTAAAAAATTAACATCTTTAGAAACCTTAAAAAGGCTTTTTATTTAATATACCTTCGTTGTACCTTTAACTAATATTTTACGAATTTATTTGGTATAATATACTAATCATTAGAAAATCTTATGAGCTCATCAAAGTCAACAAAAATTATTATCTAATTGAATCGGTGTTTACGAAACAGAGCTTCAATATAATCATTTTAAATCAAAATTTTTGTTAATTCCACATTTACTACACATTGTAGAATTTACAAAAACTTTGTATTATTAAGAACTCTACAGTACTGAGATTAAGGTTGCCAAACTAATCGAATATATTGTCAAAGTTTATTATAATACAGTAAATTATTTTAATGGCCCATTGAGCTATTTGGCAATTTTTCTGTACAATTCGCGTATGGTAATTGTAAAGGGCTACATTTAGTTGACAACAATGATAACATGAACGCTGATTTTATGATGTTGTCAACTCTAAAAACCAGACACACAACTTAACTGTCATTGGCAAGTAATAAAATCGCTTATCGATCAATATCTAGTTTCGGTGCCACCTCTTGAGGAATAAAAAATATATGAAATAGTTTTTTTATTTATATTTAATTTTCAATATGAAATCAGATAAAACTGGTGACGGAAAGTTAGGCTATTTATTTATTAAATAGACCCCTATGCTTTTTTGGTGAAATGTTCCTTTTTATATACTATCAAAGCACTGACAATAGTTTTATTAAATACCTATCACCACAAAACTTAAAGAATCTTCCCTGCAAATTATTTAGATTTATTCCGGATTCTGGTATCAAAAGAGTGTATCTACAGAAACTGATAAGGATAAACGACATCAAAAATATCAATTTTAAAACGTGTCTTTTTGTGTATACACTCTTCTGGCGGTTAAAGCACAGTTTGCACATCCACATATTGAAAAAATAAGATATTATTATGGTATCCAATTTCTATTGCAATATTATATTAGTTATTAAAAAAGCAGGAGTTTATTATTTATTTTAATTATTTCGGATATCTCGGAATATTATTTAACCATTTATGTATTACTTGATTAAACTTTATTATTATTTATGAAAAACACTCTTAATGAAATATTTAATACTAAACCATTTACTAAACATAACGCCTTCTGTTTCACTAGGTGTTAAGACACACCTATGTCCCTTGTATGGCAGTACGTAAGTCACAGTTGTGTCAACAGCTTTATATTGTATGAATATTTCCCATTTATTATAGTTTTGTGTACCATTATTACTGCCATTGTGCGAATGGAGGCCTGGCATATTAAGCTTTCATACCGCTTCACTCTGTTGGCTTCAAGTATCCATTATATTATTATGTGCACGGCCCATACTCATTTTACGAATATCACTCATATTATAAGCCATTGATGTTGTGTTTTTTTTTTGTTTCCTTTTTGATTTTGACATTGCAACTGTACAATTAATACTGTTTTCCGTCAATCCTTGATTGAAAATACCATTATAGTGAAATTATAACTAGTTTTTAATACTAAGTACTTCCACATAGTTATTTTAATTGTTTATGTAATTATTATAATATGTAGAAGTCATGTAGGCACTAATAAATTATTGTTATTTTATAATAATGGTTATTATTCAAGGATTTATTTTAAACAACATTTATCTTTTTATTGAGCTGTCATTTGTGTAGTAGAAATATAAAGTTTTTGTTATTTATACAATTTCTAGAATTGGAGAAATATCAAAAACTTTGCTGTTGTACCACCGTTTATTTTAATTACTGTCCCAAGATACAATTTGCAATGTTAAAATTAAAATACTTGTAAGTACCCGCCGCTCATTTGTGAATATATTAATGAACCTTATATTATACTTAATAGTTTAAATAGACAATAAAAATTTCAGTAATAAAATTCAAAATTTATCTGTCTTTTTAAAATTTAACCTCAATGGCATGGAACGAATAAAATTAGGCTTTTGCTAAGAAAAAAATCCTTTGAAAACTGAAAATTTTATTAAAATTACCAGTTATTTTTACAAATATTTTTGGGCTTTGCGTAAAAAAGAGCACTGTTGAATTATTGAAATATTAGGTTTTTGTATAAATTTATAAATAATATAATTATTAATCACAGCTTACAGTATTTTAGTGTTTTTATACATATTGAATTTACGTACTTTAACTAAGGTTACACATTAGTGTTAATTATAGTTATTCATTGTATGTGTAACTGAATATAATTATTCTGTTCAACAGTAACTTTTTGGGAATGTATTTCATATCTTATGATATGTTTGACAGAAATTTGCTTCTTTACGTAGAACTATTTTTTAAATTGTGATTTTGTTTAATTGAAACGGTTTGTTTTTTTTAATTATTTGAAATTGGAATATACAAACTATTATATACCACTGCAGGTTCCAAACTACATTGAATGCGAAAAATAAATAATTAGAATACATTATGATATGAAACTTTATATGTGAGAATAACATTATATTTCACAGGCATTGAGTAAGTATTCTTTTTATTTCTTCGCATTTGTCTCGAACGTTTGTCCTTGAGAATTAGATCAGTAATTCTGTGAAATAATTGTGATGTTCCAATCGAAAACATGACAGTAATCAACAATGATTTTCAAAATTCTGTAATAGTGTTACGCTGTATATTTTTTTGAAATACAACATTAATTTATTGATAGTCTTTCTTATATTTAATTATTATAAAATGTTAATACAGGTTTATTTTTCTCACCATATTTTTGTTATTTTTTTTTTTTTTATTGAATTTCGGTATTCTGGAGTCTGTGCCCCAGATGGAATGTTGGTGTCATCCATATTATAATTTTCCCCAGATCTTCTTTGAGTTATCTTTTTCACTATCTTTCTTTTACAGTCATAAACCATCTCTCTCATGTACCATAATATAATCCTTTTAGTACGATTATGAAACAAGTATTAGAGGCATCTATTTCCAAAAACTGATAAATCCATTTAAAATCAAAATCTAATTAAACCGATTATTTAAATGATATAAAATAAATGTTAATATATTTATTGGACATATTGTCTGAAAATAAAATTCGAAAGAAAAAAACATTAAATCAACCATTTACGCTTGACACAAAAAAAATTAGTCTACTAAAAAAGGTTTTATTTTGATTTTTGAAAATAGAAGCCTGATATATAATTTTATATTGGCATTCCATGAAGGACTAACAGTAAATAAATATGATGTTATAAACAATCCTTTTGATATATTATTACTTCTTGTACATTTTTATTATTTTCACAAGTTTCATAGGTCAATAATATATAATATGGAAGTAGTTCTATATACTTGTTTCATAATAACATTACACAACGGTATTCCATGAAGGATTAGCAGTAAACAGAATAAATTATTACTATCCTTTTCGTTTATTTCACTCATTAATTAGTATTCGTTCTCCTACGTTGCTGTTAAATATAACATGACTTGATAGTTAGTTGCCTGCCTTATTTCAAAACGGTTTACAGTCCACGGTACGGTTCTACAGTCCCAATCGCTCAAAGGTAAAGATGAGAATAATAGTTACAAACGTATGATTATAATTCTCATTTTCTTCTCATTAAATATATCGAAAATCATTCACGGGTCACAAAACCATTTGTTATTCACTGTCTTGGTTCAGGGTGCATACTAATTTTACAAAAATAATCAATACCCAGTGCACTATATACCTATCTATTAACCATTTAAGTAATATATTATGATATATATATTATATATGCACCCCTCTATAAGATATTATATATTATGTATATGCATTGCTTATTTCTTATTATTTTACTTTTTAAAGTCACTGCATTACACAAAATTAATATAATATTACGAGTTTTATGTAATCAAATAACCTGCCTTCAGCAAGCTACAATTATTGTTTTCTAGTATATCTCCCAATGATGTTCTGATGGTTTTTTATAATATTTTGTGCAGGTATAGACGTCACTGTTGGATGATCTGCATTATTTGAAAATAAAATAATATCAACGATTAGGTATCTACTTACATAAAAATCTTTTTAGTTTCCCACTCTTATATGACAATAGGTATTTTTATTACATATTTGAATCATTGTAAAAAATATAAATTTTTTATTACCATTGAGATTTTAGTGATTTATTTAAGAAAAACAACAGCTAGAATGCCCAATTACTATTCCGTAGGTTGTGGGTTCGAATCCTGCAGCTGTAAAGAATCTACTTGTCTATTGTTCGATAATATATTATAGTGCGAAATCTTTATGGTAATAGGCGGCGGCGGCTTGGAGAACTAGATCCTCTCTTCTCGCGTTTCAATACTTTGAAATCGAAAGCCATAGACAAAATACAAGACGAACACCGCCGCCAGGTCTCACGTTTAAGATTTCGCAGTATAGTGTTTGAATTAATTTTATTTTTGGTTTTGTATTTAGACGACAACCAATCTTTCCAGTTAAAATGCATATTTTTTTACAATATCAACAGTGTCATCTATCGTTGTAGAAAAATATTAAACCAGTGGATCATTCTTGGACATAATATATCATTTATATTGATGTCTTACTAATAAATTATTCATGTTTTATGAGGGAGATGATATGTACTGGAGACGTTTAGTGGTAGATTTATGAAATGTGCAATTAATTAATGAAAAATTACCCTTAAAAGCGACATAATTCCTCTACCGATAGAATATGAAAGCCGTAATTTAGTACATTTTACATTTAAAATATAAATTTAATTAATTAATACATAATATCTTAAAAGGTACATAGATTTTTTGTTTATTTAAAAGAGACTTGCATATTCGTTAAATAAATTTATGTTTTTATTACATATTATTTTATGGTTATCTTTATCATTAAAAGAGGTCCCTCGGATGTTCTGGAAAGATGTTTTAATTATTCATAGCTTAAAGGCATTTTTAACACCGATTTTTTTAATAATATTTCTACTCTTTCAATTTCAATGTGACAAAAGATTATAATAATCTTTGTTAAAGCTTTTCATTCTATTTCATCGAGTTGCGATGTGTCAAAGGTAATTTTTCAGTAAATTGTATTTAATAGCATGTCTCGGAATTCTTTTACTGTCTCCAATACGTATTGCATTCCACCTGGATATGTATATATTTTATGCTGACAATTAATTAAACTCCTTCAAATACAATGTTCTCTTTGATATGTAAACGCTTGCATCTAACTGTCGTTTCTATGCAACAATGATTAATATGTATTGATTTTCATGGCAGTATGAACTAATATGACAAGTCGAATTTTGTGAACCCACTATAGATTACAGAGTTAGGATGAATTTAATAATTGTTGCCAGTGAGGAAAAATGTGGAACACCAACATTTCATTTCCAGCAACTTCTATTGTGCGCGACCCAGTCGTTGTTCACATGCGACACGGGATCCGCCGGTAACAACGGCTCGGGGAGCATTTCCCAAAGCGGCAACTCGGACGCCGCCCACAATAACGGAAGCTCTCCTTTGTCTGTCCAGGTAGGTCACACCAGACAAGCAGTATAATATCATTCTCACTCTAAGCCCCTGACCGACTTAATAACTGACCTTAATCTATGGCGACCGACAGTTTTGTGATTGAAAAAAAATACTAGCGATATGTTGAAATACTATGAAATTATTGGGTCCGTAATCCTAACCAATATTTATTCAAACATAAGTAATTATACCGCACTTTGGAGAAATAAGAAACATCAGTTTCTATACAAAAATACTATTTAGTTAATTCTGAATTTTTTGTGTTAAGCTGAATAAAAATTTCATTGTGTTACTTTGGCGCCACTATATACCACGGATATAATATAACACATTGATAAATGTGAAGTGTGTATTGTTTCTTTCATTTATTTTAATAATAATTTATCTCTGTCAAACAGGTAGTCTTACCAATGCATTTAACGCTCACTTACTTGTCCGTCATATGTGGATTAAAACCATTTAAAGTCATATATATGTTTGGTACTGTATGATACCGCATAATTCTCTTGGGTTGTCTCTGTATGGAACCCCATATGTATTTACTACGCAATAATATTGTTTATATCCTTTTTGATAAACAACAGCTACATTCAGCCAAATTATTTCGGATATGTACATCAAATTTATTGCTATTTTGACACTAGACACTATTTTAGAAATGTCAAAATAAAACTGAAGATGAACTATATTTACAATCAATTGATATCTTCAAATGAAATACAGTGAAACCACACTTTTACAGGCCCAGAATTCGTGTTTCTGCAGACGGTTACATTTTAGTACATTTTAATTCCCGGCTTAACGTTTTCAGTTCCCACAATTTAGGCCTGAAATATTCAACAATCAATTATAGTAATTTGTATGTACTTATTAAAATTCAATTTTTTTAAACACATGACAATCGTTGAAATGAATTCCAGTGGCATGTGTGCGTTTCTATTTATAGACATATCTGCGGTGCTCGAGATCAAGTTTACACAACGCGATTGCATAAGTCTGTAATTTTTTTTTTTGTTTATTTATATTCTTACTCATTCAAATATTGCCTCGGCAAAAAAAACATTGTCAGTTCAAGAGAAAATGACCATTCTTTAAACGGTGAAAGAGCAAATACATGTAAATGACATAAAAATAATTAACTTTTTAGAAATTTACGTTTACTATTATAATATTGGGGTTTTACTGTAGGTCTAAAGTATTATAATTATTTCTATGATAAAATAATATAAGCATTAAGTGATGTTCGTACTTTTGACTATTAAAGGTTCTAATTATTATGATTCTATATATTATATTGTTTGACATTTAATGCGCATATCAAAATACATACGGCTTTTTTAATATTGTATAACCAAGTATGTACGCTTGTATTTTGTGTAAACTGTCAATAGAATTATAATCTCAAAAGCTGTCATCATGCTTTAATGCAAAATATATTATCATTTTTATAAACAGATGTCCATTGTAGTTATGCAATAATACATATCACAATATGATAATAAAACTACCTTTTTATAATACTATTTGGATTTAGGACAGTATGCGGTAAGAACTATTTAAATCGCTATGTTTTCTTGTACTAACAAGCTACCGTCGTGTATTTTTATTGCGTAGCATTTTGGCCACCGTGTTTTGTATGTTTTCTGCACAAAATAATGTTGACAATAATAAATATTTTTAAACACAATAATATGAGTATTGGCTGTATAATTTTTTCAATGTGAAATTGGCTAAAATGAGTTTGGGTTTATTTTGTTGAAGTGCATGTAATTCTAACAGTTTGTTAAAATTTGTAACATCAAAATTATTTCAATTTTCTTTTGTGACTTTGTCGATCAAAACTTATTTATTCGATGAAGCAACTTATTGTTTTTATTTTTTTCAGGTTCAAATAATTTGTAATGGTTATCATTAGGCCATTAAGAGATGGGGGCCACTAGCATGTACAAGGGACATCTAGTAACGGAATTATTAATAATTTTCTCAAATCATTTATATTTATGTAATTATTTTATGTAATATATGTTATAAAAATAAGTCTGATAGATTTTTTATTGTACTTATGGTTAAATTTAATGGAATAACAGTTTTTAAATTTATGGCCTGGAAGATTAGGACAGGTGAAAATCAAGGGTTGTAATAACGTCATCAATATTATCTTTTTATCATAATTCGGATAGTTTCCTCTAAACTTACAAAATATATTTATAAAGAGCGTGATTTTAAATAGGTACCTTTTAATAATTCACGAACCGGAACATGTTATTTATTTTTTCCATGAGACGGTGTTATAATCTCATAAATTTCACGAACCGGTGCTGTTTTCTGGTGGGCTCCGGTTCATCGAGCCCTGGTTTACATACTATTTACTGCAAAATTACCTTCACAAATATTGTATTTAATCGATATGTACCAAAAAACAACAAGAAGCATTTTTCATAATCAAAAACATATAATATTTTTTAAAAAATAAACTTTCGTTGGTCACATTTTTGAATAATTCATAATTTTTTCAAAACCGAAGGTATATGCGTTTACAACAGTAATATTTGGCTTAGTTTATAATAATTAGATTTCAAATGTCAAATTTAATCCATAATGAAAAGTCTGATATAATTAATAACACCCCATCGGCTGATGCGACTCTCACAAAAGTAGATTTGAATCATTGTTTCTTAAAATAAATTAAATTATTTCATCTAGTTATTCCATTACTAGATGTCTCTTATACCTATTGCCTATGTTATACTGTAAACGTCAAATATTCATCATTAAAAAGTCTTTCCGAGTTACGACTCAAACTTTACGAAAGTAAAAAACAACACATTTGTAACAATTTTATTTTGTCAGTCAATTAATAAAATTATTATCAAATTACCATTTCAAACATTTTTCGTTAAAACAATAATTTAGTTATCATGAATTAATTCAATGATTCTGTATTTGCATTATATTGGTACTTAATGTTTACTGTATCTCAATTTGGATGAGGATATGCATCTATAAATGATGAGTTTTAATAAAATCGAAATAAATGGCTTTAAGCTTATGTCAATGGTTATCATGGTTAAATGTTTTACTATCAGACAACATTTGTAACTTACAATTGTTGGGAAAGCCGATTGACTTTTAATTATATTATATCGTCTCTGTTCTGGCAGAACACACTAACTGGGGATTACTACATTTTTTTGAATTAGTGTCTTCTGCCAGAACAGTGGCGATATTATGTTCCAATATTTTTATGTGTACACCTACACTTGTCCAGTGTGATATTAAAACAAATCACATAATGGTCCCTGTAGACAGCCAGTAGAAAAATTATAATTCCTACAATCGCCACAATGACCGACATCTGTGTTCCAAGCATTTTATCTGTTTTAGGTTTAGGATAGGTGACTAAGTATATTTTTAGTTTCTGC
Organism: Rhyacophila brunnea; assembly: GCF_057557595.1. Taxonomy (NCBI): domain Eukaryota; kingdom Metazoa; phylum Arthropoda; class Insecta; order Trichoptera; family Rhyacophilidae; genus Rhyacophila; species Rhyacophila brunnea. The sequence goes on along the minus strand of NW_028232871.1, from coordinate 32,880,603 downwards.
ATCAATCTGTGTGATATCTCTGTACTGACATGTCGTTTGTGTGTTGAAATTACGCAGGCTCCTTTGCTCTCGGTGGATTGCAAAAGTAATCCGCCGTCATACAGTTTCGTCCAAGGTTGGCAACTGCTGGCGCTCGCTGTCAGTCTATTCGTGCCGAGGAACAACAGACTGCTTTGGTACCTCAAGCTGCACCTATCCAGAAATTCAGACTCTAAGTAAGTTCAATGATTATTCTGATGTGTGTTTTAATTATCCCGCTTCGATTTTTAACGATAACCATAACTCAACTGTAGAAAAAGAGTCATTCAGTTTAGCTACACTAAAGCGATTAATTAATTCATACTTTCCATAATCAATGTGGGTAAATTGCACATACTTTTGATTATTACAAAATCACCTCTTAATTCGATGTGTGAAATCATGAAACATTTTTTTGTTTAATAGTTTTTGTATATAAATAAATAATATTACACAACCATTACCAAAAACTTAGTTAGTTTTTCTTAGCTCGTATTCTTGTTTGTCCGGTGGTTGTTTATCCAGTACAAATCTTGTAATCGATTTTTTACTAACTTCCCGACTAGCTAGACATTTGAAACTTTTAGAATATATCAGAACACGATGCCAATGCATTATTTTAATACTTTTAGCCATCTTTAAGTAGAATTGAATTCATTTTCAGTTAATTCTGTTTTGTATGAAAAGTTATTTCGGAAGAAATCTGTAATCCAATCCACTATTATTGGTTGCTTAGGGGGTGGTCCTAGCAACAAAATTCTTAATATATACGTGCGTTACTATGGAAATCAAAATGACATTTCAGTATTCTATATTTGTTTGTTTGTTGCAAAATAGGAAAAAAATGATTAGTTGACAATTGCCTTATTTGTCCTAAATTCGATTTAAATATGATTCAACAGAAAATTTAAAAACGTGGTATATAAAAAGTTCTTTTTATCTTGTAATTATTATTCCATAGTTTTAAATTTTAAATGGGGGTGTCGAAAATACTGCACTTTCTATAAAGAAGGGCTCAATTGTTTCATATCTTCGTGTGGTTACTCATTTGAGTTATATTTTTCATATAAATTTCTCTATTAATTGACAACAGCCTATCAGTAAAATGTTTTTCATGTTCTATGTCAAGGGTGGCCAATTTATTTGTTTTTCTTATTGATTTGTTAATTTTCTAAATTCACATAAAAAAGAGCGCTTTGATGTGATTTTACAACAGTATGTAATTTTTTGTCTTTTAAAATCACCAAGATGCAATCATTTAAATGTGTTTACATCGGATTGATATAGTTTTTCACCAATATGTGTCATTTTATGTGTTTTGTAACTACCGAATCACAACCAATTAAAAAATTTAAAATTTATAACTTGTCTCTTTTCTTTGCAGGACGGAATGTGGAAAGTATGCCGCTTATTGTGAACGAGCTCTAGAAAGAACAATTCGAAATGGCAGCCGGGAAGACAAACCATCCCGCATGGAGGTTTTGTCAATTCTGCTGAAGAATCCATATCATCACAACTTGCCGCATGCTATCCCGGTCCATATGCTGAATAATACTTACCAGGTATGTCCGCGATTCAGGATTCGTCTTTCAACATCTTCAGATTTATCTATAACAACAATGTAGGTACCATATCGTTTTCTTCACTCGGTGACTCCTTGAAGAGGAAGGTAAAACCGACGGTCAGTACCTTCTTTTTGTCTTAAGGACAGTCACACGGGAGTAACATTAAGATAATACGTATTATTTTAAAGTAAAAACGTTTGAAGTGGCAGCTCAGTATGCATATATTCGAACATATTAATTATAATAAATTACAAAAATTATAGAGGCAAGAAAAATATGTCTGGAACAAAGCAAAGTTCGGCGGAAATACGTGGCAGCGAACGACACAGGACCGAGAGAGTTGGAGAAAGCTTGGGGAGGCCTTCATCCAGCAGTGGATTGACCCCGGCTGATGATGATGATACGTATTCAACTTCAGAAACGTGGATTTCAAATAACAATCTTTATGCAATTATTGTAAATCAATCAGTTTATAGAATTAATTTTGAATGTTTGTTCTACAGGTTGTCAGTTTTGATGGCTCTACTACAGTTGAAGAATTTCTATCAACCCTCAGTACAGAACTTTCCTGCAGAGAACCGACTGTTTCCGGTTTTACACTCTTCAGCGATGACCCCATAGAAAAAGATATGGAGCACCATATAAAACCAGATAAAAAGGTGAGAATCAAATATCGTCAGCTCTTACATAATATATTATTTGTAATATTTTATGCCCCATTATATTTCGTGTTGCATAAAATAAATATTGTTTAAAAGTATGACAGTCCATATATGACAATATGCCCTAAGAGGGGAGGGGTGTCTTATATTATTTGATGATTTAGGGGGGTCACACAAACTCTTTTTTTCTGAGGATAGAATGTTATCTGAGAACATAATATTATCTTAAATGATCTTTTCCACAAATCAGTAAGCCTTCATTTTGAAGTCGTTCACAACCTTTTAATAGGTAGGTACTTCATATATTCAATGAATATATCCAAACTCGATACACGCAACATATTGCTTTTGAACATACATACATAATTTGAAAATACCTCAGATTTATCTTCTTTTTTTTTCGACCATTTTTTTTTGTTTTTACGAGAAATGGATGTCAGCCACTTGCTCAACCTATTAGGTACATATTCTGACTCCTACACAAATTGAAAATGAATATGTGTACTTTCCAGACCCAGGATTCGAACCTGGAACCCACGACGCTATAGGCCAACGCTGTAGCCTTAAGCTTAAGATGATATGTATATACTTACTCAAAAAAACTTGTTTTGAAAATAAATATTACTTGACCCTGTATCCACCGGATTCGCATCAATGCGCTTTACCAATTAACTTTTACTAGTAGATCAAATTGCGTTATGTTTGGCTATCAGTTTTTGTATTTTAAATCAAGGTATCAATTAAGTGCCCTAATTACTAACCTACGCCTGGATCACTTGAAATTTTAGTCATAACGTACTTGCACTTGCTAATAATAATTTATTATGTATGTTCAGTATGAAGAATGTTACGTTCTTAAGTTTAAGTCTTGTGAATTATTCGTTAATAAAAGAAATTGTTTCTTATTTTGCTTTTGGTTGTGAAAAATAATTGTGCATCAAAGCAAATTTTGAAGAACATATTTTACTTTACGTAATTTAACTTTTGTTATTAATTTAACAATACATAACAGTGATGTTATGTTTTTAAGCACGTTCTTAATTATTATTCTCATGTACTTACATACTTACGTGTTATGTATTTAATTATCTTTCAAGTTATGCGATGTCATATCGAAATGGGAAACAGCACTACGGGAGAAGGGTTCCGGCAAGTTTGAGAACTCCCGAGTCATCCGGTTGAGCTACCGTAACAGACTATACTTCCGACACGCTGCTAGAAGCGAGACAGACAGAGAGAGACTGCTGCTCTGCTATCAGGTTAATCAACAAGGTATGTGATATTTGGAATAAGTAAATTACTTTTATGACATATTTTATTGATCTTGACGCCATCTATGAATCAAGTTAGTAATGCTATTACATCGATTTTAATCACAAAGATGCTTACGATTATTGAAAGAATTTGAATCGTGTCTGATTAGTAGAGTTATTAGGTAATACGCATCTGCAAGGACAGTATTTGAGTTAAAAGTATAATGGTTAGCTCGTTCGTTTTTTGGAGTCACGTAATAGGTATGTTTATGGGACTTTACGTAATTTCAATGCAAAGTGCTACGTTCTTAAATTTTATCTACATTTAATTTAGTCTTGAATAAAAAATAATTAAAATGAACATTGGGGTAGTGTCAAAGATAAAATGTATTCTTATACAAACTTATCCTGTTTTGTGACATGTTCTATTAAAATTCAACAATAAATTCCAAATGACGTAAGTAGTCCTAACAGCTGACTGTCAGATACTTCCTGTCATTTTCTTATCAATTAATTTTTTTTTGTACTATAACCCCTGATTATTTATTTGAAATGAAGATATCCTTGGCATATAATGACATAATATTGCTTTGTCCAGTTGTTGCCGGCCGATTTCCCGTGACAAGAGAGCTGAGTACGGAACTGGGAGCACTGATGGCGCAATTAGAAATGGGCGACTGCCAACCCGACAAAACCGTGGCCTTGGTTGATAGGTTTTATCCGTACAGATACCGAACAGGACTTTCAATTGAACAATTAAGGTTGGAATATCATCATTAATATAGATTACTTTATGTTACGATAATTCATTATTGTTATAGTTGTCTATTGTTGAACTCGAAAGAGCAGTTGTTTGAATAACCTTGGTATTAGTGTTCTTGTTAATACCTTGGTTCAAAATTATAAAAGATGGTTGCCAATATTATCAGAATTTGAGATAACAGCTTGGATTCATAGTTCGGAAATTTTGACGCGATTAGTATTGCACCAGTTCCCCAATTGATAAAGCACATTTGATGTGTATTAGTTCCAGAGTATCTGTAAATAAAGTCATGGGTCTCAGGGTTCAAATACCACATCTGACAAATTCACTTGGTTTTTTCAATGTGTACATATTTGATCCAGAGCAAAGGCACAATAGATTGATAAATGACTAACAACTATTCCTTATAACAAATACCATCCCATGTTTCCATAGAGTCTTCTTAGGGGAAGAAAAATGGTAATTTACTTTTAATTTTGCTTACGTTTTACGTGTTCACATTTTTTAACATTTAAAATTAATTTTTATATTTCGGGGTAAGCAATTGGGATCATCTATTAGTAGAAGGTGGTGTGCAGCCAATTAGGTTTCATTTCGCTATCATACAACTTCATGCGAGTCCAAATATATCTCATTGTAATGGTGCATGTTTAAAACTTTGGTGGAAATACATAGCAATGAAAGCTATCATCGAGTAACGAATCGACTGACGATGATCATAATTGAAATTTTATGAAGGCTTACTAACATAATTTTGTTTGTAATTTCAGGGAAGTTGAAGATAAATTGAAAATAAAATGGATCGCTCTCAGAGGAAGAAGTACTTTGGACTGCGTACGAATATATCTGAACTGCACCAGAAAATGGCCTTTCTTCGGAGCAACCCTTTTCCAAGCTAGGGTTAGTATACAAATAGTTTGGTATATAACTGGAAGGATTCATAGGACCTTTTGCTATTTTTCGTTTTTAGTGTGGTTGAATTGGTAGCCATTGCAAAATGGCAATATATTTTGATATTCATTTATAATTTTTTAACTGTACATAGAAGATTATAAGCATACTATCTCTAACATTGGATTACTTCCCTTGAACGCCCATGTTGAAAATGTTTTTGTTTTCATATAAATTGATATACTTAATTTGAATATTTTTGGCTGATTCGTACCACTTCAAACAATAAACGTACTGATAAACATAACGAAAAATGTCTACAATCCTGTGCACGCAAGGCCGTCCATTGAAAATAAACATGCATACATGCTGTACTTTACATTAATTATCCTAACCCCGGTCGATTGCTTTAAATAATTAAATATATTATTGTGCACACATTGCCATCTCTTGGAATCATACTTAACCGAAATACAAGTCTTTATGATATACTTTTAATATTTTTTTTTAATAGAAATTTGCGGCGCACCGGGTACCGCCATGCTAATACCTCCTCGAAAGTGAAATCAAAATTTGTCCGAAGAAAAAATGTCTGTACTGTTTATAATAAACTACATTTTATTTCCATGTAAATTCCCTCAAATATTCTTATCATAATCAAGTTCTTCAAGATCATTTACACAATATAGTCGATGAATCTTTTTTTTTATCAATCTTAGTGTTTTTATGACAACTTTAAAGTTAGTCAATGTATGAAAAAATGTTAGTTTTAATACCACAATATTCCAGATGCGATTTTGGTAAGCCAGATAACTCGTGAAAACTACAAGATCTGGCAAGAAAAACGCTATGTTGGCAACATTGAAACCATCATATTTTCTTAACTTGTCATTTTGTAATTTTATTGCCAGATAAAGCAACCCGACCTGTCAATGGTGTGGCTAGCGGTCTCAGAAGACGGTGTGACTATCTTGGAGCTGGCATCGATGGGAGTGATCGCTCGGTACGCACACGCCGCCATTGGACTCTTCGGTGGAGTGCAGGATGATCTTATGATGGTCATTAATGGAGAGGACGGAACCATGGGAATCGAAAAAATGCTCATCAGTTTGAACAAACCCAAGGTAATGTTACTGAATCAATTTTATTCGATAACGTTGCCATCAATTGCAGGAACATTTTGGTTTACGAAAATATATAGTTTATTCTATTTCAACTTATAAAATATGACAACTGATATATTATATTAAGCCAGAGGCTCTAAAACTTACTGGCATTGTGACCCCTTTTATAGTGGTGATTCTATAATCCTTTTTTGAAAAGTTTTAGTTATAGTGAAACTATTTAACCATGAATATGCATTTTACTCGTTCCCATGAAATAGGCCTCAGACACACAGTACTGCAGTTGGCAGCACGTTGACACATGTCTTACTTGATTCCAAATGTATCCGATTGGAATCTCCAGTATGCATTTGGAATCAAGTATGACCTGCGTCGACGCGCTGCAACTGCATTACTGTATGTCTGAGCCCTAAGGCAGCGATAATGTGATCATTGATATGGTTGCTAATGTCAACTATCAAACATGCACTGCTCTTTCTCGTTTAGCGCTCATCCAACTATGTTTATAGTGTCATTCACCATCTAGCCACAATTTAATTTGTCTCAATCTTTCAGATGGCCGAATTAACCCACCTGATAGCGGACTACAAAAACGCTCTGTCCCGCCACGGCCAGCCCGGCACACCGCAGATGAACTCTCTCACTCGCAACGGCAGCCATCGGTCGGTCAGATCGCGACCCGGCCCTTCGACTCTACCGCACTCTTCCCCCTCCACTTTACCGCATTCCACCCATCACAACACCCTCAATTCGTCAACGCACTATCACACGACACACAACACGTTGAATTCGCACGCAACTCTCAACTCGCACACCACAACGATGACTCTCTCCGAGAGAAATGCAACTTTGACATACGGATCGTCACAGACAAACCAAACCTCCAGCGGCTGCCAGGACAGAGTCATGTCGCACGGGCAGCCGGACATTTTGAAGTCAACCCCCGATCATCACGTCACCCCGAGGACCGACTGCAAAAAACGGAGTCATTTAGATAGCGGGGTCGCGTGATTGAAGGTTAAATCGTAGTTGCGCTTTTAGTTTGGCACCATTACACGCGCACCTCGTTAGTTGTTTTTTTTTAATAAAGTAAATTTCAGGCTGTGTAATAAAATTCTGCTTTCATTATGTATTTAACGGCGATGCGTTACGTCTGTATATAGCTCGTAAATATTATGTGAATTTTTTTAATGTGTATAGCGGATTTGGTTTACAAATTACGAATTATAACCGACAAGAGATGTAATATGAACGTTTACAATGTTAATATTAACTTGCGTAGTGGTGCTAAATAAAAATATAACACTTCCTTCTGTAAACATAGCCGTAAGGACACTTTTTAAACTTTTCACGAATTAATTATTTATTCTACGATGAAAGTGATTACTTTAAACACACAGACAATTTAGAATTCACCTCTCGGCCTCAGTGTATAGAACGTTAGTGAGCAATTAATTCTTCGGTGAACGAACGATAAGTTAAAAATGCACAAGTAGTGACTGAAAAACTTTTATAACCTGTGGTTCAATTTTGTAAACTGATCACAATTTTTATAATATATTAAATAAAAACACTTCCCTTATATCGTATACCTCAAAAAGATTGACTTTTGTGAACTGAATTCAGTGAATCTCAAAATATCTCAGTAATAATTAATAAACATAATAAATCATGAAGAAGAAAGTGCAATCGAAAATACTAGTGTCAAAAAAATAAACATTCGAAACTCATATTTTTTACAGTTACATTTTAAGTATTTGTGACATTATTAAAACATTATAATTATTACGAAATTATCTTATAAACGTATGTAATTCTGTCATTCTTCGTATGATATCATAATCGATAAACTGTATAATGCGATATTAAATATTACAATTATGTCATTATAATAAAACATGGATGCCTATTTCGTTTTGCGCTTTAAAAGAAATTGTTAAAAACTCTCAAGGACTCGAATGACTAATTATCATCCTCATTATAAAAAGTCAGTAACGCTCTTAACTCTCAATTAAATATGACCATAACTCAAAAAAAATAAATTCCACAACCACGAATTGCTGTTTATTTGATTCTACATTAAATTTCATACATACTCTGCAATAGTAATACAACTCAAAGTATTATACCATAATAATAGCAATTTATTTGTATTAACATACTATTTTGTTGTGAAATAATTATATGTCTTGAATGTGATATCCGTTTATGAAACTACTTCCGAATTTTCATGTAAAATATTTAGAACATACGATTATGAATTTTGAGTTGCATCACTATTCTATAGAAAACATGACGAGTTTTGAGATATGGTTTTATTGAACTGGGTCATAGTTGTCATCGTCATTTTGAAGTCTTCTTCATAGATTTTAGGTAATTTTTCACAAGGATATTTCGATATAATATTATGAAATATCTCTTCTCATATAAAATTATGTATATCAGAGATGGCCTTAGAATTGTAAAGTTAACTATTTTTCTTTTATTATAAATTATCGTCTCGGCTAATTTACTCACTATCTTTCGAATACTTACAAATTTTACGGAAATCGTGTGCTGTTTTGTTTAGTACTTATAATAAAGTATCTTAATTCAAATGTTATTGAAGAAGACTGATCGTAAATTAGCACTTCATTACGAAACATTACAAAATCTGATATTTTGGAAAACTGTTAACGAACACGGAAAACTCAATTATCATAACTAGATATAAATTCCCTACTCTTAATTGCCTTATCTGATGTTTGATGATTTTTAAAAAAATCTTCAAGGCTGGCAATAAAATTTAAGTTGTTTTAGTCTTGTTTTTTAATACAGTGGATCCTCAATACAATATTCTCTATTAAAAAGTTTCTTTTAACAAATGATAAATTCTAAAATAAAATTTATGAAAGATAAACAAATAGATAACAGTTTTTTGAGGTTCCACAATAAATGTCACTCACCTTGTCAATATTTTTTTTATGAATTCGACAAGATTCTATGAATTGATATTTTTTACATTTAAATACGGACTGTTTTTAATATTTCATTAAATATTTGTTGTTTAATAACAAAATAATTTTAATTATTTTCTTTCGGAAGCGTGAATCTTTTTAATGATATTGTGTGATTGTTTGAAAAAAATATTAATTCCACGTTTGAATGTTAAATGTTTAGTTAATGTAATAAAAAAAATAATGAAAATCAAAATGTCCGACGGCGAGAATAAAAAAATACTACACGACTTGTATATTTGAGGGTAAAACGAACCAAACGCGATGGTTGTCGTTCTTTGAGGTTGTTTTTAAAAAATTAAAAAAACTCATTTTGTAAAAACGTACATAATTTTTATGTAAATTTTCTATCATTAGTATGTTGATGTGTGACATTTCGAACGCATGCATAATGTTTGGTGATAATTATTTTGTAGGTTGACCATTTAATTATTTAACATAATATATATTTGAAAGTGAAATTTGAGATTATTGAAAAAACGTGTAATTAGATTAGATATTCATGTAAAAAAAAACATAATAAACATGAAAGTGTAATTTTAACATAATGAGTTTTGTATTTTACTAATTTTTTTGTTGTTTTTATCGTTTTTTACGATTTTATTGATTACAATATTGTGGCATGATAATTTTTAAAACTTTTGGCCTAAAATGATAATATTTGAAAGCCTAAGAAATTTCTAAATAAATCATTAATCTGTGGTAAAATATTCCATTTCTTATAATGTTGTCAATTGAATGAAATCGTGTTTAATTATCAAACAATTTTCTTTTTTTGTTAATTATTTTGTATGTATTTGGAAAAAATTTCGTTGGAGTATGTTCTTTGTCAAGTAATATAAATAGTAAAGGATGTGTACTATAATAATTTATTATAATGACATGTATGAGTAAATTCATATTAAAAACGATATATCTTTTTTTTAATAAACCCTCTCCCTAGTAATAATTACATGTGAAGCTATTCTATACACATGGCGGCTATCGACGGTAGTTTATTAGTAGTATGTATTGAGTGGTTAATTGTTACAATAAGTTACCCGTCTGTTTTAACAGCCCCTCTCTAGGCTGTGTTAACTTTTAGAACGAGGTAGACAGTTTAGACAGTTAACTTATAACAATTATAATACCTCTATACATAGATATGATAAACTACCATCGATGGCCGCCTTGTGTATAGAATAGACGACGTGAAGCAATATAATTTTATGTTTTTGTATATTGAGTGACATTCCATGTGAAACTATTTTATTATCAGATGACGATATTTATTATAACTTATTATTTTGCATTAAATGTAGTTTTATGTGCCAAAAGTTTCTTTTTCTGGAAACAACACAATGCGTATACATGATGTATGGAATTTATTGGAATTTGACACCAAGTTAAATTTTTGTTACATGCCTTATGCCTGGTTTTGGACATTTATAACACTACTTAAATAAAACTTATAATACTTGTCTGCGCTGCATCCCATTCCTTATGAGACAACACAAACATGGACCCTCCGAACCATCCCCCCCGCACCACACTCAGCCTTTATCAAGCATATCACAAGGACCTACGTTTGGATATCTCATGAGGAGATACCCAAGACTGAGGTCGCCACGCTCTCAAGTGAGCTTTGACTGAGTTTAATGAAAGACGTAATTTAATAAAAAGTGCCATGGGAGAGAAAGGCGCGGAACGAAAATAAATGAATTTAACGATATATAAGATACAAAATACAATATGAACGAACAAAACAATCAGAAGAGATCTTCACGTCCACAATAAGACGCCGCAATTTTTTTAAATGCAATATAACAGGGCTTTGTGGTGACCAGGTTAGACGGCCCAATAGGCCTAAGATCTGGTTGGACCGACTAGAGCATCTCTTTCTTCTCGGAGCACATTCTCGGACATTCCCAGAAGATGTGGTTTGTATCCTGTAGTTTTCTGGCACATGGACTCTTGTTATGAGTCAGTCAGAAGCTAATTTCGGCCTAATCTTAGAAAAAGAATCAATTTAGTTTAGTTTATTATGCTAGTTGGTACACCATCATCGTCAGGAGGTAGCTGCTTTCGTTTTTATACCCAAATCTGACATTGGTGCGTACTTGTTTGATATAGTTGACAGTTTCATCTACCTTGATTCTCTCGCCAACTGTCATAATGATCACAAATGAAATTTTACAAGAGAATTATGTAAGTGAACAAATTGTACCAAGTTCTATTAGGACTGCCACACTTATTATCTTGTTGAACTACAAGCACACTTTATAAGACACTTGTGAAGTGTGTGCTCACCTACGTCTTTTAAATCTGGTTATTGTGAAATGATTGAGTCCTAAAAAAAGAAAAATATACATGGAAACTATGGGCCAATCAGAGGCGGCTATAAATGGATGAGATAGTCATGAGCTCTTTGGTCAATGCAACAATTGCATCGCAGTTTCGTCAATTAATAGTGATGTCCCGTAAGAATAGGCAGGTCATACACTGTTTACAGCGGCACATCCCAAATAGTATCAAATGCGATTTAGAAAATTAATACTCAAATTGTGACATCAGTTTTAAAATTATAGTCGCCGTCATGCGCGCCCCAAATAGTATTAATTCGGTACCTTTTTTTTTTATACTATATTACAACAATAATTACTTACCGCACTATAATAGCATATGCATAATTTTACCTCGGCAATATCGTTGTCAGATTAACCAAATGTCTGCGTGACATAATAAGAAACGTCAGTGGCATTGCCACAGGTGTTAAATTTTAACTTGAAATTTAGATAACCGCCTTTTATACAGAATTGATTCAAATTACGGGACTGAATGCAGGTTGGTTGGCATTTCTGAGTTCTGATTACCTATGTTAGTCTCAAGTGGAATGTGTGCATCCAAGACTCCTGAATGAAAATTCTACCAAAGCTTAGATTAGTATTTAACTTTATATAATGATGTTTGTTCTCCTAAGGTGTTGAATTATTCTGCCAATGCTGATGACAAAATAGTGTAAGTAATGACTATGTTTCAGGTAGGTACCTACCTATTAATAATTTACACTTGAGTGAGGTGACTTTCCATTTCATTAATAGACTGTCAAAATTAATGTACAAAGTGTGCAATACTTATATAGTAAAGGAAAGAATACACAACAAATTAAAAAAATACATTGTAATTAAAGACAAAAATAATACTATTAAATATTAAAAATAGGTTAACCTTCATGGTGCAATCAAATTAATTGGTATTGGTAATTAAAAATGCTATGTTTTTGTTGTTTGCTGACGACTCGAAACTCTTCATGGAAGTTGTCACCTAGGACGATTGTCGTCAACTCCAACTTGATATAGATAATATATTAGATTGGGGCAGGCGTAACAAACTGGACTTCAATATTGATAAATGCAATGTTTTATCGTTTACTAAAGCCTCACGAGTATTGTTTTTCCAGTACTCGATGCATGGCAGAGTTCTCTCGCGAATATCATCTGTAAGAGATCTTGGAATTACGTTTGATGGTAAACTGACGTTTAGTGGTCATATAGATACCCTTTGTAAAAAGGCGCTAAAGATGTTGGGCTTTGTCTTGCGTACTTCCCGGGTCTTTTCGGATGTTACGGTATTAAAAATTCTCTATAACTCCTTAGTTAGAAGCAGACTTGAGAGTGGGTCTATCGTTTGCGCCCCGCATCAGTTGAAGTACGGCCTTATGGTGGAGAGAGTCCAAAAGAAATTTTTGAGACTCCTTTACTTTCGGCTGTATGGATATTATCCGTGGCACTATCCAACTGATTTTCTCTTAGGGATGCTTACATACTGTAGCTTAAAATTTAGAAGGGATCTTTATTTAGCTACATATTTTTTCAGACTAATACGCGGCGTAAATGTGAACTCTGCCATTCTTGGTGGTGTTGGCTTGTGTGTCTCCGATAATTACCTTAGGAATCGAGGGCATCCGTTGTTTGTTCTCCCACGGTGCAGAACTAACCTGCCATTAGTAATGCCAATTGGGAGGGCAGTAACCATGTTTAATGAAATCGCATCGGATATTGATATATTCCACTTACGTGAGGGTGAATTTAGGTGGACGTTGTTTTTTAAATTCTTAAAATAGGGTCTGCTTAACTCATCCGGTGTACTTCCTTGTACCTATATACTTAATATTTTTTGTATTTACACATTGTGTTATGTACATAAAACTGTTTTAATAATATTTCTTTGTTTCTAAATGTCATGTTGTGAACGTCTTAAACTTATAATTTGTAATGTCCACAATATGTAAAATAAATAAATTGAAATTGAAAATTAACAAACCACATGATAGACATCATGAAACACCACTTGTATTCTGCTTCACAGTAGGTACCTATTTATTAAAAAATCTTTCAGGCTTGTAACACTACTGCAAGGCGATTTTATCTCGGTATGGTCCTGTAAAATATTTCTCAGAGTGTAAGTAGAGTTGGGTATTTCCCGAGAAAATCCCAATCTCGAGATTCGGGATTTCCCGAAATGTGAAATTTTCAATTCTCGAGATTCGGGATTTCCAGAAAAGAATTCTCGGGAATTCTCGAGATATCGGGTAATTCAAAAAAACCTGTAAAAATCCTAAAATCAGTGTAAAAACCGACAAATTTACAAAAAAGAAAAAATATTTTTAATAATAAGACAACAAAATGGAAGTTGGAAAACTAAAATAATCCAAAACATTACTTATTAAAATGGAATTTCAAAAAACTGTCAATCGCGTACGCTTTTAAGACACAAAATTCCCTGATGTTGCAAAAATTGCGCTCATTTTGAGTCGATGTTGGCTTAATTGTGTTAAATGCCTCGATCAGTCTTTGAACGTTTTGTGTTTTCTGTCCACTTTTTTCATATAGAAAATCGTTTTTTCATTTAATATTTGATAATAAAGAAATCCCGAGAAAAGATTCTCGAGATCCGGAATTTCCCGAAATGTTAAAAAGTTTAATTCTTGAGATTCGGGATGGAAAATCTCTAGAATTTCTCGAGAATTCCCATCGGGAAATTCCCGAAACCCAACTCTAAGTGTAAAGTTTTCTATAATTGAATTTTCAATGGGATATATCTTGCAGTTAATCTGACCATTGCCCGTAGTAACCCTACTGAGATTCATTTCATTTAGATAGGCATATAATTATTATGACGGCGCCTTCATAAGAAAAAAATATTTATTTATAAATAGGTCAAAATAGGCCAAAAGAGAGATCACCGTTGTTCAAGGCGATATGAACGCCAAAGTCGGTAATACCATGAACGACAATCATCTCAGAGAGTTTATCGGTAAATTTGGACATGACAATCGCAACGCAAGAGGGGAAGATTTTTTGCAGTCCTGCGTAGAGCAGGATCTTGCAATCATGAATCCAACATCACCCTAGGAGATTATATACATGGATCGCACCTGGTGATCGCTATAGAAACCAGATTGATTTCATAGCAATAAATAAATGATGGCGGTCATCAGTGTTTAATGTACAAACCTACCCAGGTGCAGACTGCGGAAGCGATCACCAACTTCTTGTTACTGGATTAAAGTACTTAAAGACTAAACGATGTGAGACTACTCGACCGTTTATATTTAACGATACTACGACATCGCAATTTAGCGAGGGGTGAATCGTAAAATGGCATCACTATACGTAGACCCCAGCGACAATGTCGAAACAACATGGAATAAGTTGAAGGAAGCCACCTTATGCGCGATGGAGGAAGTCCAGAAACTCTATAACAGTAAGGAACATCTGAAACGTTGCAAGATCTGGATATTTGATGAAACATGGGAGGCCATACAAACAAGAGCCGATCTTAGAAATAAGGGACTTAATTCAACTATACAACATGCAAGGAACTCTGAACAAAACAGAGTTGTTCAGCGACTCTGTCTTCGGGACAAGAATCTTTTCCTCAGAAATAAGTGTGAAGACATCGAAACCCATGCTGTCAGAGTAGAAACTCGCGATCTTTTCCAAAAAGTAGAAGAAATCACAGGAGATTTCAAGAAAATGAACTGGGCCATCTAGGAAGAGGACGGCACACTACTTATGGAGTTGGATAGGGTCACGGCAAGGTGGAAAACATATTGTGAAGCCCTTTACAGAGATACAGAAGAGGATGATGAGGTGGTTGACGTAAGTATCGATGAGCAAGAACCTGAAATACTTTTTAGTGAAGTGATAGAGGCGATAAAGAGACTAAAAACCCACAAGTCACCAGGTGGCGATGGCATATCCGCAGAAGCCTTAAAAAGGTTAATGATGACGGAAAAAGAATCATACATCAATTATGCAACATGATCTAGAAAAGTGGTGTATGGCCCAAGAGTCAATTTTGATCCCCCTGCACAAAAAAGATTCCTCACGTAAATGTGAAAACTATCGAACAATCTCCCAATTGCTATTCCACATGCGAGCAAGATCTTATTACATATAATCAGCAGACGTCTGAAGCATTTCATGGACTGACAAATACCCAAAGAACAAGCAGGTTATGTTATGGGCAAGGGAACTATAGAACAAATTCTGAACATCAGACAACTAATTGAAAAATGCAGAGAGTTTAATACCCCTATGATGTTATGCTTTATTGACTATCAGAAAGCATTCGTCTGCGTAAGATGGAACTGTATATGTGGAAGGTACTTATGGAAATGGGAGTTCCATAATACTTACCTGTCTCATCAAAAACTTATATAACAATAGCCACACAAAGGTAAGAGTAAATAGTGCGTTTTCTGAGAGTTTCCGAACCGAGAAGGGAGTTCGTCAGGGATGTGTTTTATCTCCCCAGTTATTCAATATATATGGAGAGCAATTAATGCGAAGAGCCCTAGATCATTGGCAAGGCGGAATAAAAATTGGTGGGCAGAAAATAAACAACTTAAGATTCGCAGATGATACCACACTAATCGCTGCTGGCGAAAGAGAATTCACAGAGCTGCTACACCGGGTAGAGGAAGAGAGTCGCAAATACGGCCTCCTTATTAATAGGAATAAGACCAAGTTAATGGTTGTTGATCGGGCCAACCTTCTACCAACACCAAGTACACTCCAAAACCTCGAAAAAGTCGACGAGTTTGTATATCTTGGATCGACCATCAGTGGAAAGGGCGGATGCGAAGCGGAAATAAGAAGGTGCGCACAGATTGCAAAAACTGCGATGACACGCCTTACCACTATATGGAAGGATCGGGGAATTTCGATTGCCACAAAAATGATGCTTGTGCAAACATTAGTGTTCTCAATATTTCTATACGGAGTCGAGTCGTGGACCCTGAAGGCAAGAGAACGGAAGGCAATTGATGCCTTTGAGATGTGGTGTTGGCGCCGAATGCTTCGTATTTCTTGGACGGAGCACAGAACGAACCAGTCAATCATCCAGAGACTGAAGATAAAGGAACGGCTCTCGACGATATGTCTGAGAAGAATTCTCCAGTTTTTTGGACATATTATCAGGCGCGGACCCGACAACCTGGAGAGACTGGTAGTTTTGGGTAGCCTCCAGGGAAGGCAAAGCAGAGGAAGAGCGTCTGCGTGAAGGAGCGACAAGTGAAAGAGCTGACTGGGGGCACCATCCATTCTGCCCTGAGAGAAGCGGAAGATCGAGAAGGATGGAAAGTCTTGGTCGCTCAAAGGATGGCGAAATTTAAATGTGGTCATGATCCTCAGCCATGAGTGCATGACCAAGAAGAAGATAAATAGGTACGTTGCAGGTCTCGTATGGCGGGTTGCGTGAAATGTGGCAATGGACCAAAGGAAGTGTCGCGACCTTGCGCTTGCCATAATATGCTGGAGTGTACCCGCCAAATTGAAAACTTGTAGGTATTATGTATGTACATACCTAATTGGCGCCCACCGTGGGGCTTTTGAAGGGCTTGCATAATAGTTAAAATAAAATGTACCTAGATATCTATTTACATGATCAGTAGCATATTATGTTTAATTGGTTTTTATTGTGAATCATTTCCAATAGATACCGATGTAAATAATAAATATTTTTATCAATTTTTCCTTCTTGCAACAAGCCGGACTTTACTCAATTTGCGTTATTTTTTGTGAGCCAAATACTGGGCTACATTAGTGTGTAAGTAAATATTATTACCTCTATATGCATACAACCAAATCACCTCTCAGGCGTGTACTAACTGAAGGTCTAAAGTCGCGTGGCGTTATAGATTCCGATCGAAATGTTCTGAGTTGCGCTGTTACAGCAGTGATAAGAGACCTGTGAGTTAGTTCATTTTACCGCCACTCCGGTCGTGCGCGCGTGCGCCGGGCACATGCGCTTGCCGCGCTTTTGGCTACTATCAGAACGGGGCCGAATCACGGTAAAACATTGCCATTTGATTGATTACTGAGCTGCATACTGGTGTGTTCACAATATTTGATGTTAGGTACTTAACCAGGGTACTAATCTCTAGGAGGTCATCTGTAGAATATCGTTATCTTATGATAAATGTTACGTTGCGTCATTCACAGCAGATACCGATAGAATCTTATTAGATTCTAACTATACTACTACTACCTATATATTCTAACGATTCAAAGTATACTAATTCCAATTAAATTTCACTTCATGCAGTGGTTCAACTTTAACTGGTTCAAGTGTCTTCGAAGTCATTCAACCCGAACTCTTAAACCTTTTAAATATATTTAACTACTTCAGAAAATGTTTTTAATAGTCATTTTGGTTGTATGACGTTTATTGGGTATACCTAATCGGATCGCCTTTCTATTTCACCAGTACTGGTGAATGAAAATTGGTAACATCAAACTTGGCTTTTATCGAGCCTAGTTGATTCCACGGTGGGACTTCCTCATTTTCCGCACCTATTCCCTGTCTAGTATGTCGATCCTTGCAATAAACACCTGTCTTAAATCACACATATTCTTAAATCTTTTACAACCTGTCACACTCGCGGACGGTTGTCAAAGAGTTATAATAATAATATAGCCCGCGAATTAATTTATTGATTGATTTAATTCGTAGTCAGCTAAGACTACTCTCGACATAGCCTCGCTAAAGCCGCGTTGACACGGTCCAAGTACGATCCAAGTACACTTGGACCGAGTGCCATCTAAGTGACAGCTTCATACTAATTATTCCTATCCAAGCTAACCTGGATGAGTAGAACGCGGTCCAAGTAGCTAGGATAGGAATAATTAGTATGATGATGTCTCATACGAGTGCACTTGGATGGCACTCGGTCCAAGTGTACTTGGATCGTACTTGGACCGTGTCAACGCGCTTTTAGCTCCTTAATTTCTTCTACCTAGGAAGTATTTAAACGTGGTAAAGCTTGTTTCTTTCATTTATTCGTTGATACATAATTTTGTTACTGGCGTCTATAATAGTGTAACAATTTAATGTTGAAATTACGCAAATTGCAATTTCTTCTACTACGCACGAATTTCACATCGTAAATTTTATTATTGTTACCATTATTATTTCCGACTGCTCTTATACGAAGCCGCGCTCGACGTCGCTCTAACTACGTCATATTTTACGTTTCGAACTTTACGTGTATGCGGTATGTTTATAACATGACAAATAGTTGTAAAATTTTAAATGAAAGGCTTGTTTGATTCGGTCCTGTGTACTACGACCGTTTTCATGGCAGCATATCGCGGCACCTCGCTGTCAGATCGCGAAAAGACCATTTCGCGGCTCAGTACGTTTCTTCGCGCGGGTGCGGTGCCACTGTAGCCGTGAATGTTTTCCGTCGAGCAATGTCCGTCGCCCGCCGACCGATAGATGCTCCCGCGAACGCGACCCAATGAGACAATCGAGCTGCGGCCGCGTCGTGTGTTCTGTGCTTTCGCTTTCCTCCGATAGCGACTAGATTCACTATTGTAATTCAACAAATCTGTGAACGATGATGTGCAAAGTTGTCGGTGTCCATTAAAACCGCCGCTTCCATCAGTGGGATTCAGGTGTATTATAATAAAATAAGGTAAACACTGCTCTGCTTTATCGTATTTTGGACGTTTTTTCTATCCTTTATTACACCGCACAGTATTTTCATGCTCATATTCTTATCATTTATACGCTATACAAACGAAAAACAAGCTATCATTACAAAATTAAACATGTCCAGCACAAAAATCGTGCAATACTATAAACACCTTATTTCAACTAAATACTTATCGCAGATTAAAACAAACTCATTAGAATACATTACTAATATTATCTACAAAACACTTAACTCATTAATATTCTCACATTGCTATTTTATATTTACAATTTAAGATAAAACAGCGTCTAGCGAGAGTGTCTCCTTACAATATTTACAATAGAGCCTACTTTGTTATAATACTAAGGTATTAATTTCCTTAAAATCCGGATAAGTGAGATAAAATTTCCTGCTTTATTCTCTGGCAAGGTAGATAATAGGTATATCCTTGAATAATAATTTTTCCGTGTTGACATTTTCATTACAATATTTCTTTACCATTTTTCCTTCCAGTGCCTTGAAAATATAGCGTATCATAAAAATCATCTTTGATGTTTCCATTGATTACGTGTTGTATTATTTGTATGCAATAGATTTAAAATTAATAACGTATTAACGAAGAATTGGTTTGTTTTAAAATACTGTAAATTAAATTCATTCAACATTATGTGGTTTTTCGTTTGTGTATTCGCTATTAACTAACGTAGTAGTTATTAGGTATTACTAATTTATATTACATTATATTAATCGAATCCTTTTTTAATATTTACTTTATAAATCATATACATTATCAATTCTCCGTATACCTACCCTTAATTAGTGTAGTGTCCACATGTTTTAACAATACAGCATGATTCGGTTATTGCTTATTGTATAGTATTGTGAAATTTATAACATTTTTCTAGTCATGTTTCGTGAAAATTAATCAGAGGTGGTAGGTGGGTAATAAAGGTAAATTGTAAATTTAAATTAACGTATTTAAACGTCAAATACTTAAGTGGCAGGTAAGTACGCATCTATAATAATATGAATGTCTAATTTTATATTAAAATGTACCGACAAAAATTAATAGTGCATACTAAACTTTGTCAGTCATAGTAATTACTTATTTGTTTTTATTGAACTAATAATTTTATTATGACTGTCATTGTGTATGTATCGTTTTCATATAATTATTGTAAATACTCGCATTGCTGTCATATGACAATTTTTAATAATGTTGTAGGTGTATACATACACCTGCCTTTGGTCAATAATTATAAGTGAAAATTCGGAAATTTAAAATTGGTAACAATTTTACTAAAGCCGCGTTGACACGGTCCAAGTACGATCCAAGTAGACTTGGATAGGAATAATTAGTATGAAGATGTCTCATCCAAGTAACAGCTTCATACTATTTATTCCTATCCAAGTGACAGCTCCATACTATTTATTCCTATCCAAGTTAACTTGGATGAGTAGGACGCGGTCCGAGTAGCTTGGATAGGAATAATTAGTATGAAGATGTCACATACGAGTGCACTTGGATAGGAATAAATAGTATGAAGCTGTCACTTGGATGAGACAGCTTCATACGAATTATTCCTATCCAAGTGCACTTGGACCGAGTGCCATCCAAGCGACAGCTTCATACTAATTATTCCTATCCAAGCTACTCGGACCGCGTCCTACTCATCCAAGTTAGCTTGGATAGGAATAATTAGTATAAAGATGTCTCATACGAGTGCGCTTGGATGGCACTCGGTCCAAGTGTACTTGGATCGTATTAAGTGCTAATATCGCTTTCTTTTTTTGATTTACAGTGTCTAATTAAAGGTTCAAACGTAGGACTACAGATATGTCTTCACAATGTTTACTATTATAAATGAAATTTTATCCAATAACTAGCATCTTATTAAATTATTAATTATATTCTTAATATCATTTTTAACTGGCAACAAATTGTGTTTGTTTGTTATATTAATTTATTTTAATTAAAGTATTTTCATAGATAACGTGAAAAATATAGGAAAATTACAGAAAAAAACAAATTAATAATATTATGTAGAAATTCTGTTGCTTAGGAAAATAACCAGGCAGGTACCTATAATGCGTTTATTTTTACATAACAATTAATTTAGACAATATGTTTTAACCCAGAGATCGTGAAGGTATATTATGCCACGGGGCACCACGAATAATTCGCAACGGTTTTAGATATCAGTAAAATAATATGCTGATTGGTGAATAACCATTTGCTCAGTGATAAAGAACTGCGATTTCTGGTTTCTTTTGTGACAATGGTATCTCTGCGAAGATAAACTTTTGATGGTAACTGTAATAAAATCAATACGATAACGGGAAATTAAGGTAGCTACTGTGTCTTGTTTGAATCCAGGAAATTTGCCAATTTGTTATTAAACAACAGGCTCACCAATTCCTTTAATTATTGATATTTCTTTGCAATGTGCCATGAAACGAAAAAGTTTTAAAACCTCTGAATTAAACCATTCAAATAATAATGTTTGTAAGTGGTTAAATACATAGTGATGCCTTGAGCTGTGGATTTAATTGCTATGCTGTATGCAATTTATTCATATGATGTAAAATAATTTATTCTATTGCTTTAAATATTAGTCATAACGTAAGAAGGTACCTATTTACATAGCAAGGTGAAAATCATGCTCACTGTGGCCTAAATTCACTAAAAAAAATTAAAATATTACTTAGGTACTACTTGCCTGTAGTAGTCTACCATGGGATATGACATTTTATATATTACAATTATTATTGTAAGAAGTATTTTGTGATGGTTACATGTAAATGACCTTCCACTGTGCCTAAAGCGCAAAGTGTTCAACCAGTGTGTGCTTCCCGTAATCACATATGCGTGTGAAACATGGACCCTAAGTAAAAGAGAGATCCAGAAACTTAGAGTAGCACAACGTGGTATGGAGAGGTGCATGCTGGGCATAACGCGAAAGGACAAAAAGAGGAATGAGTGGATAAGGAAGCAAACAAGGATTTGCGATGTAATAGAGTTTATTAAAAGCCTTAAATGGAGATGGGCTGGACACATAGCTCGAAGAAGAGACAATCTTTGGACAAATCTAGTCATCCAGTGGTATCCAAGAAGTACAAAACGTCCGCAAGGTAGACCTAGAGGCCACTGGATCGATGAAATGATAAAGTTCTGCGGAAGTACGTGGCAATGCACAGGACCGAGAGAAGTGGAAGCAGCTTAAAGAGGCATTCATCCTGCAGTGGATATATTCAGGCTGATGATGATGATGATGACATGTAAATTGTACGTAAAACATTTCACTGTGGTACAGTTTTTATTTTTAAAATTTGTTTGACTTCCTGTAAAGTGTAAACCGACAAGAATCGTGTTTTATCAGTATTATACGACACAAAGAGGTCGGATGGTCTTTAATCTACATACGGTCATAATTATATTTCCTATACAACATTTCGCGGTGAAGTGTGATACGGCGAACTGTATACGTTTCCGGATATGTTTTGTGATATAGGTATATGACAAAGAAATGTCACGTCAAAACTCACAGATACCTAACACAATTTTGAAGTACAGTAGTATGTATGCTGAATACTGCACCGAAAATTTTGTTCATAATCAAATTTTATAAAATATTCAAATTGAGAACAAAAAACAAAGAAATAATATTTTAAAATTTTACCAATATGTATATAAAAGGAGTACCTAGGTACCCAATTAAAAGCATAATCTGAATAGTAAACAGACACAGCGTAAAAAATGATGCAGAATTACACGGAATGAGCTAAGTAGACCATATTTTAAGATTTTGTAAAACGGTGTCCATCTAAGTCCTAAACTCACTCACACAAGTGGAATGTATGAATATCCCAAGCGATTTGGTTGACCACAGTCACTGCCCCACTAAATTGGTATTACCAATGGCAGGTCATTTCTGCACCTTGGGAGAACAACCAACTGATGTTCCAGTTTTCTAAAATAGTTATCAGGGACACGCATGTCAATATTAACAAGAACGGCAGAATTTTCATTTACACCGACTATAGATGATGCCTTCTTGTGTTTTCACTACAGTATGTAATCATAGGTATGAGAAAGTCAGTCAGATAGTATCCATACAACTTCATTCAACTGGGCCGAAATAATGCACCCAATCTCAAGCCTGCTATAATCAAGACAGTTGGAGCAGACCCTTTTTTGAGTTGCTCCGCTCCGGGACCCAATACTTACTCCGGCTCTGCTCTGGGTAAAAAGTTTTAATAAATATTATATGTAGGTATATAAATGTTAAAAAAATAAGTAGTTTTAAAATAATCGTCATTTTCATTACCTACCTATTAATTATATTAAACAAACCGACAGCAAATCGTCTCTCATTATTTGCCTCTTTTGTCAAAAAAGTGAGGTTATTTATCACTCGGCAGTGTTGCCATATTTCAAATAATTCCAGTGCTGCAAAGTGTCAAAATATACTATTTTCATTGGATTTTAGGACGAAAATTTAATAATAAAAAAACAGCGGTGGAGCACTACAAATTTTCGGTGCTCCGGCTCCGCTCCTGCTCCGGGTAAAATTCCATTGCTCCAGTGCTCCGTGCTCCGAGCTCCGCTCCAACGCTCTGCTATAATCACTATACTAATTTTATGTTTCAATACCAAACAGCAAGTTCTACAGCTACATCATACCGCATTTGTTTCCATGACGAGCAGTACTGTGTACCCAGTAAAATAATATAGGGGAGTTCTTAGGAATTTTCCTCTTAGGTTCTCGTAAAGGAAGACTATTGAATTCATACAATTGGTCCAATAGAGCATTCAGATCTTCACCGATAAACTCAGAAATCTTACAGTACATTATCGTTTTAGCATGGATACATGCTTTTGCCTTGGCCTCCCGGGTGGATTCGTTACGAAAAATCGCACAGGCGTAACAAAAATTCATGTCACAATTGTAGCGCGGCCGTTAGAGACTTCCGCGAGCGGTAAAGCATTAACAAATTTCAAGCCCTTCTATAATTTTTCTTTAAATCTTAAGCAGATACAAGTCGTTTATTTTTATAGTCTTAATAATGTGCATGAGCAGTTTTTATTAGGTATGTAAGGTAAGTTCTCTTCGTCAAGATGGTTTTCCGATATTCCTTCTGAGAATAATGTACTTACTCGTACAATTAATAATTTAAAAAATATATTTCCACCTTCAACACCGTTTTAGAACATGTTCTATAATAAATGTAGAGTTGTCACTTCATAACTTTGCACTCCGTAATATATTTTATTAAATATATTAGATACCTATTTATCTATTAGGTACTACATATATTAATACAAGTGAATAAGTGATCTAAATTTGATCTAATTTAATGCGAGGTAATCAGTCGAAGAGGCGTATCAGTGCAGTAGAAAAGTGAAAAAAGTGCAAAGTTACAAAGCGTATACTCTATGAGTAAGTAAATAGTCGTATATAATTCGCTAGCAACAGAGATTGGCTTTTTTGAGAGAGATTTGGATAACCAGCATTCAGAGAATCAGTAGGCAAAGCATGTATCCATGTTTTATAATTTTAGACGTCAGATTTTAAGAATACATAATCTGAGGGGGGCAGGGGGGTAGAGCCCCCCTGCGAGTGCAAAGCGCCGAGTTTTTGGAGAAAAATTTAACCTCTATCTGTCATCTTTTGATTCATAGTTGTCATTAAGGCCCATCCTGACCAGAAACTTGTGTTGTCAACCTCATAAAATTTAACGATAATTATCATATTTTATTGGACCATAAATTACATTAATCGTTTGTTGAACTAAGTTGACAAATGTTGGGGTTGACAACATCGTACTCACTGAAAGAAACTTGTGGCGACATTATAAAATGAGGTCAGCCATCATAAAAATAATCACTTTAGTCCGTAAGTTTTAATTGCTTTTATCGTATTGAGGATCGAATTTCTGTCGCGCGACTCGAGTCACCACTTGTTTCGAGGCGTGCGGTAAAAAATCAAACGAGTTAGCAACACACTTTAATGAATGATCATTAATAATTTATTGTTAATAAAATTCGCATACCAGTTGATTTTAATATGAAGTGCTACGTAAGTAGGTAGGTACAGGAATTTAGTGATACATATCGACTATGTATTTTTTACTCTTTATTTTCCCGTGTAGGTAGCGATTGCCAATCAATTGGAGCATATGTCTAGCACTTATTTTGATTACTTATTTATTACGCATTTTGTGACATTTTTTACAGAATCAAAATAATAGTATTTTACTCTCCGAAATCTCGAAAAAAAAATCTGAGAAACAACGCGTACGTATTATAAAGCAGTGGTTTCCAAACTTCATATTACTACGCCTCCCTTTAAAAAAAATCTAATCTTAGCGCCCCAGCCCTTTATTTCATTAAATAATACAGATACCATTGGAGTATTGGAGAAAAGAAACAGTAGGTACCTGTCAATGCGGTCAAAAAATTAATACTCGCAAATATCGGTACCAATTATCATAAATTATCAAATGATGTTTGTCCAAACAATCGAATATCATTGGCATCGAAAGAAAGTATTGATACCGGCAATATATCGATATCGGTACACAAAGTAGGTATCTATATTTTTTGGACGGATTTAATTTTATTGTAGTTGTCATTCATTTTATATATTTCATTGAGTGAACACGTGAAACAACGGCGGTGGTTCTTTTGTTTTTTTGTTATTACATATTAGTCGTGGCAATCATGGCACATTGGGACAATGATAAAATTATTACAGCTATTGAACGTTACAGAGAAGAAAGGTGTGTATGGGACCCAAAACATCCCAATCACAAGTGCCGCAATTCCAACCACGACGCTTGGGTAAATATATCCAATGCGGTTGGAATTGAAAATACATTAGAAGTAAAAAGAAAAATAAAAAATTTGTGCTCGCAATTCTACAGGGAGAGAAAAAAAATTGGCGATTTAAAGAAATCTGGCGCCGCAACTACATATGTTTCAAAGTGGTTTGCCTATGACTATTTACTGTTTCTGAAAGACAAAAATAACGTCCAACCATTTAAAGAAGGCGGACTCGGGACTGAGGTAAGATAATAATACTTATAATAGGTATATCTTTAACAAAATTGTACCTAGTTATTATTTTTACGGGGATTGACAAAAATATTCTCGGTAAATGTGCCGCAGAGGTGGACATCAGATTTTACAACTTTATTTTTAGACCAAACTAAACCTAACCTAACCTACCCCAACCTAATATTACATCATACTTATAATCTTAGTTTGTGATAATGGTGTATCAAAATGTATGAAAATTTCAAATTTTCAATTAACGATTATTGGATCGAAAAGCCGATGCGCCGGCAGAAAAAAGTATTTATTATAATTGTCTACACGGAATAAACTGTATACTGTGTGTGTGTCGTAAAAAAATATATAATAGCTCATGTCCACCTCTGCGGCACAATTACCATATGAGGGAGCGAGTTTTACATATAGTAATTTACATATAGCGAAATATATTTTAATAATAATAACAATAACTTATGCTTTAACATCTTTAAATAAATTATTAATGATATTCATCATATTCTCGTTCGTAAAATATGAGTGGAATGAAATCTTAAATTGTATGTGTACACGCGGTGATTCGAAATCAATTGTATCTAGGGATTACCGAATGAATATATCAATACCGGTATTTCAGAATTTCTTATTGAATACCGGTATTCGTCAAAACATATTATAGAATAAAGAAGTACCTATCAATAAATATAACTATTGACATCTATTTAAAACACTATTGTATAGCAACCTAAAGAACCTAACTACATTTTTTTTATTATGATGACCTTTGTAATAATGTATAGATCATTAGTATAGATATTTTAGAACTGCTAATTTTTAAAAGTCCGGGTACAGAAAACCTTGCTGAAATTCAACGTTTGCTGGATGTACTATCAACGTTGCATCAATAGTTATAGAACAATTGGAAATATTTACCATGAATATTTTCTTTTTTGAAATATGTTAATTCATCGCGACAATTGTATAAGTATATTAATTGAGGGATTTTATTTTAATATTATTTAACTACATTGTCGTCCTGTCCTATACATTAAATTTAATATAGTATGTAGTAGTAAGTAATGACAAAATAATATTACATTCATTTTCGAAAAACATAAACGTGTACTTACGGTTTCTTAATATCGTAAATACCGGTATATTGGATTTTTGAAACTGGTATTTAGTTATCGATAAATAATTGAATACCGGTTATGAAATATGTACCGGTATTGAAATCCCTAATTGCATCATTATTATAACACGCGAGCAGTGTTCGAACTAAAATTTTCAAAATATCAGTAGATTGACAAAAATGTACGAAATTCAACGATTGTGTTTGGTGAAAGCGTGCATATTGACAGAAGCTCACAATTAGTGTCTTTTAAAAAATCATGTAAAAAGTGACTTTTATTCTTCACAAATACAATAATTTCTTCTTTTCCTGACCAAAATTTCAGTAGACATGGCAACACTGCGCGCGAGCAATAAAAAATATAACGATAATTCTTTGATAGGTAAGAACAATGACATTGGGTAAGAATGATTACGATTACTGACTCTTTCCTGTACTCTGAGTCATGTTACATGTACCTACCTACATCTGCATCGAGGTTTGATTTAAAATAAGACAATGATATCGATTATTATCGTATTGGTATGGTTTATCTTTTTATTAAGAATTTATAGTAAAGTAAAATAATAATTTGGATGTCGTTTTTTTCTCTAAGGTTTATATCGACCAAATTGAAGTAGGTACTAACCTACATCCACCTATTTTCGGTTAGCCGTGTCAGATCACCAACGCCTTTGAGATTGCAATATAGGTAGCTATAAGTACATATAATATTTATTTGGGCGACTTAAACCTACCCACTGTAATAGGTACCTACAGTTTAAAGAGTGCATGATCCCAGCCGCAAATATCGAGCGCCTTTTGATAGGTAGGTATAGCAGGTGTCAAATGCGAATAAATAATAATAATCAGGCGAACGTTCCGTGGCTTACAAGAAAAAATGATGTTGCGCGACACGTTGCCTCTCTGTGTGGACAAATGAGCAACGTCGACAAGTAGCAACACCTTCGATTTTATTACCCTATTCCGAGACATAGTCGTTAAATTTTATGAGGTTGGCGACAAAAGTGTCCGGTGTAGTCTCACTTTTATATTTCCAAGTTTAGTATCGCATACAGTTTCCGTCTATCCTATTGTAGCTTTGACACGAGCGGTGCACAGCAGGGATACATGTAGTGCATGCAGTCACCAGAAGTGATTACGTTTGAGTTATGCCGTAAAATCACAATTACCATTAATAACAAGTTTTCTTTTAATAATGAGTTCATTACAAATCTTATTTCGTATCTATTACGCAAACTAGTTTTTACGCATTTTGTTGTATTTATTGTTTACTGTCAATTTCCAATTCATACATTCGTATCTAGTGAACTGTGACCTTTCTATATAATACTTGATAAGCATAACATAAGTACTACGTCATAATATGTACAAATTTAATGAGAGTATTGAGCTTTTAGAGAAGAGGATAGTAAAAGGTGTGAGTTGGAATCCCACCCGGGATTTTCTCTAATGCTACTGTTACCATCGTCATAATCCATCGGTAACACGTATGAATCAGGGCTCGAAATGGACCAGAGCGCACCGGAGCGCCGTTCCGGTTCGTGACATCTACAAAATTATCGCTCCGTCTCGTGGAAAAAAATATTTTGACCGTCTGAGCTAGATAGACCATATCGAGGGTATACTGACAGAAGGCATTATCTCATTAAAACAAGTTCTGAGATAATCGCAAAAAGGACTTTATTTTTTTTTCAAAGCGTTCTCCCACATAGATTTTTTTATGATTTAAAAACATTTTTTCTACATTATAAAGACTAACTTTTATGTCAAACACAATATACGACATGTTACAAGTCCTATATTTTGTATACGCAGAACGCATTAGGTCTTTATCATGCTTTCTATCAGAATAAAAAAATAACAATATTATTTAATAATGTTTCTATTTTCTCACCATTATATCCTATGCCTTTGTGCGTTTTACCAGGACGTAGACCGTAAAACTGTATACATTTTGGCATTTAAAACAGAAAAACAGCAAAAACTGAAATAATGCATTCTGTCAGTATACCCTCGATATTATAGAAAATGTAACACATTTATTTTTATGAAGTACACATAAAATTTGATAACTATGTAAATATCTTCAGAAAATTGTCGAGCGCTCCGGTTCGTAAACTTTTCCATTTCGAGCGCTGGTATGAATCGATTCATTATAGGTATTGTAATCGTGATTCATTTACCAAAGCAGGGCCAGTTTGATTTTTGTTTGAAATTCGCGACATTTAGCGAAAGCGAGTAAATAACACAGTCTTTCGGTCAGTTGTCTTTCATGCATACTAACATAAACAAGCATATTCAAAACATATGTTTGTTTTTTCGGGGTGAGAGAACATTTTGTAATCTCGAGCCCTTTTTATAAGTTTAAAATCTATTCCTTAATCGTGTATGATTATCATATTATAAATTTGCTTTGTCGACTGTGTAAATGAGTACCTACCGAAATAATTGTGATCGCTTGGATCTGACCGTAAATGAAGTACCTATTATCAATTACATACCCCGCGAATCGAAATCAAGTCGACTTATTGCCATTCACCGTTAAGTACAATGTGATTCTATTTATTTTTCCGGGGTTAAGAATCTGACATATTGTATATTTTATGTTTAAAGTATTTTTTATAAATTAATATTACAATCAAATAATGAGACAAGCTATTTTTAATACAACATTTTTTACATATATTATATATAAGAGTATTATGTTATTCAAATAATAATAATAATACAGAAAAGTAGGTAGATTTTATTGATATTCATACTACCATTATTTATTATAAAATAATATATTTAACCACAAAACACCTACCTAGCGAGGTTGATGATATTGAAACAGGTTTATGAGTGAAAACACGCGTCAAGTACCTGACCAGTATGTATATTGAGACGGTGTTAATTTAAAATTGAGAAATTCTTGTTGTAATTAATTTCCATCATTACAATAAATTAATTTTAACTACAAAATATCTAATTTTGAAAACACTCTGAGAAAATATATTACTTATATAAGGTACCAATAGAAAAAATCTCGTAGAAAAAAGTAAGACACCCCACCCGCTGGAATCGAACCTGCATCTCTCGGGTATCGCGCCGGTACTTTGATTTAAAATACAAAGTCGATCGCCAATAGTACCTCAATTGGGAAATTACTTCAGTGAGTATTAAGGCTATACTTCAGCTAGGGCACAGTCTAAAACGATCGTGACTACGCGACGCGAGGATTGTGCAAATGACGCATGCAGAACAAAACCTAATTTGTCATGAAAAGTCAACATGCGTCCATGTAATGTTATGTTTATTATTCTATTACTAATAATAATAATATATTCATTGACATGTTTTCTTTTTCAAGTAAATGGGTAACGTTTTTTAGTCATCTTTACACGATTTAAGAATTAATTCCCCCGTTGCCATCACAAAACAAATTGACGTGTTCACAGCTCGACTTTCGCTCTCCGATTGCCAGCCAGTCCGAAATTTCGTCGCACCTATGGTTGAAAATTATTTGCCGTTTCACTGAAGTACTGTCTTAAAAACCATAGAAGATACGTAATTAATAAAACCTCAATATAACGGAATAATGCGGGTGAAGCGTGTCCGCTAAAGCCGAACGTCCGTTATATAAAAACACAAACAAAATCCTGTTTATTTTTATTCGGATGATATATCAGGATACACCCGTTATGTAGTAACTGTTCGATATCGACGAAAAATTGATCAAGTTTTGTTTGCATTTTTGAAATCGGCTATTTTTTATAATCAACTCTCTAAAATTACGAAAATGAGTGTAATATAGTTGAGATTCGTTGTCTGACAAATAGTCAAACAACGTCGATATACGATCTGATCACTGATAACTTTGTTTTTGTGCGTGATGTTTCTTCTTCCTTGATCTTGACTTCAGTCCATATTTTCCATTCTCATCTGCTATTTCTCTTTCAATCATACCTTTATCTACTTCTAACCATAGTAAAGTTAGTGAATGGAGTAAAAAATGTGTTCATTCAACTCAAGTGAATAAATGAAACTACTGTGCAGCTGTGTGAATTAGCAGCCATCATTGCGAACGTCAGATCGACGAAAACGAGCAGAACGGAAATATGACTCGAATTCACGTGCAAGAAGTATGACGTGATTATCATGCACAGATAATTGTATTGCATAACATTTTAATACTATCGACCGAAGGTACTTGATGGGATTTAAATTTAAATCTATTAGAATATTGCAAAACATTAATAGGATGTCTTTAACATTTTTACATTATTTTAACCGGATATGTTGTTCTACTGTACTTACGATTTGGATAGTTTTGATTAAAAATTAGAGATGTTTACTTAGTGACTATAAATAAATCCGTTTATCTCTATTATTAAGTGAAAATCGTTTGTCAACATCTCTTGTTATTGAAAACAACTTTCCATACTTATTAGCACTTACCTACTTCTAAAACGTGGATCAACGAACGCTTTGTTTAAGTGGGAAATGTAACCTATAAATAGTGCTTGCTCCGTATTTTTATTTGCAATATTAGAGGAGACTTTCCTCGTATATGAAAGTTAAATTCTTGGAAACAATAATATCAATTCAATTAACGTAAACTAAGACCTACCACCCACTGAGCTACTCAAAGAAGACGCAACTGACATTTCAATTACCAACCAGTATCTTGCGTATCACTGCTAATGTATCTTAATGAGGATAAACTCACGATAGTGTCGAAGGGTGTCCGATTGAAGAAAGGTAGACTGTCAACTGTTCAAAAAACGTCCTAGGACAGTCATATTTACGGGATTAAAATTAAAATTTTGTATTGAACATATTACATAATTTCGAAAAAACTTCTAAGAAAATGTATTATAACCAATAGAAAAAATCTTTTTGAATAAAGTACGACACCCCGCAGGAATCGAACCTGCATCTCTCGGGTATCGCGCCCGCCGCGCATAGACCACTATGCTAAAGCTGTCATACTATTTACGATAAATATTAACTATTGATTCTTATAATACTCTCTGAAGCGCTTCCCAATTTGAGCTACGATTGGCTATTGGATTTAGTATGTTAAATCAAAGTAGGTATTACTTTTATTACTAGCCGACGTCACGGATTACTCCAAGTTATTTTTGTGTTGTAACTTACTTGAACTTGCTAATAATTTAATTAATTATTTTTTTATTCAACGAATTACTAATAACGACACTTTAGCATAGTGGTATATGCGCGGCGGGCGCGATACCCGAGAGATCCATGTTCGATTCCTGCGGGGGTACTTTTTTCAAAAAGATTTTTTCTGTTGGTTAAAATACATTTTCTTAGAAGTTTTTTCAAAATTATGTAAGTATGTTCAATACTTTGAATATTACATTCTTAAATCTTTTGAATTATTCGTTAAATTAAAAAAATAGTTAATTAAAATTTTGTTTTAACTTCGCTGATACAATTTACTGAACAAAAAATATCGTGTACTATTAGCTAATAGTTATCTTTCATTTATTTTCCGCGCAATAATAACTCCGCTATATTATTCAATAATGATGCATAAGCCAATTAGGTATAAATAATTTGGCTTGCGACTTTACAGAAATGTTTGTCAAATTGTTCTCGCAGCACCTGTCATACCTGTCGATTGTTAAATGATTAATTCTGTTTGCATTCAGCATTTTATTGCTCTTAAAAACACTACAGGTATTTATACTCTATCATATTATCGTAATAGATTAATAGATAATCCAGCGTAAACACTACAGGGGTTCTCAATTCTTTATTTCTGTTATCAAATATAATTACTTTGGATTTCCAATTTTTTTGGCAGATAATAATACTTTTAATTAAATTGCGTATATATATACGTACGTATATAATATAAAAGGCTTAAGGTTACTTTCGAATGGATTACAGAGAGTTAGGATTTGGGATTTCCTTACAAGGAAATTGAGTGTTTTTCAAACGCCGTAAGTATTTCGCTGTATTTCGCCAATCGTCATTAATTTAGGCGAGATCTCGAGCATTATAACAAGACGAAAAACCAGGACACAATTATAAAATAATAAACTTAATTACAGAAGTCGGTGAGCTTGGAGTCTAACTAAATATCTGTCCCAGTCTCCGAACAACAAAATTGTGTGGTAACATTTTCAAAATATTTTCATTTTGAAAACCTTTTATCGGTGTTTTGTGCACTGTTCAGTCCAGGCGGCGCGAATGACGCGAAATTTTAAATTTATAAAAAAATAACAAGCAAAATGTTTAGGTCATATTATTTCAATTATTGTTACATATTTATTGATTCAGTATCATGATTGTAACACTATATAATATTAATACTATCGACCGAAGGTACTTGACGGAATTTGAATTTAAATTCTAATGGATTTAAGTTTTGTACTATTCCATTTGAGTCGTTTTTTTCGACCCGGGTTTCGCCTTTCGGCAAAACCTACTCAAATGCAATAGTACAAAAATCCATTAGAATATACATTAAATCCATTAGAATGTAACAATATAATAATATGTTCATTTGATACCATTCGTCCAAACCCTATTTTGAAGACTATATATGACATAGGAGATGGAACTATCATTACGGACAGCCAATGATTGAAAGACAAATATAATATTTTAAATAATTATATTGTACTACTAAACCATCTAGGACTTTAACCGCTAGGTTGGCTATACCTACAGTATTTTATAGCAATACAGTAAGTTAGAACTGTGTTTCAATTGGTTGTTGAGAACATCTTATACGAAACTATATTATATGCTTGACATTGATCAAAAATATCCTAGGAGTATTTGGCATATAAATGGTTGATATTCTCTGCATTAGATTATTTTTACTTATATAATACGACGGTGAATCTGTCAACAGTTAAGATTTTTTTTTAAATTAACAAGGTTTTAAATTAATTTAATTGTACCTCGTAGTCACTCTGTCTCGCTGTGTTTAATTGACCAAATAATAGAATTTTGTTTTCTGCCTACGATAAAATATTTACCAATCAATATATTATAGATATCAGAAATCAAAACTCTGAATGTTTGTAGATGAATGATGATCCAGCCAAAATAGGCGTTACGGCCGTTATGAATGCGATTGGGTTAAATTGAGCAAAGATGTGTCGATTTATTCAGCTCCGCGAATTCACAAAATAATCAAGTACCTACATACACATCCGCAAAACCGAACATCGTAAAATTTCAACTTTACGAATGACTGGTTGAGTTCAAAGAGAATTTATTATTGAAAAATAAATACATTAATGTTGAATACCTCTGGTTTTTAGCAACGCGGAGTCAACCGAACGATTATTTTGATATACCTACCTCCATTTTTATTATTTTAAATTTACTTTATTTTTGAGCGGTTTCGTCTCTGGTCGTCGTCAGTCATTAACCTTAAAGCATTGAACACGCAACAGAACAATATAATACAGCTTTCGTTTGATACTGTTTATTAAGCAAACTGTATGAAAATCTATTCCTATCGCATTGTGATCTTGGAATGATGCCTTGAGCATTGTTTATAATGTTTTTCGTATATTTCAAAACACAGATTTATTTCTTTGTTTGAACTTTTATATAATGTAGGTATGTATTTTTGAATGCATTCTTGGTTAGTACGGTGATAAAATTTGCCAAAACTACTTTCCACTGTGTAAATTTAATAGTCCAGGCGTTTGGTAGTTTTGCGGGAATTCAGATATTTTGCATTTGTATGTACCTATCAGTGGTGAGGGATGGAGGTAGGCTGTTAAGATCCAGCATAAATAATGCACACTAAACTTTGTCAGTGTTACTTATTTGTTTTCATTGAACAATTTGTACTTACACACTTGAACTTACACACTTGGATTAGGCAGAGTTTCATTTAATTTAATAAAAACTAACAAACACTATCTACACATATATAATACCCCGTTTACACGTGCATGGATTTACTGCTGACAATACATTATCGCGGCCATAACAAGAAAATGCACGTATAAACATGTATTATCATGCAAGTTGCAAAATTGCATGCATGAATCAAAAAAAGTTCTGAATTTTTACGTGACAATTGGGATTGTTCGATATTTGCGCCTGCGCAGTAGAACGATAGTGGCGAACATGCTTTTAAAAAAACGAACGAACCACGCAGACTCATTTTGAGGTTAACCGATTTTCACAACCTGTCAAATAGTACTATAAAATGACAACATCGCGTCTCACTTACTCTTGAAGAATGAGATTGGCGAGACAGTGAGCACAGAAACAGATATTATCGGGATGGTTTAAAATACACACTATTGCTGCTAGTAAATCCATGCACGTGTACATGCGCTATTAGATAAATGAAATCAAATACGTTCGACTGACAATGTTTAGTGTACACTATTTATGTCGGATCCGATCTTAATAGTCTCTCTCCACCCTTCACCACTAGCACCTATTGGCTAAAAAGTCGAAAAATAAATACTTTTGATGATACAAATAGTAATGAATAATGATACACAAGAGAATTTTTTCTATAATTTATTTATATCGTTCGTTTAGCGAGTGGTCCAGGCGCAAGAATACGACAAAATATTCAACTGAATTGTGAATAGTGGAAAATATGGTTTTTAATGTATAAAAAACATTGTAAATTACGGGCTTATGCAATCGCTTATGTCTTCAACGTTGACAATTAAATTACGATACATCTCTATATTCTGGGCAAGACGTTTCAGATCACCAACGGCTTTTATTTAGCCACTTATGGTTTGTGTAGTCAAAAAAAAAATGATTCTGCTGCCTTCAACCTTTCCATTCATTGTGAGCTTATGAAGTGAAGTGAGTGAAGGCAAACGTCAATATGACAGATATGTTCGACCGTTGTCGGTAATATTCGCTAGCATTCGTCATGGCAAGAATAGATGTTTCTCATTCAAATTCAAATTAATTTATCTTACGCATGATGAACATGACAAATTATCCATTCAAAGCGTTTACGACATGACATAAAGTAAGATTTAAAAATTTAAAAATAAAGGGTAATGTGACTAAATAATACAATTAGTAATAAAATACGAAATAAAATAAGAAAAATAAAAGTACACGGAAGCACACAGAGTGAACTTTGATAGACCCTATCTTAAAAACTTATAAAACAACGTCAACTTAAATTCACCCTCACGTAAGTGGAATATATCATTATCAGAATCGATTTGATTAAACATAGTTATTACCCTCTTAATTGGCACTACTAATGGCAGGTTAGTTCTGCACCTTGGGATAACAAACAACGGATGCCCTCGATTCCTAAGATCAGAGACACACAAGCCAATACCACCAAGAATGCAAAGTTTTATCACCACATACCGTGCAAGCATAATAATCAAAGTGACATTTTCACGACGCCGATCGTGGTGTCAGATTTTCGGCTAAGATCGCGTCGGTCAGTGTAATTTAAGCATAGCGTGGTCAATCGATTTATGCAAAGCCTCTCTGGTTGAACCACAGTTGAAACTGATATCTCCGTCGATTAAGGTCAGAAAATCGTATTTTCCCGCGCGAAATATCAGTAGGTATACCAACCTAATGTATTCTTTCTCAAATCAGGTTACAATATTCTATTTTTGTATAACAGTTCAAACTTAGGTCAGTTTCATTTTTTATTTCGTTATCTAGGTGAGTTGTACAAACTTTTCCTCGTGTGTTTTTCAAAGATACTCAAAGTTAAGTAAAACATGCAAGTTATTTTTTTTAAATCAATATTAATCAATTTAATTAATTCCCATAGAAGCGTGCCATAGATCGTCAAACAGTAGAACGTAACTAATTATCTGATCACCGATTTTACAACGTTTTTATTAGCTCGTATTCTTGTTTGTCCGGTGGTTGTTTGTCCACTACAAATCTTGCAATCGATTTTTAACTAACTTCCTGACTAGCTAGATATTTGAAACTTTTAGAATGTATCAGAACACGATGCTAATGCATTCTTTTATTACTTCAAGCCATCTTTAAACAGAATTGAATTCATTTTCAGTTAATTCTGCTTTGTATGGAAAGTTATTACAGAAAAATCCGTAAAAAGTAAAAGACTATTATTGGTTGCTAAGGGAGTGGTCCTAGCAACTAAATTATTAATATATACGTGCAGTGGCGCACCCAAGAATTATTATTGGGGGGGCCCAAGGAGGACAATGTAAATTAGTCCCATAGGATCTTTTTCTTCTTCATATATATATTTTTACATATTTTCACAATACATGGCGATATACATAGGGACATTTTCAACTAGTTGACGTAGTAGTAGCGGACGAAACCGGTCCTAATCTATTTAATAAAAGTGGAATAAGTACTAAAAAAAAAATTACGTTTTATTAAATTAAAACAACAATACAATATTTATTCCGAATTCCACCGAAAAAAATGTTCTTTTGATTTACACCACCACCGTAGTGGGTGTAGTCGTTCTTTTCGCAGAATGCAGATTTTTGGTTTTTTAATATTGAGGTTCCAACATATTAATTGAAAATGGACACAAAAAGTATTATTGCCTTTAAATTATACACAACCTACTCAATACAACACAGCCTTATATCTCGTTTATCGGTCTTTTGTCTATTGCACTCGGTGTACCTAGACCATGGCTCCCACATCCTGAAACGGGCCCTCGGGCTAGGGCAGTGGTCGGCAAACTGCGGCTCTTTAGCCCCTTGAGTGCGGCTCTGCCACAGATGCTCTCTGTCATATTTGACATGGCTACAAAGAAGAAGCAAAGAAAATGGAAGAGGATAACCGTAAATACAATGTTGAATAGACCGAGACTTCGCGTTTATTCAAAACTTAAATGGCTTCCAGACCTGTATTTATGTGTCGCGAAAAATTGACGCATTCAAATTTAGAGAGATACTGCAACTAAAAACTTGTAATTTTGCGCTAAATATTCTGTCGATGATGCAAGGAAGAAAGCAGCTGAGGAGAAGAGTCAAGAAAAATAAAGTTCTGTATTTAATTAGGTACTGAATAAAATCTTTCAACAATGTTAATATTGCAAGTTTTGTGGTTAGTAAAAAGATTTCCAAGAGAGGAAATCAAGAGTAAATTGAGAAATCGATTTATTGATGAGAACCTGGAATCGTGTTTAAAATTAAATCAACAACATACGAACCTGACTTACCCAAACTTTACAAGCAGATGCAAGGCCATTATTCACATTGAGTTTGTCAGTCATTGTCATGATTCAATTTTATGGATACCTTACTTACAATTTAATTTTTATTAATAAATAAGATCATTATTACGTATGATATTCAGTTTTATTCAGTGTACCTACCTATAATTTAATTAGGACTTTAACTAAACTACCTACGTATATAAATTAAGTTTAAGAAATTTGGCTCTCAAAAGAAATCTCAATCGTTGTACTGTTGATATTTGGCTCTATTGACTAATGAGTTTGCCGACCACTGGGCTAGGGTATTTGACGGGCCCCCTATCCACCGCTTAGATTAAAGGCAGTGTGAAACACTACATTAACGTTTTTCAAATTGTGTTTTAGTTCAAATTGAGGGTACTTATACAGTGAATTATTGGCGATTTTCAGTACGTCATCTACTTTAATAATGGAGCTGTCGACACATAATAATCAGAAAATATATTGGACATTTATATAAATTAAAATGTTCATAGTCATGAAGTATAATAGCGCCGCAGGCGACTTTTTTTTACTATTAAAGCTAATTTATGAAATGTGTATATCTCACTTATCTGGTCAACCCGACACGCCGGGCCCCCCACAGCCCGGGCCCCCAGGCTAGACCCCTGTCAACCCTCCCCAGCCATGACCACCACCACCACCGGAATACCACTCCGAAATTCGGGTGGACACCGAGAATTTCATTAGGGAACGGGTTTCTAAAAAAACCTGACATCAGTGTTTCGAAATTTTTGTATTAGAAATTAAAATCTAAGAAATATTACTAAAAAGGGTGCTGGAGAATTACAAATCATTTTATGCCGTGTTGTTTGTCTAAGCCCAAGGTATAGTTTATTGGCTTTCGATTTCAATATGTAAAATCATTCTGATGATTTTCATATTTTGGGGGGGGCAAGGCCCCCTGGCCCCCCCCCCCTGGGTGCGCTACTGTATACGTGCGTTACTATGGAAATCAAAATGGCATTTCAGTATTCTATACTTGTTTGTTTGTTTGTTTTTTATTTACTTCATATGGAGAACAAGTTTGAGCATATTGAGCATAATAATTCAACAGAAAATTTAAAAACGTTGTATATAAAAAGTACTTTTTATCTTGTAATTATTTTATATTCTTACTGCATTTAATTCATTATACAATTTTCTGATGATTCTCATTGATTTAATGAGATTGATTGATTAAATTAGTATGTACCTACTCTGTCAAATCTAGAGTACTAGCTTAAATCGAATTGACAACATAACATCCATCGACAACACGGCTCAACTCACTCATTGAATATCGGAAAAAGTTGTTAAAATTTATTTTAATTTACATTACATTAAGGTCGCTAACTGAACTCAACAACTTTGAATAATAAAAATGTATACTATTCCTTATTTTGATGCGGTGTCTTTTAAGCTCTCGGCATACAAGTATCGTAGGAAACGTAGAAGCCAGTCGGTGCGGTATGCCTGCACGGGGTATAGAGGGGTCCATTCATGCAAAAACCTGAGCTTTACTTTTTTTTAATAACCTACTTTTAACCTTAAATTACCGTAATGTTTGACTCGTATACCGTATCTACTACAATTTTGAAAGTCAGTAAAATAAAATCATTACAAGAATTTATTAATCTTAAAATATAATTAATGGCAGAAAAATAATATATCTCTTGTGGTTGCTTAAATTAGACGATGACATCTGTCTAACTGTAATAGAATCTCACGATTAGGTATTCAAGCCTGCTCAATTTTTGTGGCAATGGCGGTCTGAAACGGAGTCCGACGGCGGTTTTATTTTTCTGCTGGGGACGTTTGGTTTGGGTATCAGTATGTTAAATAAAATAGAATCATGAATAAAAATAAGTGTAATTAATGTAGGTACTCGCTTGAAAATTTCGAAAAGTGATTGTTCTAATGTGCACTTTTTTCTATTACAATTCGCTTTCCTCCCTCCAACCAGTGGCGAAGGGTGGAGGTAGGCTGTTAAGATCCGCCATAAATGGTGCACACTATACTTTGTCAGTCATAAGATTTGTTTTCATTGAACTAATACTACATATTTTTCTCGTGTTGATTAGTTTTTATAAAAACAGATACGTAATATGACTAACAAAGTGTAATGTGCACTTTTTATGGCGGATCTTAACAGCCTACCTCCGCCCTTCGCTACTGCCTCCAACAGATTTTCTTCGTCACTGCTCAATAGCAAATAACGTGTCGGGCCTTCTTACATTATGCCTATTATTCAATAATAATAAAAAAAACACTGCCACGAACAACATTATTGCGATACGAGCAGACAGTTGCTGTCACAGCATTGCCGTTGATTGGTCTAATTTTTAAGTGGCAAATCTTCTGTCATGGCCGCTCGCTCAGACGGTAATCGTGTGTGTGTGTTTTTATTTCGTTTTTGCACGGCCAATTAAAACTACAAAATGCAATTAAGACTGATAATTAGCGAGTAAATCGCGCCCGCATCGGAAACAATAGCGATTGCGGTCTCGGTAGCACGTTGTTGATGTGATTACAGCTTCCCTTTCAAGATTAACGTACCCAATTGCTACGTGTT
Organism: Rhyacophila brunnea; assembly: GCF_057557595.1. Lineage (NCBI taxonomy): Eukaryota > Metazoa > Arthropoda > Insecta > Trichoptera > Rhyacophilidae > Rhyacophila > Rhyacophila brunnea. Next base: position 32,839,436 of record NW_028232871.1, on the reverse strand, counting down.
TGATATGATAACAACGATAAGATTTTTTTAAATATTGACAGTTTTAAATAATTCCATATAAAAATTCTCTACTAACAACTAATAAATGTATTAATTTACTATAACAATAAAATAATATTACCTACATGTAGATATAAAATGACTTTGCAGTCAACTTAAGAGCATACATCAGTGAAATGGCAAATAATTTTGAACAGTAGGTGCGACGAATTTTGCACTCATCGCCAATCGGCGACCGATAGTCGAGGTGTGAGCACGTCAATTTTTTGTGTAAATCGTGTAAAGATGACTAGAAAACTTTACGTATATCCTTGAAAAAGAAATCAATGAATATACTATTATTATTACTAATATAACAATAAACATAACATTAAATGGACGCATGTTGAATTTTAATGACTAATTATATTTCGTTCGGCACGCGTTATTTGCACAATCCGCGCATCGCCTAGTCATGATCTTTTTAGACCATGCCTCAACTGAAGTATAGCCTTAAATCAAAATGAAATTCGAGGTAGTTTATGCCCAATGTCAATGTACATACGGCTTTATGGTTATTAGAATTTCTGACATCTGTTACAAATATACTCAAAAAAGTCAATTGGCCCTGAAATATATGATAATTTGGGTAGATAAAAATATTTACCTAATACATTTTCGGACTTGAGACACACTGACGCTAAAGTACTACTGTTTTTTTAAATTGTTTTGACACATTCTTTCTGCGATACATATGAATATACATACCTATACGATATTTTCCATTATCTGCCATCATGGGCTTTAGAGAATATTGTAAAAACCATTAGTAAACTTCGTCGCAATTAGGTAGGACACGTATAGCTTAGTGGTTAGAGCTCATGGGCGCGAAACCTGCTTGGTGTCGTATTTTTTTAGTGGTTATATATTTCTCAGAAGTGTTTTCAAATCATGTAAATATATATGTGTAAGTATATTTTAATTCATATCAATTAGAAATTATTTATTTTTATTTTACTACTCATTTTTATCATATCGAAAAATATTCTTATATGTAATAAATAAGATAGGTGATTCATCACCGTTTAAGAATAGCATATAAAGTTATTTAATGGTGTGTATCTTGCTTTTTAATGCTATTGATTATCAATATGTCCAAACATGAAGCAATCATAAATCGATGAAACATCTGGTTAATAGTGTATTGGAAAGAGTAGAGTCAATTGAATTTGTAAATTCTAACAGCCAGTGGCGTAGAAAAATCTTTACGCTATTTAACTGTAAATATTTAAGTGTTAAATATATTTACAAACAAATTAATCAAAGCATATGTTTATTGTTATCATTATTAGTCTCTTTCACCCACTGCAGGATTTAAGATTTTCCACGAATCTCTTTAAAACATGTGTAAAATGTAAATTACCATGTTCGCTTCTTACAGCTTTACCATTATTAACTTGGCTGCAGATGTCGTAAGCGACGATCTGTAAACCACCGAACTTCCCGCACTTTCAGTACGTCTCGAATACCGCGAAAGTCTTTACCACTGCGTACAGCGCCATGAATTTGTAGCCAAGATAATATTATAACGTTTCCAGAAATGGTGGAACATACGGGTCTCCTCTTTGTGCAGGCTGCTTAACATGTCTTTTACGATGAATAATTGCTACTCATTGCATCCTTGCACTGAATCAAATACAAATTGAAAAAATAACATTTATACTACCCACGGATTTGAAACCGTAACCCACAGCTATATATGTATACAAATACGGCGACTCTACCAACTAGGGCTTAGGCTAACGCGAGTGCTTAAGGCTATACCTCAGTTGAGGTATGGTCTAAAAAGATCGTGGCTAGACGATGCGCGGATTGTGCAAATGACGCGTGCCGAACGAAATATAATTTGTCATATAAATCCAACATGCGTCCGTTTAATGTTCTGTTTATCGTTTTATTAGTAACAATAATAATATATTCATTGACATGTTGTCTTTTTCAAGTAAATGGGTATCGTTTTTTTAGTCATCTTTACACGATTTAATAATTAACACCCCCGTCGCCATCACGAAACAAATTGACGTGTTCACAGCTCGACGTTCGCTCTCCGATTGCCAGCGAGTACAAAATTTCGTCGCACCCATAGTTGACAATTATTTGCCGTACCGCATTGCATGTACCGTGTTAACACAAAGATAGACTGAAAAAATAATAGGTATATTCCAGTTAAATACAAATAATCATTACCTTTTTGGGTACCTATATACCAAGAATTGCAACGTTACGTAAGTACTGATATGGAAGGGTTTGTGTGGAATGGCTTTTTTACATTTTAATTAAAACCACTAATTTGGGGAAATTAAATATTAAGTAATTTTGGATTTTTACACGAGATATAATACATATACTTACATATATGTATTTAAGTAACAATCTTTGGCGCGAAAAAAAAAGTTATGTTAGGTGGTTTCAAGCGCTATAAACTTCCCGAATACCTACCGCCGTTATGCCGGCGCTCCATTGGCACGCAAGTCAGACGATTCACAGTCTTAGGACTTTTTTTTCGCGTGGAGCACCCCAGATCTGCGGACTTTTTAATCCGCAGACCAGGCTCGTTGGATTTCAAACATGTTTGATATTTTACTCTCCGAGTTGCCAGACTTTGTCCGTCGATCACTATGCAAATTCGATTTGACATTAATACGCGATCATTCGGACCGAAAAAAATGTGTAATTGTTTTAAACATTTGTATTGATTAATTTGTTAATTTACACATTAGAAAATGAGAGATTTACCAATTATTTTTTTATTTGTATTTATGAAATTGATAAAATAAAACGTAAAACTTGTGTTGTTTTCACTGCTATAATATTTTATGCAAGTCTACTGAAAAATAACACAAAATATAGGATTATCGGAAGACATTACGATAATCGCAACTTTTGAGAGCTCGACTTTTTTATTCGTTCGTTGATCAGTAGCAGAGCATAGACAAATCGGACGATTTATTCTCCTCGGACTTTTGGCTCGCCAATGGAGCGCTGGCATTAGGCTCTATCTTTCCAAACATGCAGACTCAAGCAACGGTAATGTGTTTTGACTGTGCCACGATTCGTGGAGTCCTTTGTATTGTTGTGCATCCCGGTCAGCATTCCTCGATCGATTCATTTAAAATTACAAATATTATTATGTACAAGATTTTTCTTCCGAACTCTGTCAATTACAGAATTATTGAGTTTAGCAGACATTTATTTAGTTATTTGGTATTAGTTGCTAGCTATTTAATAATTTTACAATTCAATAATATATATAACACCATGTTTCACATCAACATCATGTTTTGGTCCACCATCCGGGGCTGCTCCCGACCCCCTCAAATGGCAAGTTCCGATTTAAATGGTCCTTTGCTGCCAAACTATTACCAACGCACCTTTCACCGGCATTTACGCCATCCTTCTATCGAAAGCTCCGACGTCAAACTCATTTTTCACCCTTTAAACCTTTCACTCTAAACTGTATCGAATAAATATCCGAATGAGTGAATGAATGAATGAATGAAAGAAGAGTGAACTATATTCATAGTCATTTACTATTAAGTTTATCCCACGCCACTGAGTATTTAACAGTATGTACCTAATCAATGCAATATAAATGAACTGGATTTGCTAATCGATACCTTTTTAGGAAGGTGTTATTTCTGACTATAAATTTCTGACGAACGTGTCACTGTTTGTCCTTTTAAAGAGGCGTAAGTTTTAACAAAGTGTCAACTTTATAAAAATAAATACCTATAGTTATTCATCGCGGTTTAATAAGGTGATGGTTATCAGTTATCATACCAACTGTGACTTTTTTATAATTCAAATATACACCAGGTAGAGTACCTATACGTTTTATAACTTTGCATTTTTTCACTTTTTTGTACACTGATACGCCTCTTTGCCTGATTAACTTCCATAATATTAAATCAAATAATATTCGCCTGTATTAATATATTATGTAGTAATAAGAAAATAAATAGATAATATATGTAAAAAAATATTTTTAGACTATTATAACCATTTTCGTACTAGAGCCATGAGTGCAAAGTTATGAAGTAGCAACTCTAGGTTCGTACTAAAGTTTCTTTAATAAGCAATGTATTCTGATATTGATGGGTTGATGATGCACAGATATTTTAAGTCCAGTTTTCACTAAAATTGAGTTATTAATAATATTATAGTATCGTTATCTTGTGAAAATATTATACGTCCAAACAGAATATTTCAAAATATATTGTCTATAGGTAGGCGCGCATACAAGGGGTGGTTTTCGGGTCCATACCCCTTCCTAGAAACGGAAAAAATACAAATTATTTAGGTAAATGGAATATTCATTTCTTCTTCTAGTTCGTCGTCGGGACCGTAGGTACTACGAATGATTTGGTTGTGAACAGCCTATGGGCGGGTTGGTCTCTCTCCTCTCGGCATTCGTGGCACTCATCTGTGCCATCCAATGTTTATTTTAATATTCATATCCAGCATGTCTCAACGACATAAACGGACGTTAAGTCACGCGTACTCGATATACACTTGTGAATGCGACACCTCGCAATAATTCGTAGGTGAACACCCTTAGCTAGAGTTGGGTTTCGGGAATTTCCCGACGGGAATTCTCGAGACATTTTCGAGAGACACCTCGCAATAATTCGTAGGTGAACACCCTTAGTTAGAGTTGGGTTTCGGGAATTTCCGACGGGAATTCTCGAGACATTTTCGAGATTTTCGATCCCGAATCTCGAGAATTAAAATTTTTAACATTTTCGATTTCGAGATTCGGGATTTCTTTATTATCAAATATTAATTGAAAAAACGATTTTTCTACATGAAAAAAGTGGACAGAAAATACAAAACGTTCAAATAATGATAGGAGCATTTAACACAATTAAGTCAACGTCGACTCAAAGTGCGCGCAATTTTTCATCATCAGGGAATTTTGTGTCTCAAAAGCGTGCGCGATTGACAGTCTATGTTTTGAATTATTTTTGTTTTCCTACTTCTATTTGTTTGTCTTCTTACATAACTGGAAAAAAACATATTTTTTGGAATTTGTCTGTTTTTACACTGATTTTAGTATTTTTACAGGTTTTTTTTTAATTTCCCGATATCTCGAAAATTCTCGAGAATTCTTTTCTGGAAATCCAGAATCTCGAGATTGAGATTTTCTCGGGAAATACCCAACTCTACCCTTAGTGATACCTGCAGGCCAGGTGTTTATCGCTAGACTCAAAGTGTGGAGTGTCTGGTTATACGGAATATATGTGGAAAAGTGTGAAAAGAGACAAGAAGCTATAAGTAGTAGGCGGAGTAAGTGTGAAAGGCAGTGTTACACGCTAAATTTTATTAACATCGCCCCGCCCCTACCGCCGTTTTAAAAATCAGTAATAAATTATTATGGATTTTTTTTCAAAATTAATCCCCTTCCGTACAATATTTGTATATGCGCGACTGGGCCGTTATATCTATGTCATTCGCATATGAAAAGTTATACCATTACATTCAAATTTAGGTTGCCTATTTTTCTATGGGAATATTGAACAAATTACAAGACAGTGCATCTCTTTATTGATTAGACCACTAAATGTGTTAAAAAAACTCTAGTTGATTTTAAATATTTTAATAAATACATAATATGAGATATTCTTAAAGAAGTGTGTATAATAAGATGATGTGATTGAAGCTTGTATTTCCTGCTAGATGATATAATATATTTTGCCAGAATAATAATCTACGGATACGAAGTAATTTTAATTCGTTTTTGCGGTCAGAATCATACCTATCGACAGACAAGTTTTACGATGTAATGCCATTTGGTGTTCAAATTTAATATTTTATTACCTTCGATCCGTTCTGATTGAAACTTTACGATAAACCACTAGAAAATTGAATGAATAATAAAATCGTGCGCCTTGAACTTTGGGTTATTTTAACACAATACTGCATCCTCATACAGACTATAAATATATTACGGAGAATCGATTACACTTTAACTTAATCTGAACCTGATCTGAAGAAACCCAACATAATTATTTTACAATCATACACTCGCGATTTACTATGTGCGTGAACTCGGGCTGCGTTTCACACCATGTTTGTATAATAGTCAGCGCAGTATGCTGCGTATCGAACGACTGGTGGATGCAACTCGTTGCGGATAGTGGACAGTCTACACTCGACATCTAGTACACTGAACGCCTGCAGCCTTATTTCTCGCGAGGTCACGTAGCGCCATCGCGAATGGTTCCGCACCATGCTTCAACACTAGGGATGGTAATACTTATTTACTTTGTAGTACCGATACTGTTAGACCGATAACAACTTTCGATATGGCATCGCTAGGCGTTATGATCATCAATAGGTATATTCTATACACAAGGTGGCTATAGACGGTTGCTTATCATATTTATGTATCGAGGAAGTTAATTGTTCCAATAAGTTAACCGTCATTCTCATTCTTCAAGGGTAAAAGAAACGCGTTGTTGTCATTGTATGGTTCTATATGATAGGTTGTGAAAATTTGAATTGGTCAAAATGCGCTGCGCAATGTAGTTCGTATTTTTTTCCGGCACGTATCACTATCGTTCTACTGCGCATGCGCATACGACATGCAAGTTCCAACTAACGCGTGAAAATTCAGAAGCTTCAGAACTTTTTTGATCCATGCATGCAATCTTGCAACTTGCACGATAATACGTGTTTACGCGTACATTTTCGTGTTATGTTAGCGATAATACGTACTGTCAGCAGTAAATCAATGCATGTGTAATCGGGGTAATATTCCATTCAGTGAAAATAGCTAAACGTCATCAGACTCGTAGGGTCCTTTTGTAGACTATTTCTCATAAAATTAATCCGATGGGTTGAGTGTATTTCTCAATTACAGATAATAATATTGTTGCATCCATTATTGATGAGGGTATTTCTTGACTTAATTATGATCAAATTTTAGTGATCAAATCGTCCCTCCTGAATGTAAATAGTAAATTACTTGTTTGAATTACAATAAGTGTGTGCAATTTTGTCGGCATTGTCCACAGAACAGATTATTAATAATATATAAATGTACTGTCGAACAAGATCTTCTTGGCAACGTGTTAAAACTGTGAACTAACAAACTCCTCCCATTTTTAATCGGACTTCGATTATAGAGCCTTCCGGTTAGCGACGAGTTGTCCACGTGCTGAAACTGTAAATTAAGAAGTTCCTCCTATTTAGTCGACGACAGCGACTTCCGGCTTGTGTCTAAATCTTCTTGTTGGACAGTAAAAGTTAGTCTCCATAGACCTAGTCTTTGAAGCTAGGTATCTTTGGTTTACGATTTAATGACAACCATGCCATAAAATGCAATAAATACAAATCCCACCTGTCTGTTCTAAAATGTTTGCGTTTCGTTTAAGGTTTAAGCCTAAGGCATATTTTGATACAGACGTAATTATTGAAAAATTATTACCATATTTTTACATACTCTAAAATTATACCCTCTTACAGGCTCACCCAGGGGCAACCCAGTTATTTTTGTAAACATTGCGATTATCATATTTTAATAAACGTCTTTGCCAACCAAAATTTATTTCGCCGTATATATCAACGTTGCAACATATTATTCTGATTCAAACTAGTGTAATTTAAAACTATTAAATTACACTTACAACCGATTGGAACTGGGGTGATGCAATCTTGGCTAAAACCAAGATAATATTAATGAAATACTGATCAAACTATGTTTAAAAAATACTTCATAAATCTTTTCGTGTTATTTTTACACAGTCCAATTTGACGGGTTGACAACTGTAATAATTCTTTAAAAAAAATTCACCCTTTTCTTTTATTCTTTTAACATAAGCTTCTCCTCAACATTTTAAATGTTCGCGCTGAAAGACACATGCAACAGATCAACATTTGATTTATGTTGAATGAATTTTATTCCTCCGTAAAAATAAACGCAGTATTTTTATAAACTGGAAAATAAAATAATAATATAAATATTTTCAGTGAATCGTTGCGATATGGCATCACTCATTTTTTGTGATTTGTGTCATGAGACATAATAAAATTTAATAATATTTTTCTTAGATCTTGTCATATTGTGATCTCATATAGATGTATATCATTAAGGCATTGCTACATCACCAGTTAGCGTTCTGTTAGTTTACCCATCCCATTACCTTGATATAGAGAGAAAATTCCTCAGTTTAAAGCGCGTGTGTTCACAACTTCTCTTTCTCTCACCCCTGCGACAAACTGTCAGTGATTCAATATTAATTAAGTGATACGACGCGTTCACATGGGCTTCGTGGTTAATTTGAAAACGACTTTTTTAATTACTGATTTAGGAAATAAACATAGGGATGTTTTATGTTTCACCTTCAAAATCTCAATGAAATCATGACAAACAACTGAATATACAATTCATGACTTCCTATGGAATAACCAAATAAACCAAAATGTATCCCTCGATCAACGTGTTGGACATTCTTACTATAGAACCATTCAACCATTTAATCATGAATATGCGCAGATGCAAATTCTTCTAGTGCGCAAGAATTAGGCAGGGCTAATGTGATTATTGCCGTTATTACAGTTGCCGTTGTCTAGTGTACTTGCAATGTAAGTACACACTTACATCAAGCCTATTGTATTAAATTCTCTCGCTCGGCGTCCCTCCGACTGTGTCTTGTTTCGTGTCAAAACTGTTGAACCTCCCGGTAATATGGAATGTTTATAATGGATGCATCATCTGAGGAATAAAATGGACAAAAAAACTTTTGTTCGTCAACAAATGAATGTCGTTGAAAAATGAACTCTACCTACATTGTACCGGCCTGCTAACATTGGTTTGATTCATCTTTATTTTATCCAATAATAAATTTTAATTTAATGAAATATTTTTACCGTCATTTTGTAAGTCGGCGTCGTTTGCACAAAGTGGCACCCAGCTGATCAGCGGAAAACTTTGTAAAATTCAGTGGAAAATCGTTGTCCCTCGACATTTCAAGGTTATCGTATGTTTACAAATGTTGGCGACCAGACGAATATTAAAACCAAACATAATTTGGAAAACCTCAGAAACATACTTCCATAATATGTAGAAAAATATGTTTGAAAATTACCGAAAGCACTCGAACACCCATCAGATTCCATCTAATGTGCTTTACCAATTAGTCAACAATCTGTACAATACTAAACTTATCACGCCAATTGTTCACCTAATAGTTCCCTTGAAGCCAATCCGCCCCGCGCCACACTCGGTCTTAATCGAGCGTATTATGAGACCCTACGTTTGATGTGAAGCATTACCATTTGTTTACGCCTGGGAATGTCTCAGGAGCAGACACCCAAGACTGAGGTCGCCACGCACTCAAGTGTGATTTGACTGAGTTTATAGAGACTTTCTAATAAAAGAGCCCATGGGAGGGAGGATCGTGTAGAATCAAAAATAAATGATTCTAATTAATTTACATATATGTAAAAACAAAACTAAAACAATCTAAAAACAAAACAACTAGGTACTAGTACTTCGCCATGTTCGATCCTTAGAGGATCATATGATCACAGAGTCGATGTTGTTTTAACATATTTTTTGTTTTTACGAGAAATGGATATTAGCCACTTGATCAACCTGTACTACTGTAATACTCTGACTCCAAACACAAATTGGAAAACAATATGTGTATTTGTCAGACCCAGGATTCGAACCTACGACATTACAAGCCGACACTTAAGCCGCTCGGCCACCGTGGCGTTAAAATAATACGGGCATACTAAGCAATGTGAAGAGATCTTCACCCCCACAATACCAACTTGACCATCTCTTCCGTTTCGGAGCATTATTCAAATTTAATTAAATAACAAAATATTATTATTTACTTTAAAATGGCTGTAAAATGAATATTATAATGTATTGTAAACAATCTGCGCCTACTTTTAAAACTCGGGTTAATTTTGTTTTATCGTAAACTAAAGATGTTAGGTACACCGTTAAAGAAAACAATTCAATATTATTGTATTTTCTCTATGGATTTCACTAAACGTTTGAGAGTAGCTGAGATTGGCAAGGACAATGAGAAATAATTCACTGTCATTATGACAAGCATTTGACCGTCTCCATTTCTTTCTAATGAGACATTCCGACTAACATACTGCAACATTGCACTATTTGTAACGCTTCTCAAAGTTTTTACATATTATACACTAGCGATCGCCTGCGATGTTGTCCACCTGAAATACGGATTTAAAACGTAGATATACACAATGCAAAAATTATTCGATTTTAATCTAATTATTTATGCATGTATATACGCATCCTCAAAATTCCTTGGACTGACCAGGTGACAAATGTTAAAGTTCTCAATCGAATGGGGAAGGACCGAGAAGTTCTACGTAGTATCAAAACCAGGAAACTACAATCCCTCGGCCACATTATGAGAGGACAACCCAACTTGTCAGTCAAGGAAAGACCAATGGTAAGCGTAGCAGAGGACGGCGCCGCATTTCGTGGCTTAAGAACCTCCGTGATTGGTACGAGTGCAGATCCACTGAACTGTTCCGGGTAGCAGACGACAAAGCTTAGATCGCCTTAATGGTGGCCGACCTCCGCTAGGGGATGGCACCATAAGAACAAGAAGATATAAACAATCGTTGGATCTATACGCGCGCCCTCCTAGCCGCACCTCACCTCATCACTCCACAGCTACTATATTACCACTTTAACCACTTTAAACCCGTGCGATCGAAAACGGTTGGATGTCAGTACGCGCCCCTTTACTTGAACCTCCCCTTACCACTCCACCGCTGCTATCTGATCACTATCTACTCGTGATGAATATTTTTGCATGTACGTTATTTTCGACAAGTTTGGTGTTATCCTAACTTCGGAGTCTTTTTAAATATGGAGATAAAACTCTATTGAACATGATTAAACATTTTTAAACATACAAGTTATTATTAAATTTACCTCCAGTTTGAAAGCGAGTATGGATGACCCTAAAGTGTAAGGTAATCAACGAATATTAGCCCTTTCTACGTATACATAATAAGACCTAAGCGACTCAAAGTGAGAGTTGATAATTGTCATCCTATTCGTGATAAAATAAATATTTTAAATAATCGCGACCTGCAAAAGGGCATATAATCATATACTTTGAGCAACATATACTCTATCTACCTTTGCCAAGTATTTTCAATGCTCTGTAGGTATACAAAAGCGTTGACACTTGCTAATCATTTCCAAATACTTTGTTATGACTGCGGACAGTGGCGGCACTAGATTTATTATTCAATGTGATGGGATATATTAAAAAAAAAAAAAAACATTATGAATTGGTTGCATTGGCGCGTTTTTTTAAATATTTATCATGGAATCTGTGATTAATAATTTGTGACGCTTTTCGGACGTACATGGTCTCAAACTAACAATATAATTCGCATAATATAATTATCATGTCTGATATAAGATAATTAAAAGACCAATTCTCACCTAATTAAATTTATGATAACTGACGTGACACAGTGACGTGACACCTTTGCAGTAATTGTATACAAAAAAATACGTTTGAGGCAAATGGTGCTATGTCAATTTTTCATGAATCGAAAATGAACACTACGTTCTAATACCCTCTACCTGACGCGGGTGAAAATGTGAAACTATTTTCGTCCAAGTACCTTGTGATGTTAATTATATTTTATACTAACTGCTTCCCTCTCTCGTAGACTTCAACGCAATATGCGCATGCTCTTACTTACAGAATGCTAATCATTTGTATTTTAACACTTATTATATTTTAAAAATCTATATGGTGTGAAGTCTCCTGGCGGTTAATAGTGTATTTAGTGCCCTTTTCTTACTTTTATGATCCTTATAAGTCCGGAAACTAATAATAACGGAAATTAGCTTATAATAACATTACTATCTGGATTATTTGATATGCCCTACTATCCAAAGTTCATTTATTTATATTATATATGTATAAATTATGTATATATTTATTTATATTATATATGCATGCAGAATTCCAGATTATACATAACGTTTGAATCTAATGAAACTATATCTATAATAAATACAACTTTCACGTGGGTGTCTTTGTTTATTAGGTACATAATTTCTTTCGACCATGTCCGATCCTAATAGGATCATATGACCCCCCACAGAGTGGAGGTTTGTATTAACAGATTTTATTTTTACGAGAAACGGATGTCAGCCACTTGCTCAACTTATTAGGTCCATACTCTGACTCATACACAAATTGAAAAACAATATGTGTACTTGCCAGACCCAGGATTCAAACCTGGGACCCTCGACACTATAGACCGGCGCTTAAGCCACGCGGCTATCGTGGGTGTTTATAATATATGTCACCAAAATATATTCTTTACTAAATCAAACACTTAGAAATATTTTGTCTAAAATGAACTGTTTATGCCTAATGGCAGGTATTATAGTCAACAGTCAATCGCAAAGCAATTTCTGGTTGTTCGTAAACCCATTCGTATGTTTGCAACATCGCATTATTGTATATTCTGTCTTATATGTATACAGCTAGGTCATTTCAAAACAAGTAAAATTAAACATACTGATGAAAATTACATCAGTGTGATAATAATATACTCATTTAAATAGTCAAAACTCGGATTAATCACAAAACGTATTATGTAACTGAACACGACCATACAAATGAAATATTTTCTCATTTAAATTCCCATGATTCGTTCATATCAAAACACATAAAATGACATATACTACTGGTGAAAAACGATATAAATGAGTCCTTTGATAATTTATTATATTCTAACTGCTGCCCACATTCAAATCCAGAAATGTCCACAGAAAAATTAAGACCCGGCTCTATAAAACCGTCATACGCACCGTCGTTGCATACGGGTGCGAGTCACGGACGCTAAATATGAAAGCAGCTGAAATGGTGGACTGCTTTGAGAGAAAGATCCTGAGGCGGATATACGGACCCATGAATGATGGTGGGGAGTGGAGAATTAGGTACAACACGGAACTATACCGCTTATACCAAGATTCAAAACTCTCCACCTTCATAAAACCCCAGAGGCTAAACTGGGCAGGCCATGTCCAGCGCATGTCTGAGTCACGGATACCCAAGAAAATCCGCGAAGGAAACCCAGGGGGGAAAGGCCAGTGGGAAAGCCACGCACACGATGGGGTGACAACATTACAAAGACGTGCGGAGGACCGTTCCAGCTGGAGGGGGCCAGGGCTCGACTTGAGCTGTAGCGCCATCGAAGAAGAAGAAAAAGATAATTTATTATGCGAACTTTGGTTTTATACAAAAAGTCAATTACAATGGCAAACAAGTTGGCCAGCCCTGGCTTATGGGGTTAAATTTATTACAATAATATATTTATTCAGTAACAAAGTAACATTGTTTTTTTGATATGGCGTCGGTGAATACCCTCAAACGATACTAGGTTTTGACATTTTATATTCAATTTTAATAATGCGAATTTCAACAAATTGATACGCAATTTACTGCCATTGTACACAGAATGTAGATTAAAATATTTGCAAATTTACATAAATATTACAATTTTTAGTGATGCTATTATAACATAAAGTTATTATAACAATAATTAATTTATTTCACGTGACCTGACACTTTGTATCGAAATGCCACTGCATACGTCATGTTAACAAGTTAACAGAAGCGACCAACCAGACAAACACCCACACATAATAAATATTTACGTATGCGTTTGTGTGTAAACACGGATCGCCCCGTAACTAAGTAATTTAGTAACGCATTTTAATAGCAACCGTATCTATCGCTGTACTGCTCTCGATTCCTTTAGGACAGGGGTTGAGAATAATTCTATGCTTATGTACCAAAAAACTATAAATAATATTTGTGATAATGCGTGGCGTCCCAAGATATTAAAAAAAAATAAGAACTTCGTTTTTAAGTTTTTCCCTTTTCTAGCCAGCCAGTCCAATATTTAATTTGTCGGGAACATCTTCTCTTGGGTGTTATCGTAAAATATTTTAGTCTGGAATTTAATAAATCCCATTCCCATGTTTTTTTTCCATGACAAAACAGAACACGACAAAACAAAACACGACAAAACAAAACATGACTAAACAGAACATGACAAAACAGAACATGACTAAACAGAACATGACTAAACAGAACATGACAAAACAGAACAGTGACAAAACAGAACAGCCAGGGGAAAAATGAAACATTAATTTTTATGGAATCTATTTATTAATTAAATTTCAAACGAAATACAGTATAAATATAGTATACTTATATAAAAATATTTAATATAATAAATATATAATAAAATTAAAAATATCGTTGTACCTAGTCACCCAATCATTTTGAACATATTATATTGATTAAGATGAGATATCCTAAGCTTGCCGGTAACACCGAGTTAAGTTTATTTGAGGCTTTCTAGCGATTAGTAATGCAGAAATTAGGTATATAATTTGATTTATTATGGCGTATTGAAAATCTTTGCTATTAAAAATCTATCAACATAATAGAGATAGGACAATTTCAATATTAAATTTATATTTTTCCTGAAAGTAGTTATATTTATCGTTGTTCTGTTTTGTCATGTTTTGTTTTTTCATGTTCTGTTTTGTCGTGTTCTGTTTTTTTAGGTTCTGTTTTTTTAGGTTATGTGCCAAATGTCTACCAATAAAAAGTCAAGTTTTCCACATAGGGTGCTACGTTTTCTTTCAGTGGACATTATGCATGCCAATGGTCAAGGTTAAGTTCGTATTTAACGCATCAGTTCCATATTATGTGACAATCTTTAATTTTGTGATATTAAAATTAACCAATAGCTTACTGGCCGCACAAAATTGTGTTTTTGCTAATTAGTAATTACTTTTCAAATGCAAATTAACACATTAATTACAAAAATAATTAAAAGGGGCCCGTAAGCATTGTGTTAAACTTACCATATATATTGTATTTACATAATATCGTTGCATAATAAATGCGTTAAGTATAAAGAATTTACCCGAGTGACTAGATTAAAGTGTTAAAACATCCACATAAATGTTATTGTTTTATTAATTATTAACACTCAACGCTGGTTTAAAAATAATGAAAATCGTGTAACGTCATTTCTAAAAGACCCCTGAAGCTGAATACTACTATTTTACAACGTTTTTATTAGCTCGTATTCTTGTTTGTCCGGTACAAATCTTGCAATCGATTTTTAATTAACTTCCCGACTAGCTAGACATTTGAAACTTTTAGAATATATCAGAACACGACGCCAATGCATTTTTTAATACTTTTAGCCATCTTTAAGTAGAATTGAATTCATTTTCAGTTAATTCTGTTTTGTATGAAAAGTTATTTCGACACCATTATTGGTTGCTAAGCGGATGGTCCTAGCAACTAAATTATTAATATATACGTGCGTTACTATGGAAATCAATATGAATGTCAAAATGACATTTCAGTATTATTTCTATTAAGTACAAATTTCTTTGATCGTTTAAGCTAGTCAAGTGAAGTTTATATGATTCAACAGAAAATTTAATAACGTTGTATTTAAAAAGTTCTTTTTATCTTGTAATTATTTTGTATTAGTTATTAACGTAGATTTAAAAGAAAGTAAATTACAGTGACAGTTCCTAGTCGGAGTATATGAACCTGCAGAGTGTAGAGGTTATATGTACATACTTTTTACGAAGAATAGTTGTTAGCCATGCGCCCAACCCACTGGATTATTGTACTGATCAAATACACATTGAAAAACAACTTGCATATTTCGACCAGTGGTGGGCCCCGTGTTTATGCTAAGGTTGCCGCTCTACCAACTAAGCAAATGTAGGTGCATAATTACTTAATAAATAAATTGTTTTCAAAAGTGTCATGAAAATCAGATCTGAACATAATATTAATAGTGCAATGATCAAGATTGCAGAACCGATTAATAAGATAGAAATGTAATATCCAGTCATTTTCGTTTACATGACAATATACTTTAACGCGTATTACGATTCAGGTAATAACATATGCTGAAAAAATATCCATAAAAAATTCGGGAGAGGGCGGGGTCAACAAAATCTAGCAGGTTCCATTGATTTTTACATTTACCCCGAGTACTACTTATAGCTTCTCTCCGCTTTAACCGCGCACTCCGATACTTCTCCGGGAACATTACCCATACCCAGACACTCCGCACTTTGAGTCAGCGATAAACACCTGGTTTGTAGATATAGCTGTTGCTAAGTTATTCCGAGTTGTCGCACCTCAAGTGGTTATCAACGGTCGTAATTATTAGGATCGTCAGTGTCCATTTGTGTCGTCCGCGCTGTTTTGTCTTTTAGACATGTCACTTCAGAATATTAAACCAAACATTGGATGCGCCAATAAATGAGTGCTACTAGTCTTTAAGTGGCTACAGGCCTTACTTGTCGTATAATGCAGAGAAGAGTGGGACCAACCCTTTGAAAAGGCTGCTCGATAATGACCCTCAGTCATAAGGTGCTGACGAGGAGAAAGAAGAAGTCATATTCCATTCACCTTAATAATTTGTTTTTTTTCCTTCTTGGGGGAGGGTCCGGAGCCGACCCTTTCCCTTGTTTGTGCGCCTGGTCTCCACACTCAACATTTAAAACTTGCTTCTAACACACCCAGAAGGCAACGCACGTCCCATTATCTGTGTTCCCTGGTCAAGATGATGCGATTATTAGGTATTTGTTTTTTCTCTGCGCATTATGTTCGTGTTCTTACCTTTTAATAGGAAAAATATAAAACATATGGCAAATAGTTGGAATTCTGCCAAGTCGATTGCAAAACTCAAGTTCTCCTCTCTAATCATATTATTTTAATTATTATTATTCAAATCTTCTATTATAGAATGTAGGCCAGGGGTCCACAAACGTTTTCATCAAGGGGTCACTAAAAATATTTGGCTGACTTTAACGGCGCATATTTCACACGTACTTTTGGGAAAGTAAATATTTTGTATTTAGAAAACTAGGTAGGATATTATTCAATATTTTGAATCTTAAAATTTACTTCATAACAAACATTGACGCTGAAACACCGTGTCCGGAAAATTGTCATATGTTCACCGTATTACAGTTCACCGTGAGCTGTTTCACCGGAGGCTGATGGCCGTGTAACATTGAAATCGTGTTGATCATGAAGCATTTCACCTTGAAGTAACTTGTATTACCGTAATTCATAAGCTATCCGTGGTCTACACGCTCCCTAAACATATGTCTAATTATTCATAGTATATGTCTTAAAACTTTATATTGGGGTTTGTAATTGACTAATAATTTTAAAATTAGGATTTTGCACTATTGGCGATGTATAGTTGTACTTATCAATTATATTTTAATAATGGCCCCCACAAGGGGGAGGCTGACAGGGCTCTAGCCTGGGAGTCCTAGCTCAGGAGGGCCCGGCGTGGCCGGTCGACCAAATACGTGAGATAACACACATCACAAATTTGCTTTAATAGTAAAAAAGTCGCCTGCTGTGCAATTTTATTTAAAATATATTAACATTTTAAAACATGTGGTTGTGCGATCCAATTGTATATTGAGTATAGTGTGTCGATACTCGACAACTCGATAATTCAAGTGGGTGTAGGTATTAAAAAATACAAAAAAAATGCTAAAAATACCTGAATACCTACCTTAATTTTAGGTCGAACACCATTATTTGGAAAACGCTACTGCAGAGGGTCACATTTCCTTTAATTTTATCGATACGTAGGGGGCCGCTTCATGATGTGGGGGCCATAATTGTAATACAATGTGTATTGGGCCTGTGCGATGTTGTATTGGGCATCACTGCACAAGGTTATAGCACGACCAATAACCTGCATGCGATCAATTTATCGCCCGGTGTTACGGTGAATTGTTTGTGCTCTAAATATGATCTATTTTCCCTGAATCTTCGAAGTAAATAATAAATGTAAACGTTCCAGATTCGCATTGTATATAAAAATAGCTTTATGTAGTTATCATAGCGTAAGTGTTGTGTAAATTGCATAATACATGTATTTACGATCAGATGTACCCAATCACTATGAAATGTCTTTAAAATAAAGTACTTGCAAGAATTCATCGCGCTGACATCCAACCGTTGTCAATCGCACGGGCTTTGTCAGAGCTAATAATAAAATTAAATCACGAGAATGTAAAGTGGTCAGATAAAAGTGGTTGTCAATGTGCACACTCACTTAAACTCTCTGTCGAGTAGTATGATACTAACCTATATGTATATAGCACTGAATGCATAGTATTCATAAAAATGAAACTGCTGGGCAGAAGCGCACGCACATATCCAACTGTTGTCTATCTCATTGGTTTTAAAAAAATCGAATCAGTCCAATCTTCATTCTGTATCTTGGTCGTTGTCTCGTGGATCATGATCAGCCTGAAATTCAGTAATCTTCAGAGCGACCAACCTTCGCCTTTCGTGGAAGCGACCGAAATATCCAGTTCCGCCAGATTATCCGGCCCGCCTCGAATAATATGTCCAAAAAACTTCAGAATGCGTCTCAGACATATAATTGTCGAGCGTCATTCCTATATCTGGAGTTATCTATATGATTGACCGGTTCGTCGTGTGCACTGGCCAAGAACCACGAAGATTTCAGCGCCAGCGCCACATTTCGAAGGCATCAATTGCCTTCCGGCCCCTCAGGATCCATGACTGTAGAAAAATATGGAGAACACTAATTATTGCACACGTATCATTTTCGTGGCAATTGAAATTCCCCGAACCTTACTTATTATTGTATATAAAACGTGGCATTACATTTTTCGCAATCTGCATGCGGCTTCTTATTTAAATGATAAATGTAAACAGAATAATATAATTTTTTTTTTAATTTTGTTTGTCTAATATAACTTATAAACTACCGGACCAATATCGATGAGACTTATACAGCTTGTAGGCTACATTGTTGGTGAACAAAATAATACAATTTTATCTCGATATTTCTAAAGGTTCAGAAGATGGGTACAAGATGAAACAACGTACTTGCAAGAATTCATCGCGTTGACATCCAACCGTTATCGATAACACGGGTGTAATCGAAGCTAATAATAAAATTAAATCATGAGTATGCAAAGTGGTCAGATGGCAGTGGTTGTCAATTGCGCGTACTCACTTAAGCTCTTAGTCGAGTGTGATACTGACGTACGTGTCTAATCCTGACTTGATTTTCATAGATATGTAACGGTTGGGTAGGCGTGTATATCTAACCACTTTATATGTCATTGGTTTATAAAAAATCAAATCTAATCATAAAGTTACGGGCTATCGCTGGTAATATATATATATATATTTGATGAGCATTTATAACGAAATACATTGATAATTTTGGCAGTTAACACGTGTTAATCTCAATCATTCTCAATACAGAAGCCCCTAAGCTCCATCCTAATGTGTGAGCGTCTGTTACTAATAAATATTTCGCACATATGCATACTTCTGCTGAAATTTTCGTTAATGGCTGCAAAAGTAAAGCCATATGGTACATTAATAATAGGTACTCGTATTTTATCTATTTGCATTTAATTAGGGTTGTACGGTTTGTTCGCGGTATTTTTTTAAATTTTATTCGGGAAACAATAATTGTGTAATTGCAAATTTATATAACATTAGGTACAAACGATCAAACGGCTTCTGCCGCACATATTGTTTTTTTTTTAAATTTTATTAGGCAGGATATTTATAAAAATATAGATCCTTGTATTGTCTATGTTTCCATTAGAGAACATTATGGTTTATCTTTTTGATAGAAGGGTATCAAGTACTAATTATTATCATTGACTAAATAATATTAATTGTCTGTCTACTTTAGACATCGACCACAGATATGATCTGAACCGGATGTATTCTATTATTCATCGGATTATTTTACCTTTTCTTCAAAATGCCAATTTAAAATTATTATGTGGTTCGGTTACGATCGTAAACGCTGGTCGAATCTAAACACACAAACGGTGGTCTTTCGTGTAAAGCACAAGTAGAATGAAAAATGGCGTATAAAAACAAGATATACGTTCGCTTGTTCCATATGTTTTTTTTTTTGTTAATTGGAAATTAGGTAAAAATAGATATTATTTCAATAAGTATTTTAGATTGATTACCACATATAAGTGTAATATATCATAAAACTAGCTGCGATTTTCTTTCATGATGGTGCAATCGGTTCGTCAGAAAATTTCCAAGGGGGGCACGAAACAATTGAAACTAATACAATTATTAAACCAAAAATCTAAATGTTATTTTAATGTTATCAGTCAGTGTGTCCATAAAGCTATGATGGCTTCAAAAGCAGTTTTCACAGACCTGTTTCCCATTATTACGAACGCAATTTTTTCGCGTGGCGTCACACATAATAATTTATTGTTTGTATCAATACATAGAGGAAAGGCTTTTTAGATAATACAAAAATCACTGTCAGATAATGAAATGTCAAAAAAATGTACATATTGATTTTCTCAATAATTAATTTGTACCCACAATTAATAGGTACAAAAAATAATAGTAGTACAGGGTGGACACGTCAACCATTATCCATTTGTCACCTGACTATAGACATATTAGTATAACTTTAGTATACCAACATAGTGATAAAGTTTTGATTTCGAGTTTATAGTTCGGATTATATGTGCGTTTTTGGCTTTGAAGCGAAACGGATTTTCTTTTTTTTTTGACAAGAAAAACTAATTTGCTTTTAATTATTTTGTTTCGATGAGAAAAGATAATTCGGCGGTACAAAAATGGCCAAGATATTTCTCGAGACATCAATAAATCAATCTCAAATTATCAAGAAAAAAATTAGAATCCCGAGAAACGAAAAAAGTCTATAAATCACAAATTCTACATGAGATATAGGTAGGTACGTGTTAATGGTAATAGCACTTTTTCTATCATATAATGATATGGCATCAGTATAACATATTAATGATATTTTTATAAACGTAGATTGTTGAGGATTAGCTCCCAAAGATACCTCAAAATTATTTCATGATAATGAATAGATTAGCACCAAGTAACGGTTTGTTGACATCTTGTGTCTGACTTATCAATGGAAAAATAGCTTTCGTGTTTGGTAAAAAAAATATAATAATTTCTGCCAAACAAATGACAATTAGAATAAATCATTGTACATACATAATAATATATCAAGTAGATTCTCTAATGCAGGTGAATTGAAACGAGAATTAGCGGAACAATCATAAAATCGTTACAAAATAAATACATAATACGGCTTAATTAGTTCAAATCAAATATAATATATTATTTTTATTTGTATGGCAATTTCTCAGTTTGAATTCACATCAAATACACGTGCAGATTTTCACTGTAAATATTCGGTATCAATTTTATTCTTCTGCGGTTTCAGGGCTGTCCAATACTAATATTAATAATATGTTAGGTTTTTAATATAAATTATATATAATTCATATTAAATCAAAAATGTAGAACCATTTTAGTTTCAGTTTATGAAAGCTATTGTTGTTTGGAATAAAATGGTTGCGTATCGTTTAAACCAGGGGTAGTCAACCTGGTCCCTACCGCCCACTAGTGGGCGTTCCAGCTTTCATGGTGGGCGGTAGGGGTTTTAAAAACATGTTCATTATGTTTTATGTTTATAGCATTATTATGATAGTGTCATACAATTTTTGGAAAGTGATTAATGATTAATTAATTAAATGTAATTTCCTCAGACTTCATGCTTTTATGTGTGGAAAGTATAAATAAAAAGATAGATTTAACTACAGTAAGTTGTTTTATAAAGATTTATTCTGTCAAACTTAGCGAAAGTATGACATAAAGTATTTGGTACCTAAGTAGTTATTAGTATATGCTTTAACTTGCTGGAAATCTCCTTTATAAATTTTATAAAGCAAAGTTACTTCCCTACTTCATAAATCACCACTACTGTGGAACCGGTGGGCGGTTAGAAAATTTTACTACTAACAGAGATACAAAAGTGGGCGGTAGGTATAAAAAGGTTACTACCCCTGGTTACGTATTTTTAAGAGTTTTAGAGATCTAAATACTATATGACCATCTATTTCCGATACAGGACGGTGAATTGTTATTCGGCCAACTTTACACGTCATACATTTTACAGCGTTTTTATTAGGTCGTATTCTTATTTGTCCTGTGGTTGTTTATCCGGTACAAATCTTGCAATCGATTTTTAACTTCCCGACTAGCTAGTTGAAACTTTTAGAATATATCAGAACACGATGCCAATGCATTTTTAATACTTTTAGCCATCTTTAAGTAGAATTGAATTCATTTTCAGTTAATTCTATTTTGTATGAAAAGTTATTTCGGAAGAAATCCGCAATCCAATCCGATATTATTGGTTGCTAGGGGTCTGGGGTCCTAGCAACTAAATTATTAATATATACGTGCGTTCCTATGGAAATCAAAATGAGTGTCAAAATGACATTTCAGTATTTTTTTTTTTTAGAATTATTAATAACCATGTCCTTGCTATTTCGTACAAGGTGGTTTTGTTAGTAATTTTGGACAATCTCAAACACCCAGGCTTTGAGAAAAACACATAAATATTGTGTCCTCACCGGGAATCGAACCCAGAACGCTCGGGCGGAAGGCCGGTGCCTTACCCACTGCATCGCGAGCGCCGCCTTACATTTCAGTATTATTTCTATCAATACAAATTTTTTTGATCGTTTAAGCTAGTCAAGTCAAGTGTATATTATGATTCAACAGAAAATTTAAAAACGTTGTATATAAAAAGTTCTTTTTATCTTGTAATTATTTTTACTTAAGATAATATTCTACTATTTTCACATTCATAATTTTACATTTTAAAAATTTGTATTCATCCGTTCAATTTCTTCAATCTTTTATTGTCAACTGCTGGATGAAGGATATTTAATCGTTATATCATCCTTGTTCGTCACTTGCCGTCCTTTATCACGTATTTTCTCCTATTATAATTCATCATTCCGGCAGTCTATAATTTATTGTCAGCATGCATTATTGTTAGAGTTGTCTAATTAATATATCTCCACTTATAAACGTTTGAAGTCTTTCTTGAAGAAATTGTTCTCAATTCATTTTACATCAATTCTGGAGAAAGAGCTTTTCCATCGTCGCGTCGGTCGTCTTGTCAGCTGCTCGCCATCCCAAGTCATGTGTTTCAGATTATCTTGAAAATCTCATCGGTCAGGCATACGTTAACTCTATCCAGTGACGTCTTTTAGGGGCAGGCAGGCCATGCGTTGCATAATCGCGGCACATTATAAAAGGCAACGAATGAATAAACTAATACAAGTATTACGGTTACATGTAAGTTGTACGTATGCAGTTCATCGTGGGACACTTATTCGTGCGCCGTAGTACGTGAAACATGAGTTCGTATAACATTTAATCAAATGACGAGTTCTTCGTTGAACATGTCACCGTGGAATACATTTGTACGTATCTTACAAAATGCGGCTATAGTTTGCAAATAGTACTGTTCCAATTAGATTAACCCTAGCCTAACCTAGTAAAGACATCTCATAAAATTTGCCACATGTTGTAGCATACGTACAAATATACTCCACGGTGAAATATTCAACGAAGAACTCGTCATTTGATTAAATGTTACACGAACTCATGTTTCATGTACCTGCGGTGAACTGTTTACGTACAAATTTCCGGATACGAAATATTACAACTTTTGAGACCGTGATAGTTTTCCATGAAGCAGACGATGCGGTCGCTACATTAGAAAATATCGACATTTCAGTTAAAAAATAATCGAAGCATCAAAAATTCTGACAACATAACTGTTGTTGTATTGTAATATATAGTTTAGTATTTTCACAAGGGTGCCTCCAAACCCGTCAACACCACAGACCGCGTACCTAAAACGACCACTGTTTGAGATTAGGTGGAAATAAATTATCTAACTCTGTAGATGATATATTATATTATATGTAAATAAAATAAAAAAATAAAAAAAGACTTTTGGTGTATTTGTTCCTTTAAGGCAAATCCTTTACCTACCAAAGGCACCTGTCAGCAAAATACGACGCTTGCAGTTTGAGATATTTTTTTGATAATTTACAATTTAAACTATATTAATTAATAAATATGTATTTATCTGAAAACATTAAAAAGAAAAATATTTTTATTTCAAGTCAAAGATAAACTTACAATTTACTTTTACTTTAATTTTATTTACTTACAGATGTTATAAAATGTGAATTTGTTAAAGGGTCCTATCTTATTAATACATATTAATTTATGTACGTATTTATTATTTAAATTTTGTTTATTAAGTTTTCTGTCATGAAGAGATTTTTGACCAATTTGTAGTTTTAATATTGTTCATATTTATTTTAAAAAACATCGATTTTTATAAAAATATAAATGTGTA
Source organism: Rhyacophila brunnea (assembly GCF_057557595.1). Classification (NCBI taxonomy): domain Eukaryota; kingdom Metazoa; phylum Arthropoda; class Insecta; order Trichoptera; family Rhyacophilidae; genus Rhyacophila; species Rhyacophila brunnea. Next base: position 32,815,034 of record NW_028232871.1, on the reverse strand, counting down.
TAACTTGAAATCCTTTTATTTATATCAAATCGAGCTTCAATATTAGGACCATATCTAAATAAGAACGGCACTTTGCGTAGGGACGTCGCTGACTATACTATAGACACCAGCTGTCTACCGCCATTAGCATACCTTCTTTGGATACAAACAAAATAAAGGCAATAAACAAAAATGAAACTGTTTTCAATAAACAGTTATAAACAAGTTAATCAAAGTAATAATAAATCTTCTGAACCTAAATATAACTAGGTACACATCCCTAATTCGGGCGGACACCTTCTTTGGATACAAACAAAATAAAGGCAATAAACAAAAATGAAACTGTTTTCAATAAACAGTTATAAACAAGTTAATCAAAATAATAATAAATCTTCTCAACCTAAATATAACTAGGTACACATCCCTAATTCGGGCACGTGTCCAAGACAGTGCCGGAACAACAAAGGCAAGGCCGCACATGGCCCGCTCATACCAATTCATTTGTTTTTTTTTTATATGTGGACACATTTTTTTTGTTCACTGGACATAAGTGGAACAAACAAATCATTAATATTATGTTCCATCTTCCTTGATTTATTCTTTAGTTCAGCGCGAAATTAATAATATGAAAAATTATATAAAATTAGTCTTGGTAATTTTATTCTACAACAATTAAAATAATAACATATAGTATGTAGTAAATTTGTAATAAAATAAAATAGTAATTTGACATTTATGTTTCATTAACAGTATTGGCCCAGCGGGATTCCAGGAAACATCCCGGTAGAGTGTAGACCACAGGTTCTCAAACTTATTTCGACCACCGCCCACTTTGAGATTTTAAAAAAATCTAGTGCCCCCCATATTTTTTAACTTACCTTTTTACATTACCATCTGTTGCGTATCTTAAAAACAGTTAAGTATTGAAAATACAATTTTTAAACATGCATTATTAGGTATATGGATAGGATAGATAGGGTGTGGCCCATGTCCTATTTTTGAGATCAAAGAATGTTTCAATGAGAGGAAATAAAACTCAAACTTAATCATATTTAGAAGTATTTTTTATTAATATTAAAAGAAGGCTTTGAATTTAAAACTTATCTAATGTGAAGGATGAATATGATGCATTTCGACGAGTTTGTTAATATCAGGCTCGAATTCACTTAATAACAGTCGTAAGTCGCCGCGTTCAGTAACTTACAGCAGATTTCTCTTTTTAGTTAACAACGTTGCTACAGCACTAAATCCACGTTCACACAAATACGACGATGGGAATGGGAACAACCTACCATAATCCAAGGTTCAGTTGAGAGAAAATAAATAAAGTAGATCGCAGTAAATCGCATCTCAAGACGTGGTGTCGTGTCAGATTCCGTCGGATTTTTGTAGATAGAATTTGTCTGCCGTCACACCTCTAGATTTCCTTAACGCCTCCTAATTTTCTTTGAGCCAACTACTGCCCCCCTGAAAGCCACCAGCGCCCACAAGGAGGCGTTATCGCCCACTTTGAGAATGACTGGTTTAGACCAACGAGACCTATTTATTTATTTTTATTGAAAATCGTGAACAACAAACACTAAGTATTTTTTTCAAAACATCTAGTTAGAAATGGGATAATGACAGTGGCCGATTTATGTATATGGAGGTCCGAGACACTGATTGAATTTGAGGGCTCTACAATAAAAAATAACTACTAAGTAAGTACCAAATAAAAACGTCAATGTATCTCTTTCCCAGAATCACACCTATAAATAAAAAAATATATTATTAAAGGTGATTGTGGTGATACATTATAATATTACATGTAGGTTTATGTTTTGTATGCAAGAACGTATTTGTTTGAATGGTTAAGTTATATATAGACCACTTTGATTTTAGTAGCGGAGATTTTTTTATGTTTTGCGTAATATTTTGTACTCAATTTGTGATAGATATTCATATTTGTAGATTTTGGTTTAATTTATTAATTATATGACTGGTTTGAACTGTTTGGAGGCCCCCCTTTAAATGCTCTGATTAATCGATCGACTTTCAACGACAGCATGAGCCTAAAGACTATTATCGAGAATTCTCGAGAAATAATGAGTAAACTGGTGTTTTTCTTTGGTTTTAAGAAATTTATAGATACCTAGTCATTTCTTGAAAAATGGTGTTAATGAGATTCTCGAGAACTCGAGAAATTTGTACGCCTAATAAATTAATCCGTGAAGTCCGAATTCTGGAAAAAAAATATTTAGAAGTGAACGTAAAAAAGGTTGTTGCCTGTAGACAGTTACTTTTCAGGGTAAAAGCCGCGTAGACGAGAAAAAGATATTTGCACTCTACGGATTAAATAAGAATCGTAATATGAAATTTTTCATATTAGAAATAATAATAATTTAATAGTACCTAACTAATATCTAAATATTTATTATTTATTTTCCTTTAAACATATTAATAAATTATCTTCTAATGTCAGTGTTTCCCAACCGCCGGTCGGCAGAAATTTTTTGCCGGTCCGCAAATAGTCAATAATATCCGGATATCCAACATTGTAAAATGCATATTATGCCAAAAATTCCAAGCAAATCCTCATTCCAAAAAAATAATCCGTTCATGGTAGACGTCAATCTATGCGCAATTAATACTATGTTTTATCATCGAATCCACTTATATTGGCACCACTGTTTTATGTGGCACTGGAAACTGAGAGACTGAGAGACTAGCATATCGGTCTCTTCAGTTTAGTAGCGAACGTTTTGAAACTGAGATATTCCAGTATTGCCGTGAGCGAGCCGCCATTGAAATACATTAGCTAGCTAGATACTGACTGGTATTTTAATTTGAGTCTCGTCTTTTTTGAATATACAAGGCCTAAGACAGAAACATTGTTAGTTAAAGATATTCAATTGTCCATATTATTTTCGACTACAAATTCATGTGAGAAGACCTTTCCGACTATGTCAGTAATAAAAACGAAATTATTTTCTAAGTAACAATATAATTTCCATGATATACCTTCCTATTTTCTTAATTCGCAATTAAACTGCAATATATCTGTCATTACATAAGATTTAAAAACTAATAAACAAAATACTTAACAATTAATTTACCAAACCCCAAGTGTTAAAATATTGGGAAACACTGGTTTACTTAATAATTATTTAATGAATCATAATTTTACCATGCCATGATAATTTGTACAACTAGGAAAAGTATTTCCTTATACATTCATCTAGATACTATTATTCATTCCTGTACAATACTGTATGAGAGTAGATACAATATATTACATAGGCGCTCACAACGGGGAATATGGGGGATTGAAACCCTAAATACTATTTTTATTTTATTACTTTTTACATAGGTTTAGTAATCTGTGAATTATGCATTCAAAAGTGATACAATAGTTTAAAACTAAAAAGTAAATTATTATTTTTGCTCGTACGCGTAGAATAATATGCCTTACAGCTTACACTGTAGGGGAGATAAATTTTATTAGAAATGAAAATTAATTATATTTTAATTTCTTGTAAAATGGAATTCTACCAAGTAAATGCTAACTCAATTAATAAATTTTATTGTTATGTTTTTGAGCCATTGACCAAACCATTTTTAATGTAAGTTAAAGGCATATTGAAAAACGAACATGTTAATGTGGCCGGGATCAAACTAGCGATCTATAGACGTTCTAACAACGATAAACTTTGTCCCATGGGTGATCTAAAAACTGACCTAAAAACTTCACTTTAATATAAGTCAGAAAAAAAATATAAAACAACACTTCGTAAGAGACAGGCAATTTAGGCCCAAGACAGTAAATACATCCAAAGACTACCGTTGCGACTTACTTGTATATATATATATATTAATTATGTATGATAAATAAGTTTGTTCAATATTGATAGCTAGTGTTATTAGCGATTTCTTTCAAATCTTATTACTCGTACGGTTAAAAATATTTGATTGTCATTTTTTTAAATGCTTATCGATTATTATTGTATTAACACTATTAACTATCAATAGATTGAATTAATTAAAATAAAACAACAATATGTAGTACTCATTCGAATTAGTTAACAATAATCAGGACCGGTTTCACTCGCTTTAGAAGGACGTCTTCAATACGTATCAGCTGCATATGTAAATACATAAGTAATTATAATGTACGATCAATACGTAAAGTGACGTTGTAAACTCTCCAAAATTAAAATTTCCGTAGAAAAAGTAATCAAAAACTATGTAGACGAAACATTTCTTGTCGCCAAGCCCCTTTGTATTTTCGGGTTTGGGTCGAAATCCCGAAGGCCGAAATCAATGCTGAAATCCCGAATGGCCTAAATCCCGAAAGCCGAAATTTTTTGTGGAAAATGGGGTTTTGTCTCTTGTAAAATTTGCGCAATTCAAGATAAGTGTTAAGATTGCGCAATTTTTTGCAGGAGAGACAAAACCCGTTTGTTCTGCAAAAAATGGTTTTTGTATCTCTTGTGAAAATTGCGCAGTTATTTGTGTTTGTATTTTTTTTATTTTTCGGGATTTCAGCATTCGGGATTTCGGCCTTCGGGATTTCGGCTTTCGGGATTTCGGCCATTCGGGATTTCAGCGTTCGGGATTTTGGCCTTCGGGATTTCATCCGGCACCCGGTATTTTCGCCTGCTGTCTGGAAATCGTAGGCACGCCACTAAACGTATGCGTGAGTTTTTGACCACAATTAGATAGTGACAACAATGTCGGAAGCCGATTTGTTCTAAGTTTTTAAGTTTAGTGACCCAATAGATAAATAAAAATAGTCATAATATATCCGTGTATATTAATTAATCATATAATATGTTGAGCGATCTGATTCCATACATATAAAAAACTATCTACATAATAAACCTACAACTATTATATCCAATGATTATGCTTATTAAACTTTATGTACATTTTTGTTTTCTGACATTACCTGAGAAGACGCAAAAAGACTGGAGAGGTATTCATATTATATTCAATTTAAGGAGCAGAAATATAAAGCGCCTAGTTTCAAAAGCCCCTAAAGCGATTTTAAGTAGTTCTGAGAAAATGAGAGAAAATCATATCTATTAAATCTGTAAACTTTATGTATTTATTTTTTAATTCGTTACATTCTAAGGAGTATTTTGGCTTTCCATTTTAGGGGTATTTGAAAAGCACACCCAACCATTTTAGCAGGTTTTGAAATTTACCCTAATTTTTGATCATATGTATTGACGGTATTTGACGTTTATTAAAGTTCAATCTTTGGCCATCATATAGGTAACAAAAATATCTATCTAAATGCATTTATATAACTCAAAAATTTTCAAAAACCGTTTTAGGGGCTTTTGAAACTAGGCGCTTCATAATATACATATTATACCCAAGGCAATTGACAAGTTTCATGGATGACTATAATTTGCACGATGTGTCGTAACACTGATGAATGATAATGATAATTACAATATAAACAATCCATTAAATTCCCAAGACGTTGCTATTGTTTTCTCTGTATTGACGATTTTACACCTCTCGAAGGTAGTATTATTATTATTGACTATTATTCAATGATCTATTATTAGGGTATTGACTTTGTATAGGCCTAAACAAACACTTCAACTATTCATAATTTGTTGACTTAATAGGTAGGTGATAAAGTTTTTACCTACTATAGTGTATTAATGTGTTATATAAGTTGGAATTGATTGCATTCGTTGTCAGTGTGTGACACAAAGTGCCTGAAGTGCCCGGGTCGCTAAAAAGAAATCAAGTGGAATAGTACAAAAAATTAAAATCATTATAATTTAAATTCAAATTCCATCAAGTAACTTCGGTCGATAGTAATAATATTATAAAAAATAATCCTATTGATTCCACCCGTCCTCGGATCAGTTGCTTAACACAGTTAAATGGCTTCCACGCTCGTTTGTGAAGCCTTTGAAAGCTCGAAAAGCTCAACACAGAAGAAAACACATTTTCCGTACAACAGCCTTCGCTCGGAAAACGTGACTTCTCTTAGTAACCGTATCGAATTTTGCTGCGCTTAATAATTTAACGTGATTATAAATTATTCCTTGAAAATTAAACAATGTGATGTTTTACGAATCGTTAGTTAACTTTTTTCTACTTATAATTTGTTAAAGGCGTTTTAATTGTTTCATTATTAATGTTTCCAACAATCTTTCGAAAACAAAATGTCTCACATGACTTAGGAAGCCAGTGAGATGCAATATTTTGATTTAATATATTACAATAGGTGGTACAGTTATCTGGAAATGGAAAGTAAAATATAAAGCTGGGGCTATCTCAGGATATCTATGGGCAGGTCTACTTCTCCGGTCATTGGTGTTAAAGAGAATTATTAGTACTCAACCTACCAGAGGTACCTAGCAAAAAAAAAATACGATGCTTGCAATTTAAAACATATTTTTAAGCAAATTATAATAATTGGTGCCGATACCTGAGAATCAAAGTCAACATTTAATATAATATGTGGCCGAGTCTAGACATTAGGACATTTAGATGCATCGCGAGGAAATCCCTACGAAATCACAATATAAGGAATGAACAGATCCGAGAAAGTTGATAATGTAGTCAAATGGAGTAGACACAAACCAAAAATAATGGGTGAAACTAGGATCCCGCACATCGTGATGCATGGCAGATCCTATATCTATGGCCCCCACAAAGGGGGGGCTGACAGGGATCTAGCCTGGGGGCCCGGGCTCAAGAGGGGCCCGACGTATAAGATCAACTAGTTAAATGAGATAAACACACCGTAAGTTTATAAGCTCTAATAGTAAAAAAGTCGCCTGCGGCGCTATAAGATGAGTAGATAATTATTTTATAATTATTTTTAGTGTCTCCTGACTAATAAAAATGACTATTTATCCAACATGGTGAAGGGTCAGATGTAACTTGGCTATCACAAAAGAGGGTCGCGCTCTTTATTTATAAATTAATAATTTATAAATTTAAGCTGATTTATTTAAAAATAGGAAAAATCGCTAAAAAATACACGGAATACCCTTAATTTTACGCGGAACCACGAGTTCCACGGAATATTATTTGGGAAACACTACTATAGAACATTACACTGCCCTTAACCTTAGCGATAGGTTGGATGGCCCGCCAAATATTGTGGCCTGTGGGCCCGCTTCAGGATGTGGGGGCCATGCCTATATCCCTTGTACTTCTGGCCAGCAGTGATTTGCTTCGATGCAAATGGCGCAACCGATCCGTTACCGACCAGTTATAAAAATATTAAATTAATACAAAATCTACAAAAGATGTGTATTTCTCACAAATTGATAATATCGATTTTGATTTCAAAAAGCAAACGCTAGGCGGATCATGCGCTGCTAAGAAACAGCAAATAATATAATGGATGACAACTAATGCATTTTTAATAATCTTCGACGATCTCTCGTTGAACAGACAACCAAAATGTTCATGAGCTTTGAATATACACGGTGCCATTGTTTCCCGATGAAGGCAAGTCGCTCCAACCGCTCTGTTACAACGTGTTTTGTTGGGTGTAATAATTCAGGGCTCGAAATGGAACGGAACGCACCGGAGCGCTGTTCCGGCTCGTGAAATTTGTAAAATTATCGCTCCGTCTCGTGGAAAAAATATGTTGAGCGTCTGAGCTGGATAGGTCATAGAATAGAAAATCTGACACACTTATTTTCATAAAATACACATACGATTTGATGACTTCGGTTCGTAAACTTTTCCATTTCGAGCGCTGTAATAATTCCAATATGTATATTCGCCCGCATTTCTTTTGACAGATCCTAAATTAATTTCTTGGACACCCCACATAACATTTTAGTATTTGTCGTATTTTATTTCTTTAAAAACGTTAACTGTAAATTGTTTGTGATTTTAACTGAACATGCCGTCTACGTGCAAATTGTCGTTATTATTAATCCTCGCCTGGTACGTCATTAACCGTTTTTGTAAAAGATAACTTGATAAAGAAAGGTTACATTATTTCAGTCCAGTAATATAAATGCCAAACTATGCACTATGTTTTCGATCCCTTCAATATGCACTTTGTCTTTGACACTCAACAACAAAGAAACAGCTATTGTAACAAATTTAATATATTAAGAAAGTGTAACGAGGGTTTTTCTCTGTGCATAAACATCGTATATTTTACCCAGTGACCTGGGAAGCCGTACACGCCACGGTAGTTAATTAGATTTCTACAAATTCTCTGAAGAATTTATCATCAGATGGTTACTTGTTGTAGGGATAACGGATTATTTATTTTAAACCGATTTACTAGGTCACCCAAGTCTGAGCCAATGACACTTGTATTATGAGATTTATTTTGTAAGTCTTCAATGTATTCGATCAACCTATAACGTTTTTTTAATATTGTTTATGGTATTTCTATGAATAATTCAATGATATTACTACTAACTCCAACACGACTGCTTCCCTTCATCAATCTAGTGGTACGAGCATGGCCTTCCCACTTTTTGTTTCCCACTTGGACATTCATTGAAGATTTTTGTTGAACCCGTGTATTTTTGCATACGGCGTATTGTATTGTTTTTTTTTAAATCAGTTACCGGGTATTACATTTGAAATCAGTTACTGGGTATTGCATTTGAAATCAGGTATCTGGAATCACATCAATTATCAATAATTGTATAAATAATAATATTATTTGTTCACCTGCGTGAACACCTGCGAAAATGTTGACTTCATTTTTATTTTGCACTATATTTTATTTGTTAAAAATATTAAATAATAATGTTAAAAGTATTTTTACTTCAATTTCCAATTCCCCGTCTATTTTTTTAATATATACAATCGAAATGCTTTTCAGCGGTCTTGAACGGGCTATAAATAATGAACAATAATTAATAATAAGTAGTAAGTTCGATTCATTGCTGTATAATGTTCAACGTTTATCGAACTGCTCAGTTACGTCGGACCCCAAATTGATAAAGATTATAAGAGTAACAATTACAAGATAAAAATAACTTTTTATATACAACGTTTTTAAATTTTCATGTAAACTTGACTTGACTAGCTTAAACGATCAAAAAAATTTGTACTTGATAGAAATGCTACTGAAATGTCATTTTGACATTTCATATTGATTTCCATAGTAACGCACGTATACATTAATAATTTAGTTGCTATGACCGCAGACCCCTAGCAACCAATGATAGGTAATTGGATTACGGATTTCTTCCGAAATAACTTTTCATACAAAACAGAATTAACTGAAAATGAATTCAATTCTGCTTAAAGATGGCTAAAAGTATTAAAAAATGCATTGGCATCGTGTTCTGATATATTCTAAAAGTTTCAAATTAGTTAAAAATCGATTGCAAGATTTGTGCCGGATAAACAACCACCGGACAAATAAGAATACGACCTAATAAAAATGTTGTAAAATGTATGACGTGTAGAGTTGGCCGTATAACAATTCACCGTCCTGTATCGGAAATAGATGGTCATATAGTATCGATATCTCTAAAACTCTTAAAAATACGTAATAAAACTCACCGGAATACTAGGAAAAGACAGAAGAAAATATGAAGGTTAATTAGAGATACAATCGTATCGTATACATTGATATAAATTCTGAGTGAAGTAGGTTAGCAAGTAGCTGCTCGTAAGAAACAACTGAAAATGAATTCAATTCTACTTAAAGATGCCTAAAAGTATTAAAAAAAAAATGCATTGGCATCGTGTTCTGATATATTCTAAAAGTTTCTTTTCGGGAAGTTAGTTAAAAATCGATTGCAAGATTTGTACCAGACAAAGAACCACTGGACAAATAAGAATACGACCTAATAAAAACGTTGTAAAAATTAAAAGTAGTCAGCAGATCTTTATAAAGATAAATTCTAGAGGAAGCCAAGACTCGATTAGGGGTTGCGCTCGGATTATTCTAAAAGGGAGTTTATTAAGTGTACTGTCGTACTATAGATTTCAACATTTATATAATATATGTGTTTATGTATTAACGGTTTTCTCGTAGGAGGAAAATTGGTCCAATAATAATAATTACAGGACGGCCTCGCGCCACATATTCAAGGGACAATAAATCTATTCAGAAAAATTTGCCCGAGAAACTTTTGTTTTTCAACATAGACAATATATTTCATAAATCATCTCGATTTTTTTATACCATCTTAATCCGGCGCACGATTTTTCCGAAGCGTTATTAATTGGGAAAACATGTTAATATACCGCAAATTGAAGGAAAACAGGAACTAGTTATAATATAAATTGAATCATCTTATTAAGGAAACAATAAAAAAAATACTGTTTTATTTCAATATAAAATAATATTATGGAAATTAGATAATCAAGCACATATAATAGGATTTTTTTTCTCAATAGAGCCAAGGTAAATAAAATAAAACGATGAAAATGGACTAAAAACAAGTTTATTCAAAACAATAACTTACTTTACTTAAGCTTACACTACAGATCAGTGGCGAAGGGTGGAGGTAGGCTGTTATGATCCGTCATAAATGGTGCTCATTAAAATTTTGTCAGTCATACGTATTTGTTTTCATTGAAATAAAACTAAAGTTTACAGACAGTGTTGGTTAGTTTTTAAAATTAATTAAACCATGCCAAAATCAAGCCATAATAGATAATAGTCAAAAAATACTCGTCTATCTATAAAATATCTAAAGTTATGCAATTAAATCATGCACAACTTTGAATATTTAATATTTTTCATCTATTATATTTTGGTTAAGGCAGGACTTAATGAATTTAAAAAATGAACCAAGAATATATTGTACCTATAATCAGTGTCGGCTCATGGATAAGATATTTGGGGGTGCTGCGGTTGATTAAAAATAAAAATAAATATTTATTTGTATTTTACTATTAACAACAAAATTAAATATTATAAATAATTAATTATATTAATAATTAAAACAAAGAACTTTGGATACATCGCTTGCAGAAATAAATTTAAACAATGTCAATTAACCATTATAGATATATTTCTTTCCTCGCTGTGGCGCGCGTGTTCATGTGCGATGCAGAAACGGAGAAATACTGAAATCAGACTGTCTGACCGGCAGTACCGATTAGGATTCCAGCTGCGAGCACCGCTACCCGCGCCCCTCCTTCGCCCATTCGAGAATATTCTATTGAAATCGGTACTGTGCAAAATCAAGTACCTATTGCGGTGCATGATAATATTATTGGACATTGGATGTATCGGTGCGCGGGCGACTTTATTACACGCTTAAATAATATTGATATTTTCATATAATAAACATAAATATTTAATACTACATTTTCTCAATTTGCTTGGGGGAGCTGCAGTTCCGCAGTGCATATGGACGAGTCGCTACTGCCTATAATATTATGCATTCTTAATCCAACGTTAACAAATAAGTATGAATGAAAAAGTATGCACAATTTTGTCGAATCTCCCAAAATATACTACAACTATTATTTGTTTGATTTAGGCAGGGTTTAATTGATTTTTTAAAACCAACCAATACCATCTGTAAATAATTGTAGTCTTAGTTCAATAAAAACATATTTTCGTTAGCTGAATGCCGAATTATTATAACTTACATTTGAAATTTATGAGGAGAGAGTTTTTTGAAACAATGAAATTATTTATTATTTGTATCGATAAATGTATGCATTATATGTTAGTGGGATTGTTGATAAAAAAATGGTGCATACACTTGTCTATATAAATAATAAATAACTGAAGTAGGCTGTTTCAAAAAAGTCTTCTGTAAAATATTTCAAAAATGTGTTATAGTATAATAGTTCTGCATTCACCTGACGAAATACATATGAATAACAAAGTTTAATGTGCACTATTTATGGTGGATCTTAACAGCCTACCTCCACCCTTCTCTACTGCTACAGACTATTTAGGTCCATGGCTGCTCAACTACGCGAGTGTCAAGTTAGCCATATATTATAGTAAATTAGTAATTAGTTATTTTTCCCTAAGCACATAAGTCAAACCAATATTTACCGGCTTCACTTCTACCTTCTCAACTCGAATCTTCTATCTTACTTTGACACTTGTTGCGAAGATTATACGCGTGACAATAATGCTGCCTCACTCGAACTTATTGTTAGCGGTTGTTCAAGCCTTGTGTTTAATATTTTGACTAATCGATCGCCCACTGCTCTTCAAGGAAAACCACCACTGGCTTTCGGGTAATATAATTGACGTCAGTGACCACTTCAAAACATCTTTTCTCGCAGCATGCCTTATCTTATTCTTGAAATTTTCACTCTTTCCCTGAGCATCAAGTACTTATAGATGAATTCTCTTGACTGAAGTAATAATTCCACTCATCAATTCGACAAGAAATTTCCAATACTCCTTATAAACTCTTTCAATTATATAAGACAAAGCAATTTGATTGTAGAGTATATTTTATTATCTTCTATAGGAATTGTAGTTTTGTAGATATTGTATCATTGATAATTATTAATAGTAGGTATAGCTTTATCCTCCTTAAGGGGCAACGTGTAGTGTACAATTAAGAATTTTTGAAAGGATGTTAGTTAATGGTATTAATATATCGTCGGTGTTTTGTGAAAGGGCGAATTAATCATTTTGGAAAATCTGAGATGTGTAAAAACGGCGAATTTGTATCTCTACAGGAAAATACTTAAAAACGATAATCGTAAGGGCGAATATCCACTTAGTGTTACGGATAAAAAGCGAATTGACATAATATTAGGCCTTTTAAAATAATATATTATAAAGACAGTATTGTTTTTAAGCTTTATTATAAACTTGTTAAACTTTTATAATCATCCACAGACAATTAATAAATAAATGTCAATAGTTAAAAGTTAAAAATCCTCCTGTAAAATAAAATTTTGGTTAATTCGCCCTTTTTACAAAACAACAACGATGTATTAATACCATAAAAGTGTATTAGCATTGCCGACTCAAGTAGAAAGCCGATATACATTCACAATGACTGGTCCTACTTTTTCCGCCCCTCCCATTGTTGTCTATGTATGAACTGTCATTGCCTGTCATTGTTCTATAGAGTGATATCATACAGACGCGTATGTTGTGTTCACACAGGGAATGATTTGATTTGAATAGATAAGTTACATGATAAATAATACACTAGCATTAACACACCTTCTACAAATGTAATGCATAGATCAATGCTACATATTTCTTTTATTTTGTTAACTGTCAATTCATGGTGGAACTGCATTGTATTGTTGTTTTATTTAATAAAACGCAATTTTTATGTAGTACTTATTCCACTTTTAATCAAGAGATTAGGACCGGTTTCGTCCGCCTCAGAGGGACATTTTCAACATGAAAATTGAAAATGTCCCTCTGAGGCGGACGAAACCGGTCCTAATCTCTTGATTAAAAGTGGAATAAGTACTACATAAAAATTGCGTTTTATTAAATAAAAACAACAATACAATGCTACATATTTTTTGGAAATCGATATTACCACTGGTTTTTGGGTGAAGGACTAGTCTGACTTTGACAGCTGATGAATAACAGGAATGTATATTATTTATTAATAACTCTGATAGTTAATATATTTGATTTGAGATTTTTTTATAATTCAATTTGAAACGAGAAAGAGCGAATCAATATGTCAAGCAATCTGGGATCTGATTTTGACAGCTGAAAAGTGGACCACTCGTTGTTTGTTCAAAAAGTTATGATCGGACTTTATTAATCTAAAGGTGGCAGTGCTTAAAGCCATTTTTGGTGGATCATAATAATTCTGTGTATGGCAGCTATTTGTAAGGTTGGTTTTCTGTGGTAAATCAGGAATGTTTTTAAATTTTAGTTTGAGAACATTTTACTAAAATTTAAAAACGTTGGGTACCACTATATGATGGCATTTATTTAGCGGTTGTCCACTTGCCGAGCGACATGTCAATCCCATTGCCATTTCATCTGCTTAGCGACCTCTCTCATATCGTGTATTCTTGTCTGCTTCCTTATCCATGATTTCTTTTGTGATCTTTACTCGTTATTATTTTTTTTTATTTCTCTTCCACTAAGGGTCCATGTTTCACTTGCATACGTGAGCGTTGGTAGCACACGTTACGCTTAAGAACAATATGAGGTCACTTTTGAAGATACTATTCAGCTGCCCAGATGCACAACATGCCAGTTTGGTTCCGCGATTGGTGTATTTAAATTATAACTTTTATATTTTTTTTATTATGTTATAAATTTAAAAACATGTTTAAAAGTTTAGGCATACGGGGCCGTAGCTATTTAGAGTTTGAGAAACGCTAATCTAGTTTGTTAGTAAACGTGCAAAAATAATATAACCACCGTAACTAGACAGTAATGAAGTAATATATTGTTTCCTCGTGTCCCGACACCGGCCATGCTTGTACCATTACGGAGGATGGATGCTGATATAATGGGTCAGACAAACGATACCGCAAACATCTCATATGAATTACATTTATTAGATTAGCCATACAAACACGGAATCTAAATACTTCAGTGGCGACACATAAAATAATTATAAAATTATTTTAGTCTTATACCCAAGACTTGGCTTACACGAAGGGTTACACAGAAAATAGTCCATTTCGAAAAAATATATAAATATAAATAACTGTTTATTATTGTTAATTTTACAGAGAATGACTATACTATTTAAGGCCATTCCTCAGTTGAGATACGGTCTAAAAAGATCGTCGCTAGGCGATGCGCGGATTGCGGGTCGCGGGTGCAAATGAGGCATGTCAAACCAAATATAATTTGTCTTATAAATCCAACATGTGTCCATTTAATGTTCTGTTTATTGTTTTATCAGTAACAATAATAATATATTCATTGACATGTTTTCTTTTTAAAGTAAATGGGTAACGTTTTAAGTCATCTTTACACGATTTGAGAATTATTACGGCCGTCGCCATCACGAAGCAAAATGACGTGTTTTCAGCTCTACATTCTCTCTCCGAATGGGAGCGAGTGCAAAATTTCGTCGCGCCTATGGTTGAAAATTATTTGCCGTTTCACTGATGAATCACCTTAAATATCAATTGTTTAACAAATAAGTTCTTATATGTTTCTAATAAAATAGATAACTGCTGTCCATAATTAGGATACCATACTTATAAACTTACTTCGTAATGCCGCGCTCTCACGTGTCGATTTTTGTCGTTCAACTATGTGTTGAATGTTGAACGAGAAATCAAACTATTTTTTTTAAGTTGAACGGATATTCGTAATAGTGCCGATGAAAGTTGTTATCACTATCAAAATTTCTAGACAACCAGTTGACTCGAATGATGGTTATCTGTTGAATCAACAAACGTAGAAAGGACCTCAACTTACAGGTAAATTGACTTGATTGAAATATGGTTCCCACTCTTCAATTGACACATACATAACATACAGCTGTTGAATTATGTTGAACGCCATGTGGGAATGCATTAGAAGTGACTCGGGGTCTAAGGCGTTCGAGATCTGACACGAATAATTAAGAAACGGTAGAAGAACTGCAATTTCGTAGCCAACTATCGATAGATGTGCGCACCTGTACTCATCATAAACATAATATCCGTACACAAATTCTTTGTATGAGTGGGATTCGAATACACATCTTTACGTCTTATCGTCTCAGGTAGAAAACTTCTTCACGCAACAACATCGCTCATTTTTCGGCTAGCACATAACTTGTTTTGAGCAGAACCGGGTAGAAAGACATTCTAGAGAAGAAAAATTAAATACACTGTCTTTGCACATAAAATAACTCCCTGTCACTGTGTTTTAACTACAAATGGCGTGCAAGCAATTTAACAATTGAATCAGAATCGTGGCTACCTCCGATTACCTCTCAAATAGCGTCGTTTAGTGATAACGATATCAAATTGCGGCTCGCGACCCTCGTGGATTTAACCTTTTAACCATTTGGAGACCCTTACTTGCAGCACCAATTAGGGTACATAAATGAAAAAAACACCACATATTACTTAGGGTGCATTTCATAAATATTTCATTCCTCAAACGAACGTAAGCAATTTGGCGTTTCTTCTCGCCTTTCACGTAAAATTTTTTGCCAATTTTGTTTTATTACTTTTTGTTTTCTATCGAAAATGATTTTATAATTTACGGTAGCAATCATTAAATATGTTTTGAATTGCAATCTAGATAGTCATAGACAGTGCATCTTTCACAACTTCCTTTCGTTAATTGACAACAAATTTTTAGACAGGTGTTGATAACAATTTTATTCTGCAGCCAATTAATAGATCGCCCACAGAACATATTAACAAAAAGTATTTCGATAGGCTGTACCCGAATACACTACATTACAGAAGCAGAGTTTTGAATGTGTGAGTGATCTACGAAAATGAACCACACATTATATACGTGCAATTAATAGTGTGTGTTGCAACCATCAAATATACCAATATTGAATGAGCGTCAGTGCATACACCGAGAACAGTTCTCAGAACGAAGGACAGGCTTAGAATGACGTATTATTGACACGTGCTTAAGTTTATCCCATATTCTTCCACACTCAAGATCAGTTGCCCGTTACTCCTCATCCGTTATGTATTTCTGTTCCCATAAACTACATTGTGTTCCCTTAGATGGCCACTGCATTCATTCTCTTTATTAATATGCAGCCGCAATCTTATTTTCACGTATTTCTTGTTGCCAAGGTTTTGGATGCTCTTTTTTAATTTAGCGAAAGCCCTACTCCCGCACATACAGTGCCGGTAAAACCGATTCTGACTGGCGGAGAAACATGCACGTGTCTCATACGTCATACACCATGCAGCAGACATAACAGTAGATGGTAACCGAACAAAACAGAACAGGCAGGGGAAAAATGAAACATTAAGTTTTGTGAAATCTATTTAAGATAGGTTAAGTTAGGTCATTATTTCGTTGTACTCAGTCACCCTATCATTTTGAACATATTATATTGATTAAGATGAGATATCCTAAGCTTGCCGGCAACACCGAGCTAAATCCCGTTTATTTGAGACTTTCTAGCGATTAGGAATGCATAAATTAGGTATATAATTAATTTATTATGACGTATTGAAAATCTGTGCTATTAAAAATCTATCGACATAATAGAGATAGGACAATTTCAATATTAAATTTATATTTTTCCTGAAAGGTCATAGTCATATTTCACGACTGTACGTTTTGTGAATAAACTGTTCATCCTCACTCCTAAATAATACATTTCGGTCCAGTGTGCATATTGGACACCATACAAGACATTTTAAGTTACCTGTTCTGTTCATGCTCTGGACCCAAACACATATGAAAGAACAATATGTAAATTTGCCTGATGTCATGACTTCAGAAGAGAATATTCACTTCATCGTATTGGAAGTCTTAAAGCATACTATGACATATAAGAAAGTACTTTATCCCAGTGACGTCCCTAGACAAAACGCCGCCCCTAGGCAGAGCCGAAATGCCGCCACATTTTTTTACACAAATATTTTTATCATCCTTTCATGACTCCAATATCTAAGAAATGTTTTGTATGAATACATTACTAACAAAATGTACACCACTCAATGCCATCTCTGCTTCAATAGACAATTAATAGGTATTGCGAGTCAACGGTTTCAGCTACATTTAAAAAAAATACGCCTGACAACTTCCAAAACTCGTGAGTGACTAGCAAACATTTTACACACAATTTAGTAATTATGTACCTAGATACCTATAATTCGCAAATCTGCACGTGGTATTGCTGTTCACCAAGGACGTGATGTTCAAGGAAAACGGAAGTAAACCTTGACATCGCGAACCCAATAAAACATTATAGTCCTATTACAACTTTTATAGTAATTGATACATTTTGTTTCCAACCAGTGAGATGAACTTTTTAATGGAAAGATATTTCCGTTATTACTTAGTTTAGAGGGCTATTTCTATATATACCTAATGATTCTCCTCGATTTGCTGCCCCCAAGCGACGCTCAATCTGCCTACCCCCACTGGACGGCACTGCTTTATCCAAATACCTAAGATTAAGACAGAGTCTGTCCTCTTAGCGGACAATTTTCAACTAAAGGAAAACTTAATATTCGGAGGTTCGATTTCCGATGAGGTCACAATATGTTTATGGGATTTTCTCAAAATCCGTGTGTTTGTGATTGTTTCGCTTCTATTACTAACTAAACTACTGTTTCACTATATTACTGTCATTAGGCCTCGTGGCCTGTTGTAGTGTTTAAAATAATATATAATAAAATAATATATTACATAGGTACTTACATTCAGTTCTCCTGATAAAAATGATCATCTACGTATTAGAAAATGGTATCAATCTTGACGTGAAGTCATTATTGACAGGGACAACGTTTAGGACTCTTTATTCCTAACGACTCTTCCTATACTGTCATTTGTGACTGAGAATCGTGACCGTTAAAAAAATCGTTTTACTTTTCGCATCCACTCACGTTTCACTACCTCCATTGGACTGAGTAGATGCTCCAGCATACTTGCGGACTTCACCTACTTTTCATTTCTTGAGCACCGCCGAAAACTATACATTTCTCCACATCCTCTGGTTGAAAAGGATAGAGGATCGACTCGTTCTGTGCTCAATATAAGGAATTCGAATCATTTAACTGATGACTTACTGCTCTTATATAAAAATTATTTAAAATAATATTGCCAAGCTCTAAAAGGTTCACTATCACATCTTATATTATCAAAGTGTGCTTATTCCTGTCATCCGTATGAACCTTTCAAATGTAAAAGGGAGTAAGTCAGTCTGTATTTCATACTGATACACTGTTTGGCTTTTGAACTTTTTACATATCCTTTTATGTCTCTTTACAAATTACTCAGACGACCTCAAATAGATTCTATGATGTCAAGTTAGTGTATAAACTGTCTATTATTCGAATGATTGACAAAGTATGTATGTACAAAAGTAGACATATGAACCTTTGCCTTGTACGTGCATATACATGCAATTAAATTAATGTTTATATGAATATGTGCCCTTATCAAAATATAATAAGGACGTATGTAGTGTTACTAACATGTCATGCATTGGTGTGATTATGCCGGGAAAATAGTGTTTGTAATAAAAAATCTCGTTTCATTTATATTAATCACAACTGCAAACAGTCAAACACAATGCGGGGTGCAGAATTTTTTTTTTTTTAATTCTGTGTAAAGTTGTATTGTTTTTAACTTAATAAACTGTTCACGTGAAAGTTTATGTTTCAACAAATACAACAATCAAGTGCGTGCGGTGCTGACCTTTCACCCAGGGGCCCCGAGTTCGATTATCGTGAGGTCACAATATATTTATGTGATTTTCTTATTTAATTCTGTTCTCTTATATTACTAATAAAATTACACTACACTACTGTCATTGGGCTTCATGGCCTGTTGTAGTATTAACAAATAATATTATAGAATATATTATATATACTTATGTAATCGGAAAAGTTTCCACCTTTGCTGTTATTGTTAACAATTTATTTATATTTTCTACTCCAGAACAAAACCAAGTACCTACTTACTAGGTTTACAACCACAAACATTTTAAATATACTGTATTAAAAAAAAAACTGCATTATTATATTTTTTTAATTGTACTGGAATTCCCCGGAAATAATGCACTACAAGCCACCACAGAATCGTGGCAAGCTGATTTATATTTTGCAATTTGCCTTTATAATTAATGAAGTGTGCAAACCACCGTCGCCAGTGGGTAATTCGACTGATCTAGAACCCGTCTGGTTGTGTTCATATTCCAATACCTATTAGGACTTTTTAATACTATCCCATGCTACCTATATTTAGTCCAATGTTTTTTTTACTAACTTTATAATAGTAACTTTGCTTGGACTCAAAATGTATACATATATGTGTATTTAAGGTGTCGTCTATAAAGGACTTCACACGATTTTTGAACCCACCTTCATATGAAATCCCCGTCATATGAAATCGTCGTAAAATCTTTTATCCCTCTGTCTAAATTACCTCTCATTTTAAAAACTCACCACTCTTTCGTTCAAAAACATATTAGTTGAATGTGATCGATTTCAGTATAATATTATTGATATCACATATATTTATTCATAGAAAAAAAAATAGTTTATATTTGATTGGTTTTGTGAGTTCACATTTTTTACAGCCTCCCACTTAACTCCCTTCCCCTTTAAGATGTGACGTTATATATGAATGACCCCTAATATCTGACCGCTTTTTATCCTATATATTTTCCGCGTATCTAGAGATTTCAAATTATGTATACAGATACCATTGCACTGATAATACTTAATATAAAAATTAGAGACTATTAGGTGAAACTAATCTTTTGTTCGTGATGGTACCGAATTTTTGTTTTCAGTTTCCACATTAAAAAAATAAATGCCGTCGATCTATTTTCCGAGATAATTAAAAGCAAACATTTGATAAATACGAAAGAATCATAATTTCTGAATTGAATGTCGCTGCTACACATAAACGTTTCGACGATTGATTTCCATTCAAAATAGCTCACTATGCAAGGAATGATCAATAGTATTTGTAGCATATGAAGTCGCTGAGGTACGAGTGCAGCTCCGTTGAACTGTTTCGGACGTTTCGGGTAGCAGGCGATCATTGATATACTACTAGATGAGGAGTTACCATACAAGTATCATTTTAAAAATGTACCACAAAAGAAGATATTACGAATATCGTCTTATAATATTTCCTTGTAGGTATAATGCGTTAAGACCGTTAACATGGATTCCCGAATTTCACCCGTATTGCCCTGGCTGTAAAACTAAATTTGCGTTCTTGGAATAGTGACCCTAAGTGTACGTCCTGGGTGGCAGCGTTCGGCGCAGCGTTGAGCGTTATGCGCAACTCAAACGCATAACCGTTGTGTGAAAATGTTCGTAGACAATGTCTTTTTTTGGTTAAACATTTATACGGTTATAGGTACGTTTGAGTTGCGCAGAACGCTCAACGCTGCGCCGAACGCTGGCACTGAGGCCTCACACTTAGGGTGTCTGCAACCCAAAGCATGCAAGCTACCAAAAATTCATGTCTGAGCGGACAGAGCAAGTCGTCATGCGCTGGCTATTACTTAGAGTAAGATGCAAGCTAGATCGGGCTTACTCATAATTATCGCCAGGTCGTTTTCGAGACAAATATTAAGTGAGCTGATATCGAGTTAAGTCCGCTGATATTAAAACAGTAAGTTTTAACACTGGCCGAGTCGCTGAAAATCGGGCGTCATTTTAAGAAGCATATGATTCATCCAGTAGTATATCAATGCAGGCGATAAAGTAAAGATCGCTTTGACAATAGCACAAATAGACTAATTCTTGATTTAACTCGCATGGTAATCGTCAGCTTACAATCTTTTAACTCTCTAACTTCTTGACCTTCACATAAAGTTATTTGTTTGATAATTGTTTTTTATAATAAAAACTTTACTATAAACTCAGTTATATGATGAAACTAGATAACTAGGCCATATTGCGTTTCAGCCAAGTATTCCCTGGCGCAAAACGTACCAAATTACGAGCAATTTCATAATACAATGACTCATAACATCACTTATACAAATTGGATGTATTAAAAGAAACGAAAGTATAGAAAACCCCAATACACTAACTTGTTCCTCGTTAGATAATAATATAATATCGTGACTAGTACAGTTTGGTTACTTCTTAATCTTCAGTTTATCTTTCTAAACTAAATGGATCTTTTAAACGTGCTTTATTCATTGTATTTGCAACGGGTGGTTTTTCTCCGTGCGATTCTAATCGCTAAAATGAGAGAAAATCAGTAGCAATTTATAGCCATTTCCCATGTAGTTAAAAGTAAGATTAACGTTTTTAGCAAGAACTGTAATTTAATACATTGTGTCGATTACTTTCATTTTAAATAAGCAATACGCTTCTAAAACATTAAAATATATTTTTTTAGAAAAAAAAATAAACTTATTGTCTAAATTTTGAACAGTGCCGCGTTATTACGTGGCAATTTTTGTCATTCAACTGTGTATTGAATGTTAAACAAGAAATCGAAAAGAATGTTTCCAAAAGTATCAATTTAAATTGAACCGATAGTCGTAATCAAGAATGGCGTCAAGTGAAACAAATAAGTTTGATGTGCCAATGCGAGTTGTTATTACATCAGTTACTCTAGGTAAAACTTGCTATGCCTAACCTATAATGATGATTCACTGTAGAATCGACAAAAGGACCATAACTTCAAATTTCAATTCAAATTTAAAATTTATTTATTTTACATTTATAGTGAATTTACAAATTATAAATTTAAGACGTTCACAACATTATATTTATAAACAAATAAATAGTATTAAAACATAAAAATAGATACAGTATTAGAAATACAGTATACAAAGATACAGAAATTATAAAATATATACATGGAACCACTTACACCGAATGAGCTAGGTAAACCCTATTTTAAGAATTTATAAATCAATTCCCACTTATTCTCATCATCATGTAGGTACGAAGCGATTTGGTTGAACAGGGTTATTGCCTTCCCAATTAATTGGAATCACTAATAGCAGATCAGTTATGCACCTTGTGTGAACAAATAACTGATGCTCGTTCATCCGATTCAACTTGTTTGTTGACCAAGTTTGTTGAAATATTCAGAGTTCTCAAGTGGCAACTTATGTCGTTCAACTGTGTGTTGAATGTAAGTTGAGAGTCAGTTGATAAATGGGAATCATATTTCAATAAAGTTGATCAACTTGTGAGTTGAATTGAACGAAGTTGTGGTAATTTCTACTTTCATCGATTCAACAGTGAATCATCATTCGAGTCAACTGGTTTTACCGGCACATCAAACTTGTTTGTTTCCCTTGATGCCATCTTGATTACGACCATAGTTTTAATTTGAATTGCTATGTGCAAACATTCCTTAAGATTACACATTCAACATTGAACAGACAGTTGAACGATAAAAATCGCCACGTGAGAATGCGAGGTCGTCCATGCAATAGGCAATTCGGGGTATATGCGTACCCCAATATTTAATAAAAATATCTAACGGGGGGGTACTTGTTCTGTTCGAATATATTAATTTTAATCTTTCTACAAATATTTTATAATTCCTTTAGAAACACTATGTATATTGTACCCCCACGATGGCCGCGCGGCTTAAGCGTCCGCATATAGCGTCATGGGTCCCAGATTCGAATCCTGGGTCTGGCAAGTACACATAATATTGTTTTTCAATTTGTGTATGAGTCAGAGTATTGACCTAATAGGTTGAGCAAGTACCTAGCTGACATCCATTTCTAGTAAAAAAAACCGTTTATACAAATCTCCACTCTGTGGAGGCCCTTATAATCATATTAAGATCGTACATGATCGGAATGTATGTTATTGTACAATGCCGTTGTATTTAACACGCGTTACATGATATACGGTAGTTCCGATTATCCGGCCTAAACGGGATTATAAGAGGATCGGATAACCGAGAACGATAACGATATAAAAAAGTCGTACCCTACTGAAAATATGTGAAACCTACTAAGTAAAAATAATTTATTTTCACACGGTATGTCTTTATTTCAATTAAACATTTTCGATTACTATTCTAAAAATTAGTTAAAATTATGTTATATTTTTTATGCGTATGGTACGTTGTTATGTTCTCTCAATTCTTTTCTATGGTATGGAAGTATGGACGATAAACCAAGAGATGTCACGGAGACTTGAAGCTTTCGAGATGTGACTGTATAGACGCATCCTCAAAATTCCTTGGACTGACCGGGTGACAAATGTTGAAGTTCTCAATCGAATGAGGAAGGACCGAGAAGTTCTACGTAGTATCAAAACCAGGAAACTACAGTACCTCGGCCACATTATGAGAGGACAAAAGTACAGCATTCCCCAACTTGTCATTCAAGGAAAGATCAACGGTAAACGGTGCCGCATTTCGTGGCTTAAGAACCTCCGTGATTGGTACGAGTGCATCTCCACTGAACTGTTCCGGGTAGCAGACGACAAAGATAAGATCGCCTTGGTGGTGGCCGACCTCCGCTAGGGGATGGCGCAATACGAAGAAGAAGATATTTTTTTAGTATTACATGACAGTGACTATGTTCGCATAACCTGGAATATCTAATAATCAAACGTCGGGTAATCGGACAAAACCAGCGCTCGAAATGTAAAAGAGCGCTCGAAAATTTTCTGAGGATATTAACAAGGTTATCAAATTTTATGTGTATTTTATAAACACAAGTGTGCTAGAATTTTAGTTATATCTATGGCATATCTAGCTCATACGGTCAAATTATTTTGTCCGTGAGACGGAGCGATAACTTTACAGATTTCACGAACCGGAACGGCGCTCCGGTACGTTCCTGTCCATTTCGAGCCCTGGACAAAACACGTAATGTCTAGTTCTATTATCGTCATTCACGTTATTTACTTGCGGCGTGTACGCGTTCAAGTTTTAATTAATTTGTATTGAGCCATTATTTGTGATTATGGGTCAGTTAATAAACAAAAAAATAATAGACGTTTATTTTTATTTCCTCCAGGGAGCGGCGTGACGTCGGACGCAAGTGCGTCCTCCCCAACACGACACCATGACAAAAAAGTTTGAGTTCAACTGGCAGATCACAGTTCCCGAACCACTCTTGCAGGTGAGACATCTAATATTTTATTTATACTACAGCTCTTGCCAACCATTGATCTATTAGTATTTATTTGTTGGGCTATCACCGTCTGTTTTCCTCAAAGAATCTCAAGCAACATGCAACGATTGCAGTAGCACTAAACGACTAAAGGGGCTCCCTAAAGCCTGCTGGATAAAGTTCAGTAGATGAAGGATGTAAAGGGCTAGGGGAGGCCTTAGGCGTATTCGATTTGCGTAACGACACTAATGTAGTGATTATACATATATGGCGCTAGTATTCATATTTAAAAATATTACAATAATTGAAATGTACGACATTAATGATGTAATTTACACAATCCAACATTTTAGTGAGACCGAGGTCGCGCAGACGGTCTGCACACCCGATGTGTATTGAAGAATAACTGCAATTAGCGATTGATGAGTTGTTGTGATTTTTAATGCAACCTCAATTTGCGTAGACATACCGAAGTAAAAATATCCCCAAGGCTAAGGCTGTGGAGGAAACTTGCAACAGGTTGTAAGGACTAAGGAGTGACGACATTTTCTGTATGCATTGGGTTGTGGTGCCGAATATTACGATTTAAAATAAAAGAATGTATGAATCGTTGTATCATCATCAGCTAGGGTCGATACACTACTGGGTGAAGGCCTCTCCTGGCGCTCTCGACTCTTCTCGGTCCCTAGTTCTTTGCTGCCACGTACACCGACCAAACTGTATGAGCTCGTCTATCCAACGGGTTTTAGGGCGTCTCTGTAGGCGTTTTGTAGTGCCCCTTGGGTACCACTGTAGGACGGCATTTGTCCAGCGGTTGTCTACTCGCCGAGCGACATGTTTCCCCCCGATGGCAAAGAAACAAAAAATACTTCAGCCCTCATTATCCGGAAGCCAACTCAATAAGGGTGCTAACAATCCCCGGAGGAACGGTAATGAGTAATGACTACCTACCGATGACAATTGCCACGTACAATTCCAGAACATTGTCCAGCGAAGCCAAACTCGTTGAATTCCAGAAGGAACTCGACAAATATATTGTTATAACCCCGCAACTTTGAGCCTATCTTTATATTATTATCAAGTAATAATTACACGATAAAAAGAACTTTTTATATACCACGTTTTTAAATTTTCTGCTCATCATATAATCATATAAACTTGACAATTCTATGTATTAATAATTTAGGACAAATAAGGCAATTGTCAACAAATCATTTTTTGCTATTTTGCAATAAACAAACAAATATAGAATACTGAAATGTCATTTTGATTTCCATGGTAACGCACGTATATATTAATAATTTAGTTGCTAGGACCCCCCCCGTAGCAACCGCTAACAAATGACGCGAGCCGAACGAAATATAATTTGTCATAAAAATTCAACATGCGTCCATTTAATGTTCTGTTTATTGTTAACAATAATAACATATTCATTGACATGTTTTTTTTTCAAGTAAATGGGTAACGTTTTGTCATCTTTACACGATTTAAGAATTAAACCAGTTTAAATATAAAAGGTGTTTATATGAAAATGATCCCGCCGTTCCATAACAATATAATAGGGAGCTCCGGACGCTTGTCATTTAATTGTGGCTTAATTTTATTTTTCAAAAAACTCATATTTAATTTTACATAATTTAGTTTGCACAATATATTTATCTAAGTGCCTATGGAGGTTTCGTATCACCCGACTGGTCCACCGGGGATTCACCTATTTTCCAAACACGCTCGCAAACTCTTTCTGTTTATATCCGCAGGTCGCACAGCGCTAGTCATTTACAATATTTATAGAGCTTGACTTGTAACAAGTAGCTTTTCTTTGTAGTAGACAAAATAATATTTGTTTTGCAGCCGAAAATACTGAGAAAAGGACATTTCTTTTTCGAAACATAATCACGGTAAATACCTAGAATGATGTGATAGTAATTGAAATCATATTCTGTCATCTTATTCCTTGACTTTTCCGGTGGTTATCAGCCTCTCCAAATTATTAGCACTCACGTAAGTAATCAAAGTGTTCCACCAGTAACAGTTTTTACTCCTCGTAATCACGTACGTACGTGAAACATACAGGGTTACCAATTTAATACTATAGATTTTTAAAACGTAATAGCAGCCATATTTTTTCTGATTCCCTCCAAAATTTACATTTGTGTTTACCAATTTATATATACCTGAGATTAAAAAAAGGTTTAACAAATTTATACAAACAACTTCAAATAACAGCACAATTACAATTTACTGGATTCCTTCACACATTGGAATTCTGGGGAACGAGAACGCATATAGCCTTGTAAAAACAGCAACTCTTGAGAGGAGCATTGATAAACTCCCCATACCGTATACAGACTTTTTCGAAACATTCAAGAAAATAGCCAAAACTGAAACAGATAATTTATTAAAAGAACAAGGTCTAACAAAAGGAGAAAAGTACTTTCAAAGTTATTACAATTCTGAAACCATACCATGGTATACCAATAAAATGCTAAATAGGAAAACAATCATCACAATCAATCGCTGTAGAGCGGACTATTATAATCTTGCCTCATCCCTGGCTCGCTTGGGTATAATAAATGACCCTGGGTGCCGGTGCGGAAGTGAGACTGAAGATGTTAACCACGTTGTTTGGCAATGTGCTCTGTATGATACCCAGAGACAGCGGCTTCTTAAAGGTTTAAGTAAACAAAAGTACCAATTGCCACTGGATCTTGCGATGTTTTTGGCTCGGCCGAATATCAAGGCGTTCCAGTGTGTCCAAATGTTTCTGAGTGAGTGTGGCCTACAAGTTTAAACTGTTTTTGTTCTTTTTCTTTTTTTTCCCTCTCCTGTAAATTTGTATTGTAATAACTGTATGAGTAATTATTGTAATAATATTTATTAATAGTGTATGTTAAAAAGTAAAGCTAAATAAGACTCAATTGAGACTTCGGAGCTTAATAAAAAAAAAATTGACCTACAGACCTTATTATTCATAATTTAATTTAAAAAAATTGAAATTAACTATTTTTTTTATTCAACGAATAATTCAAATAAGTTAAGAATGTAACATTATAATTATTATTGAATAAACATAATTTTGCCAATATTAGCTCAATTTGGAAAACGCTTCAGTGACTCCTTTAGCATAGTGGTTGATGTGCGTGGGCGCGATACCCGATAGATGCAGGTTCGATTCATGCGGGGTGTTTTTCTATTGGTTACAATATATTTTCTCAGAAGTGTTTTCAAAATTAAATATGTATGTTTAAAAAAAATTGAGTTAAATGGTAATTTTCTTGATATTAAGAATCCAACCCGTCAAAAACGTAAACATGCTACTGAAAATATTAATGTTGTGATCAAAGTTTCTATGAAAATCCATAATCCACAATCAATTACACGTCGTCCCGATAACTTTCTTATGACACTACATGGAATAAAGATTTTCATTTCAAGGCGTCTAAAATACAGTTAAAACAAGAACTTAACCCGAATGACCATATATTTTGGTGAATCAAAATTTTGCTCATTGGGCTTTAGAGCAACTTGAAACAGACCCAATATATCATGAAAAAATCATCTTCAGCGATGAATGTCACCTTTGGTTAAATGGTTTTGTAAATAAGCACAATTGTCGCATTTGGAGTAATGAAAACCCATATGCTATTCTTGAAATACCTTTACATCCACATAAATTGACAGTTTTGTTTGGTTTCTGATCTGGAGGTGTAATTGGGCCGTATTTTTAAAAAACAAAAATGGCACTGCAGTTACTGTAAATAGAGAACTCTACAGAAACATGATTACTGATTTTGATCTGGATGATATGTGATTCCAACAAGATGGTGCAACATGCCATACAGCTCGTGACACAAATCAACTTATTGAGAAAAAAGTTCTGTATATATATATCTCTTATTTAATAACCCTTTAAATTGTCAGTAGAAGACAGCTCCAGAAACTTGTTAAGCCAAATATTTTCGCAAACCAGAAATTTAGTGTAAGGACTCAATATCACAATTGACTTACCTTCTAATGTGAGGAACACGTGAAAACTAAAAGGCTTTCGTAAGTCACATAGTCCTGGTCATACAATTTATTTTTACCGTGAACAGATTCACATGTTGCGTGGTGATACACGGGGGGTGTTGAGTATTTTTTCTGAAAAAGTGGCAGCGGGCCAAATAATAACTTTGGAAATCTCTGGATTACATAAAGGTGTGTCTATACTGTACGTTTTTCGTTGGCTTGCTTTTCGGTTTTAATGTTAGATGAGCACTTTGAATAAGTGCCTTTCGGGCGATTATTTTGGCGAGAGCTGATATACTGTTCACATCACTCCTGATTAATGAGTATCATAAATACATCAGAAATATCAACTTTTAATGTTGAAGTAATTACTCTGCATTCGGCGGCATTGGGTATTGGTAAATACGACGTTCTTCTAAAACTCAGATATTTTTATTATTAATCCGACAGTTGATGGTCATCACTCCGAATGACACAATACAATGCCTTTTCAATGATGGCGATATTACATTTGGATCACAGATTATGTTAAATATACAGATATACTATATAGCAGGGTTTCCCAAACTATGTTCCGCGAAACACCAGTGTTCCGCCGAACCTGAATAGGTGTTCCGCGACCATTTGGAAAGGTTTTATGCACTGCAACACATTTAAAGATTTTCTACTAAGTAGAAGTAAAATAAGTAGAACTAAAATAATTAAAGAATCTACTTCATATTGAAAGGCGAGTGATGATCAATCTCCACTGATGTTTATGACGTATGACGTATCTAGAAAGGTCATGGCTCCCACAAGGGGGCTGACAGGCCTCTAGCCTGGGGGCCTGGGCTTAAAGGGGGCCCGGCGTGAGAGATCGACCAGCCAAGTGAGATAAACACACATCACAAACATTCACTAATAGTTAAAAAATGTCGCCTGCGACGCTGTTTCACTTCAAGCATACTAACATTTAATAATATGTGGTTTTGCCCTACTTACAATTTTTAATTATTGTCGATATTTGACATGTCCATAATTGTGCATATCCTCATAAAAGTGGGTGTATTAAAAATACAAAAAATCGCTAAAAATACATGTAATTTTACCTCGAACACCATTTGGAATATGCAACTGTAGGTCGTCACATTGCTTTTATCCTTAGCGATAAGTAGGGGGCCCGCCAAAGATCCTAACCTGGGGGCCCGCTTCGGGATGTACAGGCGGAGGACCATCTTTTGATGAAAGATGAAGAGGATGAGGCTGACAAGTCTTGTCAGTTTAACGACAGTTGCCAAAATTGGCAGAATGATTAACTGCGCTAATAAATAACCTACAAAATAAACTAAGTGTTCCATTGCAGAAAAAGTTTGGGAAATCCTACTATATAGCATGGTCATATATTGAAATAGAAAATAATACGCCGCCGCTTGAGTTTTTTTTCCTGAAAAACAAAAAAAAACTATATAAAACCCCCTATTATACAAACCAATCACAGCTTCGCTTACAAATCGTAAATGGTGACTGACCTCCAATAGGAAAAGACCCAAGCTACCGAATCTTAGGTATAACTTAGTACTTGTACGTACTGCATAAATCTTTATTATATTAAAAACGTGCTTGTTTTTATTATTTCAGTTGAGAGTTTTAATAACAGATTGGTATCTACCTATTATTATATAATATATACTCGATATATTAATTCACTGGGCAATTCAAGTAATAATTATTATAATCTCCCAATTTGTGCAAGATTTATTCCATAGCAGTGGCGAAGGGTGGAGGTAGGCTGTTTAAATCCGACATAAAAAGTGCACACTAAACATTGTCAGTCAAACGTATTTGTATTCATTGAACTAAGACTACAGTGTGTAAATAGTGTTTGTTGGTTTTTAAAATTCAATTAAACTTTGCCTAATCCAAGACAAAATAGAGAATAGTAAAAAAAATATTCATTTATTTATAAAATATCTCAAATTCTGCCATTAAACCATACATAGTTTTGGGTATTTTACGGATAGAACAATATTTTAACAAATAAGTATGACTGAAAAAGTGTGGACTATTTTTGTCGGATTGCCCATTTCATACCTAAACTATGTTGGTTCGGTTTAGGCAGAGTTTCATTGAAGTTTAAAAACTAACCGAAACTATCTGCGAATTCTATTCTTAGTTAAATAAAAACAAATAAATGTGACTGAGAAACCACCGTTCGCCACTTTTACATAGATATTTTGAAGTTTAAGTAGGTAATATTATCAAGACAAGACAAGAAGTAAGGTAACATACAGTTCGTGTACGCGATCTGATAGATGTTGCCAGCCTGCTGAAATATCAATGGGCAGGATTTTGTATATATAATGTGTGTGTGTACCTATAGCAAGATACACCGGAGCTTTGTCATTCCAGTCACATCTGTGAATCGGACAGTAAATAAATATAAGGTACGTGATGACAATCACGTAGAGCTATTTTGGTGCACATTCAACGTTGAAGCATTGAATGAGTTACTTTGACCTACCTATGATTGTAGTCTTAGCCTGTTGCAGATACACCTGGTACAAAATCGCACAGGACACTGTCAATACTTTATAATAATATTACAAAGTATTGATTTTCTACTATGTAAACGCGTAGCATATAATATATATGTGCATGTTCAACTAAATACCTAATAATTACAAGATAAAAAGAACTTTTTTATATACAACGTTTTTAAATTTTCTGTTGAATCATATAAACTTGACTTGACTAGGTTAAACGATCAAAAAAATTTGAATTTGATAGAAATAATACTGAAATGTCATTTTGACATTTCATATTTATTTTCATAGTAACGCACGTATATATTAATAATTTAGTTGCTAGGACCCCAGAACCCTAGCAATCAATAATAGTGGATTGGATTACGGATTTCTTCCGAAATAACTTTTCATACAAAACAGAATTAATTGAAATTGAATTCAATTATACTTAGATGGCTAAAAGTTTCAAATGTCTAGCTAGTCGGGAAGTTAGTTAAAAATCGATTGCAAGATTTGTACTGGATAAACAACCACCGGACAAATAAGAATACGACCTAAAAAAAACTTGTAAAAAAGGATGAGAAGGTGGGCTAGGCCCTTATGCATCACTGGATCGACATCGGATGATTAAATAAACTTAAAAAAAAAAAAAATATTTGACGAATAATTTACAAAATTTGAACATATTATGTACATAATTTGAAAACACACTACAAAAAATCTTTGAAAAAAACAATTTATTGAATTATTAGCAAGTGCAAGTAAGTAACCCACGTTAAGAGAGTTTGGTTGTTACTAACGTTGGCTTGTAATCAAGGTAAGTAGGTATATCTTATTACTGGTACCTATATTGATTCTAACCACAATAGCCGATTGCCCATATTGACGTAATTTGTGAAGTGCTTTAAATGTATGAATATTAGTTCATTTTGTCGTCATTAGGTAGTACACGGGTGGCTCAATTGGTAAAGCACATCAGCTGAAATCCAGCGTATTCGGGTTTGCGTCCCACCCGACGTGTTAGTCGGTATATATCTGGAGTGTAATCAAATTTTGTATATTATGTTACTGATCATAACACAATATCTACAAATTCTACATGATCTACTTGTAGGTGCTATAAGAAATATATCTTATTATAAATCAATCACAAATGGGATATCTCAACGAGAGTGAATAAAACAACTACAAGTGACACCATGGGCAATTCGCAGGTGTATTGGAGTTATTAGCTACAATGCCTATTTGGGTTTGGGTCGAAATCCCGAAGGCCGAAATTCCGAATGCTGAAATCCCGAAGGCTGAAATCCCGAATGGCCGGAATCCCGAAGGCCGAAATCCCGAAAAATAAAAAAAATACAAACAGTACCTAATAATTGCGCAATCTTAACACTTATCTTGAATTGCGCAAATTTTACAACTGAGACAAAAAACCATTTTGTGGAAAAATTGTTCTACACGGTTTCGGCCATTTGGGATTTCAGCATTCGGGATTTCGGCCTTCGGGATTTAGGCTTTCGGGATTTCGGCCATTCGGGATTTCAGCATTCGGGATTTTGGCTTTCGGGATTTCGTCCGGCACCCTGCCTATTTTAGTAAACGATGCCAATGCAGCTCCGAATCGCTTTTGCCCCCAAGTGCTACTGTAGAATGATTAATTGTTATTCCAAGTCATAATAATTATGTGTTAAGTATGTGTATTTGAATCCAGAGAATATTTGCTTCTAATATCATTCTCCGTGTCCATTTTAGCACTACCTACCCCCTAGATTGTGATTGTATAAAATCTATTAAAATACACCACTATTGTGCCCATCCACACTCTAAATTATGAAACGTACATAAATGGTGACTTGTGTGCATTTTGCATTATTTTGAATATAACAATAATTATGAAATGAACTTTAATTTATGTATGTTATTAAAAAAAATCGTAACAGAATTAAAAACTGTATTTCCCCCTTGTCGTATTTAATAAATTTGTAATTTAGATTACTTACATAGAGCGAGCGCACAAGCGAATGTTTAGCTGGGTAAAAATTTGCATAATGACTTTATAAACACCGTGTAGACAGATTCAATCAACGGGCAATTAGTGCTGGCCTAATTTTACAAATTGCATAAATTACACCTTAATCTTTATTGGGAAATTTTTAATTAACCCTATCACTATGGACACCTATTGCATTTCCTGACAGGTCCGTACTCAGACAAATAGGCCAATAAAACGAATATAGCAAGTATTTCTTCTACTTTCATCTGTTTTATATATAACGTCATCGACTGTGGTAACTGATAAAGTTTCGCATTCGTTATCTAAAATGGAAAAAATCTATTATTGAAATAATATTCCTTTCTCGTTACAACTGACGGGTTAAAGGACGCCAAGGCTCAAGGACTGATTTTGAGTCCCCTCACGTTTAAAATAAATAAACACCATAAATCCCACTACCAGATTTCCAAGTAAAAATATCAATGTATATCTTTCCTAGAATCACACCATGTAACTAAAAAGAGCTATTTTTGAATATGACATTGATAACACATAATATTATTAGTAGTTTATTTTTTGTTTACATACAAGTACCTTATCTATTTGAATGGTTATTTATAGACCCTTATAATGTTAGTTCAAATAAATTTGTCATGCTTCGAGTAATATTGTTTTCCTACTCAATGTACGATAAATATCTACTTATTTTTTTTAAAGATTTTCGTATAATTTAACAAATGTACGTCTGATTTGAACTGTTTCGAGGCCCCCTTTAAAATCTTTTGACAAATTGACATATGCATCAAAGAAAATTGTTGCTGTTCGTTGAAAGAAACATCGCTTGTCTGTGATCATTCTACTTGTGACATCCACCAAAACCTTTAGTGCCAGTCAACATAGACTGCAATCAAATGTAGCTTCAACCTTAGTGATAATTTACTAATTTAGTAGTTATAGATAATCCAATTACTTTCTTATTCCATAATACTTTAAACCAGTGTTGCACAACTTAATTGATATAAAGGCTAATTTATTAATTATTTGTGTAGAAATATTCTAAACTACATTTAATTATTTTTAATTTATTTGTTACATATCAGATACTCCAATCACTCTCCACTCTGCGTTACATGCATAAAATAAATGTATGAAATTAAAAAAACAGCACTGTATAGTTTTAAAGGTAATTTGTTGATGAATTACTTGAACTACATTTTGGTCTGCGGGTTGTGCATCAATACTTTAAACGTAAGGCAGCATGAGCAAGCTTAGTATAGACGTACATAATTATAATACCTTATACTAGATAAATTTATATTTTTTAATTCAATTGTTTTGGTATTAGGTTTGTATATATTTTTTTAATTTGTGTTTTAATTGGAGGTGGGGCCCTTTAGATTTTGTATAGGGGCGGACAGACGGGCATGTTAATATGGTTTCTTCGAACACTTGCAATCTGTAGTTGCAAATTATTAATTTAAGTTTTCTTAAAGTGTGTCATTGTGTTATGTGTCAATAATGGACTAGCAAATAAATGAGAAGAGTAAGTACCTTCCACCTACCCCTCAAATATGTTCAACATCCAATTTAGCCGAACGACCCTAATGGTGATATCAAAAATTGTCTGGCCATCACAATTTTGGCGCGAAATCGCAAAGCCAGAGGCCGCCAACTTTATCGCCCCGCGGGATTGTAATGCACCCTCCTCTCTCCCGCTAACCGGTTTCCCGCGCAATTTTCCCGCCCTTGCGTATAATGGAGTTTGGTTTATTTGGGTCACGGCCTCGCTCGTCTTCCAGGACCGACGACTTGCGTTTGACTTTGTGAACCGACGGATTTAATGTGGGGCTCGGATCACAGGTGTTAAAGGTCAATCAACGAATCACGAGTAAAAAGATTAGAGATCAAACGCATATTTAACATGTACCTTGACTTATTAAAAAAAACAAATCAAATCACTGACCTTGTGAATGAATCGAAACACAAAAAATAAATATGCATATTCAATATTCTATAACATAATAAGAATGTATTAAATCTCGTGTCCGGAAACTTGTACGTATGCAGTTCGCCGTATCACACTTAACCGTGAAATGTTGTATCGGAAATATATGGCCGTATATTAAAGACCGTCCAACCTCTTTGGGTCGTATAGTACTGACATAAAATTCATGTCTAAATAAAACACAGTTCTTGTCGGTTTACACTTTACAGGAAGCCAGCAAAAACACATTTTGAAAATAGCCGATATACTAGATTATTTGTTAAGTTGGGTTAGGTTGGGTCTTCATTATTGAATCCATGAATGTTGCCAAAATCAGCTATGAAAATTGAATTAATGTTCATATTGAATCTAATAAAATTGGAGACCGTATAGTAAACCGTCATCTCTTTCCGATAAGAAAGCTCACGGTGAACTGTGCCACGGTGAAATGTTTTCGTACAATTTACATGTAACCATTAAATCTAGATTATGATATTTATTTTAAACTACTATGTAAACATTAATACTATCGACCGAGAGTACTTGATGGAATTTGAATTTAAATTCTAGTGGATTTAAGTTTTGTACTATTCCAAAACGTAAATCAACTATATAAAAATTGTAAACTAATGTTTAACCAATCTTTTTATACGTCACCGACATTGGTGAGTATTTTTTTTCTCTTATTGCATCATTGCATAATATGAGCTTATTCCTTTTTGTTATTGTACCTACTCCGAATTTATCTCAAGCGAAGTTTATAATAATATTAGATACAATGACGAACAAATCTGAAACAAAATTACAATGTAATTGCCATAATAAATATATATAATATGCATACAATTATAGGGTAACGCCACATGGAAAGATGCATGTTGGTCATAACGCGGAAATATCACAAAATATACTAATGATATTAAGGCAAGTAGAGTACGCGTTGTGATAAGGTCACCGATATGTAATGGCAATTGACTGGGAATGTTGCTCGGCAAATGGACAACCGCTTCATAAAAAGACCCTTAAAACCCGCTGGATCGACGGACTCGCCAAGTCCAGTGGATGTATGTGGCAGTGAAGAACTAGGTACCGAGAACAGTGGAAAACCAGAAAAATCTACACACAACTTTTTTAAGCTTCAAAATAAATGTTATACCCGATCTCTTTACTTGCAAATACGCTAAGGTTCCAGGAACATCACTGAAATCGGATAATATGTAATTGACGCGCGAATAAAATATGTAGATAATGAATTATTGATCAAACCTTACTAAAAACATTCAGAAATTGCTATAATATTTTCTCATACAAAAGAGTCATATTATTATAAATCCCTCTTTCAATATTCGTTTCTACTTTGATTTTTTTGTTTTATCAAAGATTATGTAAAATTTGTTATTGTATGCGTAATACTCGTAGTATAAAATGAAAGTCCGCCCTTGCGTGTTTCATCAGTGTTAAAATTTTAATTAACGTTCTACTTGCGCTGAGATCGAACCGGAAGTATTCGGAACTTTTTTCGATTTAGTTAGATACAACCTAACTGATCACATCCCTACATATTTTTACACAGTTTGTATGAAAATAATTCCATGAATTCGCTTGAAATATTATGTTAACGATAAACTTAACTACTTCGCCCCACTCACAGGCGTGCACTTTGCCTTGGCTTGATTGAACTGAAGGATTACGTATAAATTTTACGCACCATATTTCACAGTGAGCTGTCGTACCGGAAATAGTTGGCCGTATAACATTAAGATTTTTTAAAAAATGACATTTGTTCATAGAGCACTGAAGACAGTAATATTGTAATTTTATTAGATTCAAACAGCAATTTGATATTGATGGTATCAAATATAAAATCTGATAATATGGCTGTCAGCATTATCGAATATTTTATAGAAACAACTCGATACTTACGAGCACCTACCAGAATTTTATATAAATTGTACGATATGATTTTTTTATTTTACTTACCTCCCTATATTCCTGTTTTCCGTAATAGTGTTTAATAAGATGTATTTTTAAGTGTTTTATTTAGAAATAAATTCTATCTCAATACTATACAGCCATCTATTTCCGAACACGGATCTGGAGTAGGTACCTACCATTTTCTTGGCAGTTTCTTCCGGTGCGATAAATGCTTCGTTTAGGGCTGCCTCTAAAGATAAACAAAAAGCTTTTTAAAAAATATATAACAATATAATTTAACATTTAAGCAACGTTTAATTATTGTTGTAGAGTATGTGCTTTATAACTTTGCACTCCGGCTCTAGGATGAAAATGATGTAAGTAATAATATTCTAAAAATATTTTCTTTACATTTATATTATTTATTTATTACTATAGATCTACCATCATAAATTGGCATTTCAGCGAGGGCGCTAGTATGACATTGAGAATATTACCATAACTAACAAAAAATGGTAATTTATAATTTTTTATTGGTAGTAGATTTTTGTACAAATATTATGCAATCCATAATTCGAGAAACATGTTGTAAAATTAAATGGCATTTGTAACAAATTTATCCTCGATAGACAATTTTAGTTTCAAATTCGACCGGCTGCCAACTTACGATGGTAGATCTTTACATATTAATTATATTAACATATTATGTGAGTATCATTAATTGATCTAATTTCATGCGAGGTAATCAGGCAAAGAGGCGTATCAGTATAGCAAAGAGTGTTATATTTTTATTGTGATCCTTGACTTAATAGGCAGGTCATAAAGTTTTCACCGACTTTATTGTATTAATTTGGTATATGAGTTTAAAATAACTGTATTCGTTGTCAGTGTGTGTATGCCTTTTGGTGAGTGCACATAGTGCCTGAAGATGCCAAAAGGCGAAATTTGGGTCGTAAAAAAACGACTCAAATGGAATAGTACAAAACTTAAATCTATTAGAATTTTAAGACAAATTCCATCAAGTACCCTCGGTCGATAGTATTAATAATATAAACATATATTTATTTTCTGAAAATAGCTCTTACGATTTTAAAACATATCGTCACCTTACTATTAAGACCTCGTAAGTCCGATATAATGGAAAAATGAAATTTGTTCGTCCAAATTTAAACAAAAAAACATTTTAAATCAAAACCTCGGTTCTCTACTCTAGACTAGTATGCTGTCCATCTATCGACAAATTTTAAACACTCGTACGTCTCGTGGTTTCAAACATGGAATTAAAACCTCGTATTTCACAACCAGTGTTATCTGATTCATCGATTTGAGAGGTGTTTAAAATATTGTTTTATTACGTTTTTTCGTACCACACAACATTCTTCTCAAACAGACTTAGGAGGATTTTATAGTAAGGTGACGATATGCTGTTCCAAACCTTTAAGGCGATACTTCAGTGAAACGGCAAATAATTTTCAACTATAGGCGCGACGAAATTTTGGACTCGCTGGCAATCGGAGAGCGAACGTCGAGGTTTGAATACGTCAATTTGTTTCGTGATGGCGACGGGGGTATTAATTCTTAAATCGTGTAAAGATGACTAAAAACGACAATTTTTTTACTAATAGTTATTGTTACTAATAGAACAATAAACAGAACATTAAATGAACGCATGTTGGATTTATATGACAAATTATATTTCGTTCGGCATGCGACATTTCGTCAGTTGAATCTAACTCACATTTGAAATATTTTGCAGAAGATTTTTTTGAAACAGCCCACTTCAGTTATTTATTATTTATATAGATAAATGTATGCACCGATTTTCTCATCAATAATCCTACTAAAATATGATGCGTACATTTATCCATAAAGATAATAAAAAATGTAAATTAGAATAGTTCTGCATTCAGCTGACGATTTGCACCCGCGACCATCTTTTTAGACCATGCCTCAACTGAGGTATAGCCTTAAGCAATATATTTTAGTAGGTTCATTATATTATGATGGGATATTGTATTATTATATTAAGTACCTATGTCCTCTTCTTGTTTCACTGCCCATTTGAAAAGAATCTATGATTAATTGTTTCCCCGCCCCACGTCCTTGGCTCACTCGCCGCGTATGGGATTTTCTCTTCACACAATATCGATATAGCTTCGAAGGACATTCTTTCACAGCAAGTAAACACCCTTTGGAATTCATTTCAGTATGATTACACATAACAGTATTTACAGTACATAATATATACAATATTACCCATATTAGTAAATAAAACTATCAAAATATAAACAATTTAGTATTAAGTGGAGAGATTTTATTTTCTCCCTAATGTGTTTCGTTATGTACGTACCTACGATCAAATATTAGACAGATTCGTCCATTCATATTATCATTTAAGTTTGTGAATGCACAAATATGACGCAATCGATTCGTCAGAAGATTTAAAAGGGGGCCTCGAAACAGTTCAAACCACTCGTACAATAATTATTTAATTATTCCAAAACTGTATGTAAAAAGAGACTTCTCACAAATTGAGCATACAATATCGCCGAAGGCCTAGCAAAATCCCTGCAACTAACGTCAAAAGGGCTTATAATAAAACCACTTGTGCACAAAAAAATCACTATTATAATGGTGTCATCTCAACAATGATTATTTTCAGTGGCATGATATTGCGATTATAGAAAAGAGATATATTCCTTTTTTACTATGTAGGCACGTTCGTTGCTTGAATTTATTATTTCATGTTTTACCATGGAGGACCTCAGTCAGTGCTCGGGCCTCCAAGTCTCTAAGCCCGCAATGAACAGAAACACTATCTCTGGAGAACACAACGTCTCCACAATGATGCACTTCTACAAACAAAACTACGAAAATATAAAAAAAATCGGTGTGTGTACTTATGTACGTGCGTTAGAAGTTATACTTCTTTGGCGTAACAAAACTTGTAATATTGTAATAGACTAGATTCTTTGACTAGTTCTTAATTGTATTGTTAAATTACACACTCAATAAAAAGGACCGCTTATTGGAACACCGTTGGTATATTCTATACACTTTAACTTAAATTACTAAATTATATAATGGTTTCTCGTTGTTTTTAAAGTACCAACTGTCTGACGTTTAATCGTTTGTTTACGTAAGGAATTGCAAATGGCCGCCAATAATAAATTCGCTGCCTAGGCAACGGAACAATCCTAAACTATAATATAATACTGTACAATCGTCACGATTGCAGTATCATACTGTGGCGTAAAGGTAGTGCGTTCGGCTAATAACCGAAAAATCGGTGGTTCGAATCCAATCCAGTGCGTTTTTTTATCGTGTGAAAAAATTAATTATGTGTTACATATCACACGCCAAAAATATACTCTGATCTGATTTCCTAAACGCGCCAAAAGAAGTATAACTTCAAAAAATGTTATATGCAAGAAAACTTATTTGTTGATATTGATTAGGAATTGCAATACCGGTATTTAAAAACCGTTATTCAATTATTTATCGATACCGAAACACCGGTTTCAAAAATCCAAAATATCGGTATTTTCGGTATTAAGAAAGCCTACACGTTGTTTTTGGAAATTGAATTCAATGCTATTTTTCATTACTACTAGATATGTACTATATAATATATTGTATATTCAATTTAGTGTATAAGATAAATGCTGCCAAAATGCAAATATATTGACTGTAACAAAAATTTAATTTTAATAAAACAAAATCCCTCAAATATACTTGTCGCAATGCATTAACATATTTAGAAAAGGAAAATATTCATGGCAAATATTATACTATAATTATTGATCAAACGTTGATAGTACATCCAACAAATGTTGAATTTGAGAGAGATTTTCCTCTACCCGAACTTTATTTATATTTCTAAAAATTATCAGTTCTAACAAAATATTATGATCTATATATTATATAAAGGTTAACATAATAAACGTGGGTAGATACTTTCGGTTGCTATAGAATAATGTTTTAAATAGATTTTAATTGTTGATAGGTACTTTTTACTATAATATGTTTTGACGAATACCGGTTTTAATACCGATATTCAATAAGAAATACTGGTATTGATATATTCATTCGGTAATTCAATCCCTAGTATTGATGTTATGATATACAGTCGTATTTGTTTGTTGTGTGCGTTATTCATTATGTTCTTTTCATTTCAGGGTGCGATCTTCGACAGATGGACCGAAGAAAAGGACAACACAGACTTCGAGCCTAGCTGCCTCTTCAAGGTAGACGAATATGGATTCTTCATCTACTGGAAGAGTGAGGGCAAGGTAATACAACTTTTAAATATTGTCTTATATTGCTTTATTATTTGTAGCCATGTTGGCACGTCATCACTCATCAGGTGCGCACACAGAAAAGTGGTATGGGGGTCAGAATCACCGTCATCATTTATCATTGATTTTTAATGGTGGGAAGGGCGTGGTTAACTTAATCTTCCAGGTACAACTAACATCCGCATTTATATCGCGAACCCACGCACTTTTACCAATACTTTATTATTGCGACCTTTCGCATCCGGAAGTGGTTATCGAAAGCGCGTAGCCTAACGGTTATAACTGTTAGTGTCCGCTTATTTCATCCACGCCTGCCTTGTATTTAGAGATGCCACATCCGAATATTAAAGCAAACATTGAAAACTACTGATGGTGCACATTCATGAGTGCCACGGGTCTTCCGTTGGCACAGGTCTTGCGCGTCGTAAAATGATGATTAGAGTGAGGGCAATCCGTTGAGAAGGCTATTCGAAAGCCAAATTATTCAGGGCATCATTCTTAAGTCATGAGGTCCTGATGAAGACGTAATAATATTCCATTAAACTAAATAATTAGTATTTTTTTCGTTCCCTGAGGAGTGTTCAGATCCACTCCCCTCTCTCCCTCTGTGTGGTCGCCTGTCTTACCAAAATATGGAAAACCCCGTATGATGTTGAACGCTAGGTTACATTAAGTGGCCAGACATAGAAAAAGTCACCATTCATTTCAGTCTAGAATCCAAACTAGAGGTTTTTTACCTCTTCCTTCCACAAATAAGTACAATCAACTCTTTTCCGCCGTTAAAAATACCGTCTAGAATTTCGTCCCAAAACACGATTTACAAAATTAAAGACAAAACTGAGTTATGGGGCATGCTTACTTTAGAAATTCGAACAATTCTAAAATACACACTGCCAATTAAATTCGTCGAATCGAAATCGAATATTAAAGTCGATTTTGATCTATTCCTGAATAGTGTTAGTTCCGACAAAAACGGAATTAAAATATGGTTTAATACACTTTGTTTTTTGAGTGCGGTCAATACAATAGTCCCACCACTCTTTCACACCAGCATAGCAAGTAACCCTGTACAAATAATAGTTTCTGCGTTCCCTGCCACACGCTAATTTTCAACATTTTCGCCAATTTCACATTTCACCCCGACCCGACGGGCAGCCTTGCCCTTTCACCTCTTTATCCCAGTTCGAACTTGAAAAGCGGTTGCCAGGCAACGCATCCCGTGCAGCCTCATTTTTAGTGACGTCATCAACGTCTAATGACGTGCACCGCGAGACGCGCAGCCATTCCGTCGAAGCCTGACTATTTGCTATTCATTTCAGCCATTATATTTTCCATTGAAGATGCTCCGTGTGACTCACGAATGAATAATTGTGAAATTAATTAAAAAATATACTCAATATATTTATTTATTTATTTATTTAAGAATTCAAAAGATTGTGGACATAACAAATATAAATTCAAGACGTACACAACATGAGCTTTACATTATAACAAATATTACAATATAGAATATATTAATAATAATAACAGAAAAACAAATTAAATCAAAACATACTTGAGTACAATTTAATACAGAAAAATATAATTTTGAAAACAAAAAAACATATCTACAATTTTACACAGAAAAATAAAGTTTCAAAAACAAAATGCAAAGTACATCACTGAAAATGTCTATGTCTTTAGGGAGCGCATTTACTAATCTTGCACCCATCGTTAATGGTGCCTGATAAGCTTGACGCGAGGA
This sequence comes from Rhyacophila brunnea, assembly GCF_057557595.1. Lineage (NCBI taxonomy): Eukaryota > Metazoa > Arthropoda > Insecta > Trichoptera > Rhyacophilidae > Rhyacophila > Rhyacophila brunnea. The sequence continues at coordinate 32,772,017 of NW_028232871.1, read as the reverse complement.
TAAGATCCAGAATAAATCATGGCTGCGACTACGTACGTAATCGTCAGGCGCATGTAAATTCAAATTGATTAGGACACCAGGATTGGAAACCATCCCTCGCACTAACAAGTAAAAGTGTTTCAAGAGAAGAAGAGACCGACGAGATTCAAGAGAGTGAAAAGTAAGCATGCCTTGTAGAAAGGCAGTCGGAAAATAATCATTTGACGAATTATTAAAATACCCACTTACTCCACATAATTTATTATTGATCAGCACCGGTTTCGTCTGATACAAAATATACAATATTATAACTATTTATACAAACAATTTTATACATAGTCAAAAGTTATTTAATAAAATGAATTCTTATGAACTACATTTAGGACGACTCACGAAGTAGTTTAGAAACATTTTTTAAAGATAAATAAATAGTAGCCACTTGCTCAATTCATTAGGTACATGCTCTGGATTCCAACACACATTGAAAAATAATACATAAATTTTGCCTGACCCAAGATTTGAACCCGAGACCCAGACTTACCAGGCGTCTACGTTACCACTCAGCTATCGCGGTTATATTGATGCGTTCTGCGAAGTTAGATAAATTTAATGAACTTGTATTGTTGTTTAAATAATTGTTCATTTTTCAATAAATAACTTTGTTTTAAAATTTGTTAAATAGCATAAATAAATAGCTGTAAGATTTTATATATTCTTTTAGTTCAGAATATTACATTGAAACGTACGAAACCGGTCCGAAACTACATATATTTTTTAATTGAATTAATAGAATGTCAATTAACAACATCAAATTAAATCATTAATATCTACCTCATAGTCATTGTTTTTATATATTGCGATCGTATCCGGAAACTTGTACATATGCAATTCGTCGTATCACACTTCACCGTGAAATGTTGTAACGGAAATATATGGCCGTATATTAAAGACGGGTCCAACCTCTCTGGGTCGTATAGTACTGACATATAATTCATGTCTACATAAAGCACGGTTCTTGTCGGTTTAAACTTTACGGAAGCCATCAGCAAACGAATTTTGAGAATAGCCGATGTACTGGATTATTTGTTAGGTTAGGTTTTCATTCTTGAATTCATAAATTTTGATTCTTACTTCGTTTATTTTTAGATTAATTATAATGCCATATTATTCAGCATCTCAATAGTTATAAAAATACTTTTTGGGATTTTAAATAGTCAGTGAAAAAGGAATTAAAGAGGACCAAGGGTGGCGCATTCGTAAGAATGCCGAACTTTACGAGTCTTTCAAGCCGAAGATCAGAAATATTCTGAGGGCAAGAAGGCTGAGATGGGCCGGTCACGTTGTAAGGTGCGAAGAAAGCAGAGCTCTCTACAGGGTCTACAAGGGAGTCCCAGTGGGTATCCGGCCTCTAGGCCGACCTCGGAAGAGATGGTCGGACGCCGTCAGCAGGGATGCAGCGAAGCTGGGTGTGACCAACTGGAAAAGAGAAGCTCTGGACAGAGACTCCTGGAGGATGGTTGTGCAGTCGGCCATGGACCTAAATGGACCTTAGCGCCAGTGTAATCAATCAGTGAAAAATATATTAAGAATCCAAAAAATAAATAGTTGATCATTGTCATTTATGCCAAATTAGCTTAGCACTCTTGATACTCGTAATAATATTATGAATGTCATATTTAAAATTCAATTCCAATATTATAATTATTGTTAATAATGTGCAGTTTCAAAAATAAATACATACTTAGTAAACTAGGCATTGAACAGAAATCGCGTAAAGATAGCACCATATTTCGAGACCTCCGGAAGTCATTTTCTCGATGGGTCTTCCCCTAATGCGGACCTTATCCAGTTTATTTCCTGTGTGAAATTATTTCCGCCACTTCAGATCTGTACATATTACTTAATGTGACCTTTTGAAACACACGTCTTCCTAGAATTGTTCGATTTATCAGATTACTTTTCAATCGCCTACAACCTATAATTTATAATTATATTTTACCTAATTTAAAACGCCTCATAAAATATATAACCACTAGAAAGAATCTTTCATGAGAAATAATATTACGCCCAGCAGGATTCGCCCCCATATCCTTTACCAGCTAATCTATGTCCGTCCTACCTAATTACGACGAAATTAACTAGTAATGTTTTATAATACTTTCTGAAGGGGTTTCTACATTTCGTCAAATCTGATTTTGTACGTTAAATCAAATTATTAATATTAGGTACATTAATTACTAACCGTTATCAGGATCTCTACAAATTTTAGTTATAGCGTACTTGTAATAATTAAATATTGCTTAACGACCTCTATCCCATCGCGTACTCTTAATAGTCTGCCTCCATATCCGTTGGTTTTTTTGGCCTTTTCGCATTATGATATTAGCGCAACGTGGCATATAAAGTTGAATGTTGGTCATAACACGAAAATACCAAAAAATAATTACCAATAATATAAACAATATATAAATTATCGGTTCATATCTTCTATTAATGACTTAGAAATCGAAACCGGCCATGGTCATTATTAAATTAAGTATATTTCGTAGATAATTTATATATTATTACATATACTATATTTTATTAGCTCGTATTCTTATTTGTCCGGTGGTTGTTTATCCAGTACAAATCTTGCAATCGATTTTTAACTAACTTCCCGACTAGCTAGACATTTGAAACTTTTTGAATATATCAGAACATGATACCAATGCATTTTTTTAATACTTTTAGCCATCTTTAAGTAGAATTGAATTCATTTTCAGTTAATTCTGTTTTGTATGAAAAGTTATTTCGGAAGAAATCCGTAATCCAATCCACTATTATTGGTTGCTAGGTGGGTGGTCCTAGCAACTAAATTATTAATATATACGTGCGTTACTATGGAAATCAAAATGACATTTCAGTATTCTATATTTGTTTGTTTGTTTATTTTTTATTTACTTCATATCAAATACAAGTTTGAGCATATAATAATTCAACCGAAAATTGTAAATCGTTGTATATAAAAAGTTCTTTTTATCTTGTAATTATTTTAATTATATGCCTACCTGACGTTTAATGTTTGTTACTTACAATATATTGACATATTTTTTATAGTATACTCCCTCTGTCTCTTGTCTTGAAAGTTTATCCACCCCAGACAAAAGTAACAACGCTGTAAAAGCTCTTAATGCACTTTGTATGCACCTTTTTAATAATAACACAGCCTTAAACGTGAGTAATGCGTAGACAGAGTGACACTAACTCTGCGAAATTGCACTGAGCATAAAGTGAGTCATCAAACTAAACCCTTTTATAGAGCTACTTTATATATTAGCTAGTTTTATAGAAAGTGTTTTTACAGTATAAGCTTTTATTCAATTCAGAAAATTAAATATATAAAACAATTGAAAATGTCTGTCAATGAATGAAAATTAATGTGGATGCGAGACAGATATCAAAAGGAGAATAACAATGCAGAAAAATACAACCGATTTGGAAGAGCAAATAAAAAACAAAATAACTAATATGCGTTTACTAAGATCTCAGACACTTTGAAGGCAAAGTAAAGACCAGAGAAAGGGATGATGAAGGCGAATGTCATAAGTTTCGTGGATGGCCAAACCAACCAACGATTTCATAATCAGCAAACTCCAAATTCGAAACAAAGTCTCCTCAGTTTGTCTGGCTGTATAATTTAAAATTTTATTTGGACAGTTCAAAGGTTGGAGAGAACGAGGAAGAGCTCCCTCTAAATATACCAAATTAAGAATGCCATATGTTTTCCACTCACTTTGGCCTTGCTTGTCGCTTAAGGTCGATAGGGAAGTAGCCAGGCCATGGGGAAGACTGTCAGATGGCTGGGAATAAGTCGGGTTAATAAATAAGAAGCGTCATTTTAAAGCGATTTTTAAATTATTAATAACAATTCTATTCAATCTTTATTAAATAAGCTTCAATAAGTATACATCGTTAGCCTTTCGTTGAACCCTCTACTTAATTTTCATTCTTGTTCCTGTCCTCAAAGGGCTTGGACTATAACTGGACCGACATCACTCGATGTCGATTCCAGAAAGTGTCAATATGTCATGAGACATGAATGTCCCGTTTGATATATATGATTTTTTTTTATTGTTAATCTTCATATTCTAAATAATAATCGTATAAAAAATATTTTAATCTAGCAACATTATTTCAAGGTATTGTAAATTAATTAAAATATAAAATAAACCTTATAATACAAATATTATGAAGTTTAGTAAAAAATAATTTTGAATATAAAATGACCTTCAATTAATTCGCATAATAGTTTATATACTATACTTATATTATAAAGTTGTCTCTAATTGGTAATTTATGAAAAATGTTTTAAATAGTTACATAATATACTCTGCAATCGGTGTCTAGGGATTGCAATACCGGTATTTCAAAACGGCTTAACTGGACTGTATTTTTGTCGGGATACGCGATGTCTGGTTTACTTCCGTGGCCTTACAACGTCCTTGGTGACCAGCAATGATACGTGCTACAATACAAGCGCAGATAATATATATTATTCGCAAGAAGGATACTTGCACCTTTAGTATAATTAGTTTAAAGTACTCGCATGGCAAACGAAAGAGGATTTGTAGGATTTCAAAACGGTATTATAATTTCAATATTGAAAAAAGATATTTAATTCAAAATATGTTTCCTTGTATAGCAAAATATATGTATTATATTAATTAAAATAAAACAAAACATGTAGTAATTATTGTACTTGGTTTTAATAATAATCATGGCCAGTTTCGTCTGCTTCAGAGTAGTATCGTCAACTGGGGAAAAATATGTTATATATTAAGTATAAAGAATATTCAATTTTTTACGCGTATTCAACACTAACCACCCACAACAAATTCGAAAGGTAAAACATGTCCCAGTTAGGAAAACAATTAATCAATACCTACGTACGCCAAACAAATCGACATTATCTAGAAACAACGCTATCCGTAGGCGTCTGTCGTAGCCCGTAGGCCGTAGCAGTTAATCGTAGCATCTTAACGAGTCCTACGACGCCGTAGATGTTTGTCTACGTTTTCAAAACAAAACAAAACAACATAGGAGTTGTATTTTTAAACCAAGGACTTTGTTTTATTTTCGTTTAGTTTGATGGGTAGGTACAGCTTGGTAATTAAGCGGTTTCTAAGTATTTTCTCAAACCCCATAATATGTAAATCGTTTATGACCTTTACTTATTTTAAACATGACTAATTTTACGTACTTTTTTAATCTTCAACAAAGAAATTTTTGCGTACTTTATAATATGTTATTAGTATATACCGACCAATAATTTAATTCCCACAGCTAAATAAAATTCGTATAATATTATTGTTATTTACTAAACGCCCACGATGGCTGAGCAGTAACGTATCGACTTATAATTTCGTGGATCGAACATTCTAAAAAAAGTAAAAATGTGTATAGATACAATTACTTAAATAAAATCGGGAATTTAAGAAAATTTTAAAGAACGCGAAAATCCCGCTCTGTGCTGACATAACGTCTCCGCCGAAGAATCATATTTGCTCAAGGAATCCTTTCTGGATTGCAGTGAGAATCTGCTTCAGACTCAAAGCGAGGTCTAGCATAGAACGTTATGAACTCCATTTTAATTGTTGTTATATTTATATGATGCATACATGCATACAATCATGTCCCCCACGCGGAGGGGCTGATAGGCCTCTTAGCTTGGGGGCCCGGAGTAGCGAGTCGAACAGCTAAGTGAGATTAACACATGTCACAAATTTACTCTAAAATTTTTAAAAAGTCGCCTGCGGCGCTACTTTACTTCAGGGCTGTCAAATATTTTAAATATGTGGTTGTGCATTGCAATTTCATGTGCTATGATGATTGATATATTTAAATGATAATTCCTATACAAAAATTGGGAAACACTGTTGTAGAGCATAACACTGCCCTTAATCATAGCGATAGGTAGGTAGGTGGGTCCTCCAAAGATCCTGGTCTGGAGGCCCGTTTCAAGATGTGGGGCCATGAATACGATAAGGGGCTTGAAAGAGAAGTGATTTAAACGTCGAAATATTGATGAAATAGAAATGGCACTGATATGTTTTTGTATACCTACCACATCGTAATAATGTTTAACTATATAATATTATATTACACAGCGGCGAAGGATGAGATCCGACATAAATAGTGCACAATAAACTTTGGCAGTCATTTGTATTTTGTTTTCATTAAACTAAGACTAAAAATTGCAGATAATGTTGATTATTTTGTAAAATTCCATTAAACCCTGCGAAAAGTACGCCGTAATAGATAATAGTAAAAAAATATTCTATACAATATATAATATCTAAAATTATGTACCCTATTAAATTATACATGATTTTATATATTTTATAGATAGAAGCATATTTTTTATCAATTATGGTTTTATTTGGGCAGGGCTTAGTGGAATTTTACAAACTGACCAACATCATCTGTAATAAGTATTGTCAATTAAACGAAAACAAGTGTGTATGACTAAAAATGTATGCACTATTTTTGTCGGATCGCCCATAGCATACATAAACTATTATAGTTTGGTATCGGCAGCGTTAAGTTGTTTTTTTTTTTTTAATTAACCAGCAATTTGTATTTTCTAGTTAAATAAAAATAAATAAGTATGACTGACATAGCCACAACAGCCTACCTCTACCCCTCGCTGCAGATATTACATTTCTTATTTGTTTTTTTTATTTACTCAAAAATTGGATCACTGATACATACGTAATTATTGCGCATGCTGGAACTACTCACAATGACTTTCAATTAAAAATTCACTCCGCGAGATGTCTGTCAAATCGTCAGATTCATCCGAAGGGCTACGTCTAGCAAAGCGGCTTGACGTCAACTCTCGCATATTTTCTCGCGTTTGATTATAATTATAAAAACATAACTCTTTTTTTTGTGATTTTACCGAGGCTTTGACTGCGACTCGCTGTCATATCGCATCTTCTCTTCTAGAAGGGGATCCGTCGATCAGGTCCTCACTCTTATTCTGTTAAATAGCTTTACAATTTTGCCTAGCTCTTCCGTCTTACCCACCGCCAGGACACCTTTCAATTAGTCGACATTCTCATAGATATCCGCAATTTGCAGCTGTACTCTGTGAAGTTCATATTTAGGGCATTGTAGTGCTATATGTACGACATCAATCTTTTGCCCATTGTGTGCCCTGTTCTTAGCCTCAGTATTAACTTAAGCTCATTCCTCGTCAAAAGAGACTCTACAAACCAGGGCACCTCTCGTGGTGATGGTAGAATAGACTTACTCCATTTGCCCTTTTCTAATGATGCCCTATGGTGAAAATCTATCCACATACTTTGGCCCATTTTCTTTATAGCCTCATTCCAGTCCAGGTTTTCTGGTATCAAAAACATGACTTAAAAACTTTATGCATCAAAATAATCGTAGAAAACCGCAATAAGTTTCAATTTATTAGACGAAAAATCAAGATTAAAGACTTCCTATTATATCGTGTATTTTCACATCTATATGATCGCGTTGCAGAAGGATTACAGTCAATTTTTCGACTAGTGTACAGCCTTTGTACTTACGAGGCGGCTGTACTTCTGTTCAAGGAAACAAACAAGAGATGTCAGGAAGTGTCAGTTAAACCGTAGAAGGACTTTCGGATGGAAAGCCTGTTTTTATAGTGTTGTGTTATAGTTCATAAAAACAACACCGAAAGACTCCTGATGTATTTTAGTTATATTAAAATATACAATATATTATACATGGTATCTAAAATACTTTTCTGGAAATGTTATATTATAACGACATTCATCGCAATAAAAAGTAACTTAATATTTTTACTATTGCAATGATTGGTTTTGTTTCGCATTAAAATTGTATCTTTACTTTATTCTAATCAAGGACAGAATCAGCGACGCATTTCTTTTGACGCAAATGATGCAACCGATTCATCAGAATATTTAAAGGGCCTCCGACGACTTGTATATTGCGATTTGTAAGAGAGAAGACTGTTTAAATTAAACCATGTGTGTACAATTTATACAAAACTAAAATGATTGGAAATAATGAATGAAAAATAAAAAATGGTATTTCTTTTGATGGTCAGGCCTCCACGTCACTAAACGCGCCACGGAAAAAAAAATTATACTCGAGGTCAGATATTTAGTTTAGTAGTGCCTACTGACACTCCTCTTTTAATCCGAAACCGATTTGAAGTTCTGAACTTTTATAGAATCAAATCATGTATCGTGCACGCTACCGACAAAGTTTCAAAATAGTGCGTAATTTACCATGAACATGTAGTTAGATGTCATAACACAATAGGCCGTAGGGGGTAGTATATTTTGGATTCCTAATTTTAAAAATCAAGCTTACCACCTTGGCGCACACCTGAAGACGCTGCCAACTTGGAAAAATATCGACAATGGAAAAACCTCCCTCAATTAGCAACACACTCAAGATGAGTTGCTTATCTGGCTGGAAGTATGGTGCACTAGTGAGCACAGTAATATCACGCTCCCGAAGGTTGGGACTGGTCTGTGAATGGAAACGGTACATGATAAGTATCTGAATAAAACATGTTATCTCTTGTCTAAAAGACTTTGAGGGAAATGGTGAAATCTAATTGGAAGAACCAAAGTGAATGTGGTAGTGTGCATGCAGATCAGTAGCGAAGGGTTGAGGTAGGCTCTTAAGAACCACCAAAATAGTGCACATTAAATTTTGTTAGTCATACATATTTATTTTTATTTAACTAAGACTAAAATAAATTTACAGAATGGTGTTGGTTAGTTTTTAAAAATCAATTAAACCCTGCCTAAACCAAACAATAATAGTTTTGGTATATTTTGGGCGATACGACATAATTGTGCATACTTATTTATTTTCGTTGGATTAAAAATATATATTACACGTATTGTTGTTTTTTTTAAATTCATTTAGCCCTGCCTAAACCAAATTATAATAGATAAAAAAATATTATTTTAGCTATAAAATATCCAAAGTTATGTATTATTTAATTGCATAATCTTAGATATTTTATAGATAGACGAGTAATTTTGATTATTATCTATTAAGGCTTGGTTTTCGCAGAGTTTGACACCATCTGTAAATTGTAGTCTTATTTCAATGAAAACAAATACGTATGACTAACAAAGTTAAGTTAGTGTGCACTATTTATGGCGGATCCTAACAGCCTACCTCCATCCTTCGCCACTGATGCAGATAGGCAATATGGAATTGCACAGAACTCTGCAGATGTCAATGTTTTGACTGACGGCTATTATATTAAAATGTATACTGACAACACAAGATTGTGATCGTGGGTGCTTTAGAAACTGGGATATATTGATAATATAGTTATTTCAAGATGGCCGCCGGAGGAGGTGATTCTTATCAAAAACTGAAAGCAGTGCCCTTAAGTAACGTGTTGGAATTAATGGTGATTTTGTCCAGCGTGTCCAATATTTTCATGCTAAGACTTTATTAAGTTGGTACGAGTATTAAATACAATATCATACTTAATGTTTGAAGATTCCATTTTTTATAAAAAAACGCGATGATACATAAGTACTTTCCTACACGTATATGTCAAAGGTTTATAACATCGTATACTTTACCTTAGGTACTCTAGATTCTAGAATCACATCTAGTTTACGATTCATTTTTGTTCCCTGAATTATTCAGTAAAGAGAATCGACTCACTTGCAAAACATCTCTGTGACTCATACATAATAGAGCTTATGAATAGAGTCACAGAGAAACTAGTTGAACGATATTTGCATAGTATGCATAGGAAAGTGAACGATACGCATCTGGAAACAGTCAAACAGCATCTTTTTGTATGTTATATTGAAGAGAAAAGATTCTCGTATGAGAGCTCCCCGTTTTAAGGTCAAATGAGTTCTGTTTCTAGGTGACGCGAAATGTATATTATTATATTTATTTTGTTAGTATTTGAATTATACATGGGCAGCAACGTCTCTTAGAGGGTGACCGGACAAAACAGAACAATACAAAACAGAACATGACAAAACAGAACAGTGATAAAACAGAACAGTGACAAAACAGAACAGCCAGCGGAACTATGAAACATTAATTTATGTGGAATCTATTTAGGTTAGGTTAGGTTAGGTCATTATTTCGTTGTACCTAGTCACCCAATCATTTTGAACATATTATATTGATTAAGATGAGATATCCTAAGCTTGCCGGCAAAGTACCGTTTATTTGAGCGATTAGGAATGCAGAAATTAGGTGTATAATTTGATTTATTATGGCGTATTATTATTATGCAGAAAAATTGTGTGCGGAAAAAATAGTTAACAAAATCTAGCAGGTGCCATTCGCACTTTTCCCGGTTCATCCTCCATACCCTGACACTACGCACTTTGAGTCGAGAACATCTGGCTTGCAGCTATAATTGCGTGGCCTAACGGGCATAATTGTTACGATTGTTAGTGTCGGTTTGTCTCATCTGCGGCGTCTTGTCTTTTAGACATGCCGCGTCAGACTATTAAAGCAAACATTGGATGCACTAACCTAGACCTTGCGAACCGTTGAATGCCGAGAGGAATGGAGTCAACCCTTTAGGAAGGGATGGTTCGACAGCCAATTCATCCGCGTCACGATTATCAGGTTCAGAAGACGTTTTCTTCCATCCACCTACATAATTTATATTTATGTCGTTCCTGTGGGGGGGCGTACCTGTGACCACTGTATTCACGCTAATGTGCTTTTTCAATTGAGCTACGGGCATCCTACTTAATTAAGATGAGTTTAACTAGTAGTTATTACGTGAAATGGTTATCGAATTGCGTTAATACATTGGCGACCGACTTTAATTTTGTATATAGAATTCTAAATTTACTTCCAACAATCAAATAAATAACTCAAAAACTATGTGTTTGAATCATTTGATTTTTTAACATAAACAAAAAAAGAATGCTTTAATATGATACAATAATATGAAAGGGAGATAGGGAGGTTCAAATTGCAATAAATAAAAACTTTCGTTTATTTTTCTTCAGAATTTTAAGTTTAGTGCTAAATAAAAATACAATTACATCCTAAAAATATATCAAAAACTGCTTTTATTATATCAATAACATTGGTTATCGGTTTTTGTCCCGTCGGGTAGTATCTAGTCGGGTCTAGTGGGTATATACATGAGATGTTTTCAAATTATGAATGAATTTATTGGTTTAATTACTATCCCAGGCGTCTCTAAATCAGTCAGCATCTGGGACATTCACGCATGGCCCCCACAAGGGGGAGGGGCTGACAGGGCTCTAGCCTGGGGGCCCAGGCTCAGGAGGGGCCCGACGAGGCGAGTCGACCAGATAAGTGAGATAAACACACATCAAAAATTTAGTTTAATAGTAAAAAAAGGTCTCCTGCCTGCGATATTATCCTTCAACAATATTATTATTTTAAATTATGTGGTTCTACGATACTATGTTTAATTGTGTATCAATACTCGACATCTCCATAATTGAAATGGATGTATTAAAATATACAATAAAACACTAAATATACCTACACATAAATTTTACCGCTACACCATTTGGAAAACGCTACTGTAGATCCTTTATCCTCAGCGATAGGTAGGGGGGTCCACCAAAGATCCTAGCCTGGAGGCCCGCTTCAAGATGTGGGGCCCATGCGTTAACGTATACTAAACTACCACCTCTTATATCTTAATTAATAATCAGCATTAGTAGTCATATTTCAGCTGCTACTTCGTTTTCCTTATGTATTTAAGTATGTTTCCTTCAATGTTTTTGTGTAAAATTCATCTAATTTATTTCATTTTTTGTTTCAGGAAGGAGATGTCATCGAGCTCTGCCAAGTCAGTGATATCAGAGCGGGGGGAGTACCTAAGGTAAATATAATATTAGTACATTATATAATTAAACAAAACTCACCCTCAAGGACAATCATTATTTTGTCAATTACGACATGAGACTCTCACAAGAATTATTTAGTAAGTATATAATATTATGTCTTTTGAAATAGCTGAAACGATATCTATAAATATGAAGTGAATATTTTTATTTTTATTGAGGTTTTTTAACAGCTTTTTATTTTAAAATTTATTGAATAAACATTACACATTCTCATACTTGATCCAAATACTTTCTGCATACCTCGCTAATTGATTTTTCCGGCGTAGTTCTTCCTGTGAAATTCGATTTTTATATAAATAAATAATATTTTGCTAAAATCTAACTATAGATACATAAATCTTGCATAATAATATACTTGTCTTAATAATCGAAAGGTTAAAAATTTTCGAAGAAAAACATTTCCTCATTAGAATCGATCGGTACGCTTACTGCCTTAAAGAGAAATAAATCAAGATATTATATTTTAAACTTATCACGGTGATAATAATTCCCATCTTAAATACGTCCAAGATATATTAATTTGTCCATTGCATCAGTGTCGACTAAATGTGATATAACGTTGTGGTAGTTTTATTCAATTCTGAATTATTTATATACATATTTTTAACGACATTGTACGATGTTCGTTTCCCTGCAGAAAATTTAATAATAATAGTCATTATATTATTATTTTCTATATACGTGAAGTTGTTAACATTTAAAATATACGTAATACCCCGTTTACACATGCATGAATTTACTATTGGCAGTACGTATTATCGCGGCCATAAAAAGAAAATGTACGTGTAACCATGAATTATCCTGCAGTTGCAAGATTGCATGGATGAATCAAAAAAGTTCGGAAGCTTCTGAATTTTCGTGCGACAATTTCAATCTGCGCCTGCGCAGTAGAACGATAGTGACGATCCTGCTGGTAAAAAAACGAACTACACTGCGGAAAGACTCATTTTGAGGTTAACCGATTTTTACGACCTGTCAAGTAGTACCATAAAATGACATTATCGCGTCTCGCTTACTCTTGAAGAATGAGATTATAGAGACAATTAGCACTTTTATGTGTGAACAGTTATTGTCACGAAAGTTTAAAATACGCACTATTGCTGCCAGTAAATCCATGCACGTGTACAGGCGCTATAAGAATAATATACAGAAATGCAGTGGATTTTTTTAATTATAAAATCTTTGGTGCTCGACACAGACATACTGACCGATAATCTCAAATTATTTGGTCGTATTATGTGGAATGGCAAAGAATCACTAATTAAACATATTATGGTGAGGCAGGCTGGTAATCAATTTTCGGCAAAATTTCCATATTATATGGGTACGTTATAATGACCAAAGTAAATCCTCCATGATGCCCTGCATTTTTTTTATCTTGTCGCCACGGTTATTGTTGGCCTGCTTCAATCAAGAGAAAGCCGATTCCTCGCCCCTCTTTTTATTTAATACCTCTATGGGTTAGACCAAAGTCAGTGGCGGTTTTCCATTACGCGGTCGCTTCATCAAAAAGCATGAACATCTTCAGTGACATAACCGTAATAAATCGTGTAACATTTGGTGTAGGTATATGTTTCCAATGGCGGTTTTCCATTGGTTTCGCAAGGGGGCTCCAAACCTGACCCTCGTACCCAAAACGGCAACTCTTTAAAGCCGCAATAAACGGGGTTCATAATGAATCATGTGATCCATATTATAATTGGCGAATAAAGCTTAGTTTACATTTACACCGTCGCGTACCGGCTTAAGATTGATTTACACTTTACAGCTACGATTTTTTATTAGCATCTCACGAAATAAATAAACACTGCGAAATGTTCCGTTTAACGTTTTCCGTTCTCCTTTCCGAATTCGGACCCTACAATTCAGTGGAGTGACGGAAAATTCCCGTCAGAGCTAAAGAAGGTTCAATAATAACATAATAATAATAAATAATATCAACGATAAGTTAGGGAACATAGGAATAAATGAATTTAAATAAATAAAACGAATACATTCTAATGAAATCATCATAATATACAATATTATTACCCCCTTTAAGAGATTTTGAAAAACGAACGCAATTCTGGAATAAACACCATATTCTTGATTATTTTAGAAGTTAACTTCCAATCAGTCACACCCATGTGAGCTTTCTCTTGATTAGCACACTTTTTTGTGAAAAGTGGAAATTATATGTACAACTGTTCATGTATTATTCTTCCTGGAACCATCTCACAAATGTATCTCACACTGATATTAGCGCGATATTATATCAAATAATTACAAGATAAAAAGAACTTTTTATATACCACGTTTTTAAATTGTCTGTTGAATCATATAAACTTGACAATTCTATGTATTAATAATTTAGGACAAATAAGGCAACTGTCAACAAATCATTTTTTTTGCTCTTTCGCAACAAACAAACAAATATAGAATACTGAAATGTAATTTTGATTTCCATAGTAACGCACGTATATTTTAATAATTTAGTTGCTAGGACCACCTCCTTAGCAACCAATAATAGTGGATTGGATTACGGATTTTTTACGAAATAACTTTTCATACAAAACAGAATTAACTGAAAATGAATTCAATTCTACTTAAAGATGGCTAAAAGTATTAAAAGAATGCATTGGCATCGTTTTCTGATATATTCTATAAGTTTCAAATGCCTAGCTAGTCGGGAAGTTAGTTAAAAATCGATTGCAATATTTATACTGAATAAACAACCACCGGACAAACAAGAATACGAGCTAAGAAAAACGTGGTAAAAATAGTATCATTCTAAATACCTAATACAGAAAATAATCGAGCACAGCAAGTCAATATAAGTATTATATTGTTTCATAATTATATTAAAACCTGTGGGTTAGAACGCCACGCCGGCTGCATGGCCTAACGAGACTGCTGGCTGTCGCCAATTGATTCTGCTAGTAATCTATTAGTTATCTAGTTGTATAAGTTAACATTGAGTATTTAAATTGCCACAACCTAAAAAATATTAATGCGACACCACGATAGCCGAGCGGTTAAGCATCAGCATAAGTTAGCTGTCTAAACAGTCAAAACTATCTATCTCGCTTTAAATTCTATCACAGCCAAGAGAGGTGCTATATTCAGATCAGACATGGTTTTTTTAAAAAATAAATCAAATTCGATTACAATTTCTTGCTTTAATGGGAAAATAGTAGATTTTTTTAAAATAATAAGGCATTTTTAGCCAACAGAAGAGGGAGTATTATTAAAAATCGTAACATTTAAAAAAAATACGTAATATTAAGTTGTTTTTTTGGGCTCCCTAAAATATATAATTCCAGGGCCCTTTCAATATATCCGTCCCTACGCGAATGGTACGTTTGGCAATTGATAGACTTCCTGGTGAGTGGTGCCTAATACTTTTAAGTCCAGTTGAATGATTTAGGCACACCACTGCCACTGACCGATCTGGGATCGTAAACATTTTATTCGCTCCGCCAATAAATCTCGGTGAATCTTTTTTCTCCTTTGAAACGATTCGATTGATGGGAAGGCGTGCATTAAAATGGTTCGCGAATCAATTAATTATGTAGGCATTCTCTTCTGATGTTTTATGATTCAATTCCGAATCGATAAATACGTGCAGACGTGTTTACAATATGGCCCTGTTGCACGGGCAGTGTATAATCGGAATTTTGATCCTCGCAGCTAAAAGTGATTTGTTTTCTAGTGTTGTTTTTGTATCTCGTAAATCTGTAAATCGATACTAAGATTTATAAAACTGGCAAAAGAATATTTCTGGGAATATTAGAGTAAATCAAAAAATTCGTACGAACCAGTAGTTAAAATATTGACTGTTGCGAGCCTGTTTGTAATAACGCGTAACATCTCAATTTATGGGTACAATGCAACATATTTACGAGAATATTACAAAGCACGTACTGAGATAGAGGGGTTTGTTTTGATTTTTGATAATTTGATAATTAAAACTACAGATTAGGGGCAATTAAATATTAGATATATATTACACAAGAATATGGCATGGATGCTTATCGAGATGACAAAAACGTTTGAAAGTGTATCTAAAAATAATTGTCAAGATGACACGGTACTTTATTGTAAGGGGGTGGCAGAGGGGGGTATTATGATTTACGTCGGGGTAATTATTATTATTTTTTGTTTAATATTCACTAGTAGGTACGCGCCCTACGAAAAAGGGATTAAATTAGGTTTAGTTGCCGACTAAGTGTTATCTTTTTCTTCAAGCCACGCAGGGGTATAAGTAACTATACTTCTTCCATTATTTCAAAATACGTGATATTCTGTTGTCGTGTATATCGGTATATCATTCCTCGATCGTTGTGTTAAAATGTTTAAAAGTACAAATATTAAAAGTATAAATGTTAATTGGTACCAGTACGTATATAATAATATATTATATATGCTTGCGTGTAATGTTAAAAACACGTTACCACCACATCACGTGAGCTTACGATAAGCTCGTTCCCCGTGAAAAAAGTGTTGTTTTATGTGGTATTTCAAATGTTATCAGTCAGATGCTCCCATCCCATATGACATTTTGACCCGAAAACAAATAGCGTCAGTTAGTAAAAGCTGTCAAAATATATCAGAACCACACTAAGGTCGCCCCACACGTATCACATCATACCACCAACCTCATGCGTGATAGAACTTTTATTTGTTTGCTAGTTGACACATTTTTAAGTCATGTGCTCTCACGAATTTTTTTTAAATTTTAATCGTTTGGAAGGATGTTACAAATTACAGGTAATTGACACACTGCTTTGTAGGTTGTCAGTTTTTATTGTTGAATTATCTGATTGTTATAAGATAGAATCATTCTAAATATCAAAACTGCGTAACTAAATAAATTAAATCATTATATTATTACATTAATCTTCCACAGTGTTTGAATTTAATAAATCTTTTTTTTCCAACCCTATTTACATATCCACAATCGCAACTAATATACCTGAACACTCATGGTGTTTATTCAAATAGTATAGGTACCTACGTAAAAAAATATATTATACATACCGCCGTAATATGCCCAACACGTCCTAGCCTCAGAGAATAGACCAAGCACAAGGTCGCGGAACTATCCATGCCTCTTCCCATGTCAACCCTGTAGCGCGTAGGTCTGTCAGAGTGAATGCGGGATGTATAGTCCGTTAAACTGCAACGAGGTTGTTTATGAATTAAACCAGTTCAGTGACAACGGCTTTTGTTGCGTTCTTCTGGAAAGGAAAAATTAACGAAAATTCAGAGTAAGCCTTTTGACCTAAATTGTAGTCTCAAAAAATATCATCCGTATTAAAAATTGTTGAATAGAATCGGTGTTTATTAAAATATTTTCCATATAAGGCCGAATTACACTGCCATTCTCAGGATCAGATTTCTAGGTGACGATCAGATCAACCTAACCTATCATCCGGATATCATATATGCATCTAACATAAATAATAAAACTATTTTTTTTATTAAACGAATAAGGTAATTCAATACTTTAATTTATAATATAAACGCCGACTGCTAATAAGTTACGCAATTTAGAAAACGCTTCAGAGAGTATTGTAAAAATCATTAGTTAAATTCATTGCAATTATATAGGAAGTATATATTTGTGGTCAAAGCAGATGGGTGCGAATCCTGCTGGGTATCATATTTTTTCAAAGAGATTTTTTCTAGTGATTATAATATATTTCTCAAAGGTGTTTCCAAATTATGTACTTATGTTAAATAAACTATTATTTGCGTATATGTTACACCGAATGTGCGAAATTGACTATTACATGAAATGGGCAAAATTTTGGCTATTTCATGTAATAGTCAAGCCTGTTGCCTTATTCATGAATTAGGTAAATTTTCTGCTGAGTACATGAATTCGCCAGGGTATGGAATTCTTGAACTGTCAACATGACAGAAGAAAAAGGAAATTTAATACGGATGGTTTTATTAGTTAAAATTGGACATAATATAATATTATTATTATTAGGTTAGGTTAGGTTTTGTAATTCTGAATTAAATTATTCAACTGAATGTCCATTTTGAGGTTAGCTATCAAGTGTCAACAAACTATCACAAACATTCAATCGACCATTGCACGTTTGATACCCAAGCACGAATTTAGTTTGATTAGTTGCAAAAAACACCACCGGAGCGCGATCATCTATTTTGACCATAGATAATATTTGACCAATGCATGAGCATTTGATACATTTAGTTTAGTTGCAAAAAATACCACCGTAGCGCTACTATCTAATTTGTCCAATACATGAACTAGGCAGAAAAATTACTGCCGAATTCACGCACTCTCCAGATATTTTGTCTAATTCATGAATAAGGCAACGGGCTTGCATTTTTCATGATTTAGGCAAAATTTTGCAAATTTCATGTAATATTCAATTTCGCACATTCGGCGTAACATATACATTTATAAACAGCGAGATATCTAAATATGTGCAATGATAGTGTTATATGTGCTATATCTAGATCTCATCTTCAAAATAGATTATTTAAAAACTACTAAATCACACTTACAATAACAATATAGTTAGATCTGGGGGGCGGCCGTCGACAGTATATTCTCACGGCATTCGATGGGGGCGCAGTGGCATAACAATAAATACGTTTATCGAAATTAGTTAAAATAAAAATTATGTCCGATCCAAGCGACTGGTTGATATTTTTATGGCGCTGTAGTCGTGTAATTTGGGCATTATATTATATTTACTTACGCTGTTTTATTAATTTTCAGGACTCCAAGTTAAGTTTCAACCTAATAAGCAAGCATGGGGAAACCTTGGAAGACAAATCACTGACGATATGCAGCGGTACGGACTATATCAACATAAACATGCAGCATGTCGTTTGTCCTGATGCTGCAACCGCTAAGGTAATTTATCAGTTAAAGGCGTAACTTTAACCATTGTTATCACAGTAAAATAATTAATATAGAGATGCTAATAATTGCATGAAACTCTTCCCACAGAATAATCGTCTAATTTTGTCGATAGGTATTTGGAAGCGACCAGTATAATATCATCGTTATATCTTGTAAACCTCGTAAATCCAAAAACATTTTTTTCATGACAGTCAATTCCAAAAAAATAAAAACAAAGAAGAACCAATATTTAAAATGATTGATGGTATTTAGGTGTTTGCAAATTTTCCCGTTGTATAAGATACGATTTACGAAGATTATATGGATTTATTTTTGAAATGATTGGACGTGATATTTATGTATTAAAAAAACAACACATTATGTTCATATCAAATATTAATTCAAGACGTTCACAACGTGAGCTTTAAATTGAAAAATAATAAGTGATGCTAGTCAAACGTGTTAATTAAAAATACATAGAAAATATTACCCTCAGAAGACAGAATCAAAATAAACACAAACAATAAATTTTAATTTAATAAACAATTCACTAAAAATGTCTGTCTCTGGGGAGCATATTGATTAGTCTCGCACCCCTCAGTAATGGTCCCAGATAAGTCTGATACAAGGAAACGGTTGTGATCCAGAACATATAATTGAGGGCTGCATATCAATTCAAATTCTTTAGGAGGTCGGATTGGAAACCATCCCTCGCGAGAACAGGCAAAAATGTCTTAACAGCAGAAGCGACCAACGAGCTTCAAGAGAGTGAAAAGCGAACGTGCCTTGAAGAAAGGCTGTCGGAAGTTAACATGTAACACCTAGATAAAATTTTGTGTTTAAAAATAAAGACATCGAAGAAATTTCTTCTGGACGCTCTCAAAAATAAGCTTATTGGAAACCTGTTATGGTGCAAGAATCTTGTACAATGGTCGATATTTTGAATACTAGTATATTCAATAAAAATATTATTTTTGACCAAAATGGGATTTATGAGTTTTACAAAATAGACTGACTGACGATATTCACATACATACCTATTTGTAATTATTTCTTGTTGGGAACAATCAGGGCCGTCTATATCAGGTTGCGGCACTAAATAATGCCAAGTGCTGACAGTAGTGCTAGTTCTTATGTGTTAACCTGTGTGCAGTAAATGATTATTTTCGATTGCATATTTGCTCATATTAATTAGGTAACGTTATTTCCATTTGAAGTATAAACAATAACCTAGCACTATGATCCAAGAACACAGTTTCTTGCTGCGGCCTGAATATAGTGAACCTCGGGGGCCACAATATCAACCGCACTGAGCATGATTGCCATTCAACAATATTTATGGATCGTGTCCGGAAATTTGTACGTATGCAGTTCGCCGTATCACACTTGAACGTGCAATGTTGTATCGGAAATATATGGACGTATATTAAAGACCGTCGAACCTCTTTGGGTCGTATAGTACTGAGATAAAATTCATGTCTAAATAAAGCACGGTTCTTGTAGGTTTACATGAAACAACTTTTGAAAGTAGCCGATATACTGGAGTATTAATTATTGTTAAGTTAGATTAGGATCTAATAAAATTGGAACATTATTGTCTGCAATACTCCACGAACAACGTGTATTTTTTTCATCTCAGTGCTATAGAGATGACCTTATAGTATACGGCCATCTCTTTCCGATAAGAAAACTCACGGCGAACTGTGCTATGGTGAAATGTAATACGTACAATTTATATGTAACCTTATGGATACGTCGACATAACGCAACAACTGTGACTATACAATATTATAAATATCATACTTATTTAAAAAATCATTTCTTTTTTATGCAAGTAATAATATTATCTTCTATTATATGTTAAAAATAATACCTATTCGGATAATTTGTGATTGGCATTAATTCTTATGAACATCACTGATAATTAATATTTAATTTATTGATTAAAATATGTATTATTTTTTTATGTCCTAATTACTACTAGGTTTGGTTGGACGCACTACGGAAGATAACGCATAATGGAAAAGCAAACAATTTCTGTCCAATGACTTGTTTAAAGAAGCAGTAAGTTTTCTTTTTTGCAAACTTTCAGCGCATGGGAGCTTTAATCAACAACGTCGCATGAAACAGCTTTTTTTTCTCCGTCAAAGCTTTTATAACAACTTTTAACTACTGGCTTAATAAACTTTCAATAATGTGCATGTTTTTCATTATATTATATTCTTGTTATTTTTACAAAGGCGATAGTATTCGATGGAATTTTGTAGATTTATAATATTAAACGTAAGACTCGAGACACTAAATGTCACGTTCATACAATATTTTTCTGATCCGAATCGATTTCGTGTTAGCCTTATCAGAGGAGTATCTTAATAATTATATAGAAATAAGCCTTTAAAAAGTCACGTGGTATTATTTTAATCTCTCAACCGACTCAAAACTCTCGGATATTACCGACTGTTCTGCTAGAACTTGCAATCAGCCAATTTATATTAATAATTATTGTAGTAGTGGCCAATATTTAAAAAAAATCATTTTAATATTGAACATTTGAGTGTTGATTGTTTTTTTTTTCTACTATAAGTTTTGTTATTAAAATGCTTTGTATTTCCATCAAATACCATCAACTGATTCTATTGTACACGCATCTTCTTACAAACTGGCGTTTTGGTGACTTGTAATTTTACTTTTAATATATATTGAGTTATTTTTGTTACTTTACTAATATCTACGCACGTTTTTTTCTTATGTTATCGCATGCTTTTCAAACTTATATACATAGACGTGGCAGGAATGTTTGAGAATCGTCACGCATAACAATAAGGCCCATAATGTATGCCCACGTACTAACCTCATGAAACAGTAAGTATTTATTTTTCAAAATTAAATATTTTCCTTTTAATTAATCGATTTAAAAAATCATCTAATTACTGCATTCTACTAACAGTAGGTAATTTAACACACTTCGACTGTTTCACTATTTAAGTCTATAATGGTTCCAACAAATGATATGTAATACTTTTAAATTGTATTAGAAACATTATTTTTTACTAATTCTTATCAGATAGCTGGATTGTGTAGATGAAATTAGAATTTTCTTTTTTTATAATTACTATAACTATAAGTATTTATAAAAGTGCATGACGCTTTACAATGCTATTTATGTAGAAAACTTTTTATATGGTCGCTTTAGGATTGGTTTGTCGAATATCCATTTTTGGCAAAATTGAGTTTTTTAATGTAGTTAGCTCATTTTTTTTATATACTTATAAATTTTTTTCTACAATATAATATTTTTACTGCTTTATCACCTACGAGTTAAAATCTCAACATCAAATAAATCCACTAATGATAATTGTATATTTGTTTTTAAAAATATACATATACAATATACTTGTGGTCTGAATATGGTACCGTATAATATTGCAACATATAATTTAAAAATTGTATTTATTAGTGTTGTGATTTTAAAACTTAACTCTTAAGATTTCTTCGCATTTTACTTTTAATAGTGCACGTAACACGGTTTTTAATGTTTTATTTTAGTAAAAATATTTTCTCAAATAAAAAAGTAAAAAATATATTTTTTAAACCAATTAAAATAAATAAAAAATGACATAGGTGCTATCACACGTAAGTAAGGTATTTTAAGATAAAAAGCATAAAACTTGACCTGACTTCAATTTGAAGGAGTTGGAGTGGTAGTTTATTGATATTCGATATTTCATTTATAGTCGGATCTGACCAAATACATTTATTTCGATACTAATTTACGCATTCAACAAAGCTAATTTTATTTGATCATTAAACATGGCTATGGAATTGATTTTTAATTTATTGAAAGGGACTCAAGATTACAACACGTTACTTTGCCCCAATTAAGGCTGGGTATGTTACATTTTGAACCTGATACTCGTTAGCTGTCAAAAGCTGAAAGACGACTGTCCCTTATCACTCTTATCAGCAATCAGAATGCGAAACTCCTTAACGACTGTTTAATCTGTAAACCGGCTAACTCCATTTGGGAAAATTGTTAGGAAGGAGAAAAAACATAATAATTTAACTAAAAAACACACCTGGAAATTATTATTT
Source organism: Rhyacophila brunnea (assembly GCF_057557595.1). Lineage (NCBI taxonomy): Eukaryota > Metazoa > Arthropoda > Insecta > Trichoptera > Rhyacophilidae > Rhyacophila > Rhyacophila brunnea. The sequence continues at coordinate 32,749,175 of NW_028232871.1, read as the reverse complement.
TTTTTACAAATAAGATGCACTATGAATTAATTCACTATTTTACCTTTCCTTTTATATATAAGTAAAGAAAAATTATGTAAAAAGCGGAGTTCCATTTATGGTATTGAAAATTTGGCACCTGCAGTTGGCTGTTTTGTGTGAAGAACAAGAATGCATTTATTTATAGGTTTAGTTTAGGAGTTTGAAATTCTACGTGAGCATAGAAAACATGCTTTATAACAAAATGCCATCAAAATCTCATTTTTGGTCAAAAGTGCAGTTGGCTGGTTTGCAGATTGAGTAGTCGTTATGTTAGCCACTTTCATTGGAGCGCAACTATCAAACAAAAATCAAACTGGCTCTGCCTTGGTCAATTAATCACAATTACAATAATACATCGGTTCACATGTCTTACCGATGTATTTATTATTACGGTGGTAACAGTATTATATACATAGTCGCCTACCTAAAAGCTAACTCACATATTCGGAATGATTTTTTTGCCAGTCAATCAATGCCCGAAACATAAAAATAAAAACCCTGTCTATGAAACATATTTGATAAAAAGTCTATGCTTATTTATTTTAAAACACAAAAAAAAAACACTTACATACGAATAGATAACTAACACAAAATCTCGAATCGAGTGTACACACCGTCAAATGCCAGAACCGCAACCGACTAATCTTTACATTTTTCCAGTTGGATGCGTCTAGGTTTCCTTACAGACCCAAAGGGCAAAGTCCCCGTGAAGGTGGTGGCGCGGACTTTCGCGTCGGGAAAAACCGAGAAACTCGTCTACCAGTGTCTGTCCGATTTGTCACTGCCGTCTGGAAAGTCCGACACCATGGACAAGGAGGCCTTCACTTTCGACAAGTTCTACGCGCTCTACCATAAAATCTGCCCTAGGAATGACATCGAAGAGCTGTTTAGGTCTATGTAAGTGGATCTTTCATATATTTTATTTTTTATATCAGTAAGGGTGGATGTCATTTTCATTATCATGTCAGGTTATTTTTGTATTGCCATACTAATTGGTCACATCTCTATATATAAAAATCTCGTGTCACGATGTTTGTGGTCGCACTCCTCCGAAATGGCTTGACCGATTTTTATCATTTTTTTTATGTATATTTGGTAGGTATGAGAATAGGTCAACAAGTATATTTCATACCGCTAGGTGATTAGGGTATCTCTATCCAGAAAAAATTTTCTTTTATTTTTTTGAATTTTTTTTTTGTATTTTTTTTATTATTTGGAATCAGAAAATACCTATAACCCCAAATTTTCACCCTCTTACCCCCACCCTCCCATTTTTTAAATTGCGATTTTATTATTTTTGTATGAACAAATTTAACCGTCGTTCGTATTTCAAACAGAACGAAATTATTTATGTTGTTGAATGACAGATGGCGCTACGTCCGAGAAGAATTCAAGAGAAGCGTCGCGTCATTTTGACATTTCATTCGGCATATCACAACGCAGTGCGTGCAAAATTTTGTACGACTTATTTTAATTTATCTATTTTTGTGTGCGTGTATTACAGTGCACAATGCCAGCAAGACGCAAGGGGGCCATTTGGGCCGTCGAACGAATAAAGCCACAAACATGCAAAATAGTAGAGCAGAAAGAACAGACGAACAAATCCAACAAGATAACAAAAACGTGCGTGTGAGCATGTCGCAATTGCGTGCATCTCAATCACAAGAGGCACGAGCTGAACGAAATCAACAATGCTGATTGGTGCTATGGACAAAGAATGTCTCCATTTTCATGCGCTAAAATTCAAACATGAGTCAGCCGGGATGTGTTGCACATCAGGAAAAGTGCAACTACCAGAAATTGAGATACCACCAGAACCATTGAACGGCTTGCTCATCGGCACGGTTCCAGATTCAAACCTGTTCCTGAAGTCCATTCGCACATTCAATTCATGTTTCCAAATGACTTCGTTCGGAGCAACAGAAATAGTTCATAATACTCCGGCAAATGGTTAACAATTCCATTCTACGTTCAAAATCAAAGGCCAGGTATACCACAAAGTAGGCTCATTGCTGCCAATGCCAAACGAACCACATATTTTTTTACAAATCTACTTCATGGGCGGTGAGGACATCAATCGTGTGGATGCACGTTGCGGCTACAATAACCTCAATTCGCCTAATGCCAGGCGTATCGTCGGCGAACTGGACGCCCTATTGAATGAGCACAATGAATTATTGAAATTCTTCAAAGCACACATGCACGAATTGCAAAGTGACAATCACGCTATTGTCATCAATCCTGATAAACATCAGCTGGAGAACACGTGCGTCGATTCAATGCACCTGTTTTTTACGACATTGCTGGAATCATGGTTGACGACCGCACATCGACGCGAGAATTCGTGATTCTAAGAAGAAACAATAATCTGGAGTTCATCGCTGACACACGCCGTTCATACGACGCTCTCCAATATCCGCTAATTTTCTGGTAGGGACAAGACGGATATTGCATAAACATTAAACAACGAGATCCTGTCACAGGTAATTCATTCATTATGAACATCATTACTCATTTTGAATTGAGAAAATGAATGGTTGGTGTTTTTTTTGTTTTTATCGGCGGTCATCGTCTACAGCGCTTCATTCCTCTTTCTATCATAGATCCCATCCCCACATACTTACGATACATTCGTTATTTTTTATTTAACAACCAAAATATTCACTAGAAATAATTTATATGGCAGAAAAACGTTTGCCGGGTCAGCTAGTACCTACATATTATTATATTACAACAGGGTTACCAACCGCGCAGTGTAAAATTCAAAATTTGTGTAGGTACTGTGAAATTCTCAAATAATAATGATAATCTGACATACGTTATTAAATTTATTGTGATTCTGTGTTTATGTATTTTAAAAAAAATATTCATACATTACCTAACTGACTGTCGACTTACCTGTCCAGCGAAGCTTTTCTATATACAAGGCGGCTATCGATGATAGTTTATCATATTTATGTATTGAGAAGGTATATTGTTACAATAAGTTAACCGCCTCTAAACTATCAAAAAGTGCTACGTTTTAACAGCCCCTCTCTTGGCTGTGTTACATTTTAGAGAGAGATACGACAGTTTTGACAGTTTAGACGGTTAACTTATTGTAACAATTAACCGCTAGATGGAGAATTTTATTCACCATATAGGTAGCATCAAAGAAAATATCCAAAACGACCCGATTAAGTATGTTAACATTATTACCCAATTTCGCTACGCGTATTGAACGTTTACAGATGAAAATCTGGCTGATAGGAAATTTGTTATCCGTAAAAATATTATAACAGTGGATCACTGAACACTTAGACTTTAGAGCTACCATAAATACAAAAATTAATTCAAATACATAAAAAATTCAAACAATTTCTGAAGGGCTCTTTATATCAAGTGTTTTTTAAGGGTAAGCGCACCAAATGTTGCCATTACATAATGACATAATATATTTATATTGACATGGGACATAGGCTTTACTGAAAAATAAAATATAACAGTTGTTAGCATCGGTTAAGTATGTCATATCGGAATAAAAGCACCATAATTAATCCGCTTCTAACAAAGACAATATATATATATATATATATTAATTTTAGTGGATTTAACTTTTACACTATTCCATTTGAGTCTTTTTTCATCCCGGGTTAGTAGTGTCTGAAGATGCCGAAAGGCGAAACCCGGATCGCAAAAAAACTACTCAAATGGAATAATACAAGACTTAAATCCATTAGAATTTAAATTTAAATTTCATCAAGTACCCTCGGTCGATACTATTAATATTATATAGGTATATTAATGAATGCATTTCCTCAATTTTTAGTACCCAAGGGAAAGCTGACATAATCAACCTGGAACAGTTCATAAATTTCATGAACGAGAAGCAGAGAGATCCTCGGTTAAATGAGATCCTTTATCCACTCTACGATGAGAAGAGAGCAGCTGAAATCATCAACACATATGAACAGAATGAAGAAGCTAAAGCAAAAAGTAATTATATTATGTATTGTTTTTGTGTTATCCTACTTCCACATCCAACCAAATACTCAAGAAATCATGATATAATTTGTAGGAGATACCTATTCCTCCAGGCTATTGTTAAAATCTAGATCTGATCCAGATTTTTTTGTTGATAAATATAAATGCTGCAGAAAAACCTTCTACTGAAAAGGAATCAGTCCAGTCAGTGTCCAGCAGTAGCGAAGGGTGGAGGTAGGCTGTTAAGATCCTCTATAAATAGTGCAAATTAAACTTTGTTAGTCTATTGAACTAAGACGACAATCTACAGTAGGTGTTGGTTAGTTTTTAAAAATCAATTAAACCCTGCCTAACCAAACCATAATAGTTTTGGTATATTTTGGGTGATATGACAAAATTGTGCACATTTTTTCATTCATACTTATTTGTTTTCATTGGATTGAGAATATATAATATTATTACATAATATCGACCCTTAATCGGCAGAACAACGTAAGCGACAATTCATAAATTTTACAGGAGAAGGTTTTTTTAAAATTATTTCCGTAATTAGTTCCAAAAATGAATTCTGTTAATGTGGTTAATAATAATTGGTTACTGCCTATACGGAAATTATAAAACAATTGCATTAGTGCTTTTAGTTTTCGAGATAGTGGCGGTAACGCTGTTTTGCTTATGTCTATGACACGATATTTTTTCCAGGCATGTCGCTTACGCTATTTGGCGTAGTCGTTTTTATTTATAAATTTCATGCTAATTATCATCACAGGGCATTACTAATTAAGTATTAAAATAAATAACATAAGCACCCATTTATTTTACGAAAGGGGACGTTGTTAAATAAATTAAAAATATTTTGACTTTTTAAATTAATATTTTTGCTTGTAGATACTTATTCACATATAGGTAAAATAAAAATAAATGATTGGTATTTTTAAGGTTTCGCTTATATTATTAATATTATCAGGTATTGTTATTTTTCAAAATGAAATAGGTACGTATCTACTCGTACATAATTAAATATGGGGACCTACTAATTATGATAAAATAAAATTGTAATGAACTATTCAGTTTTACAAAAAAATTATTGTCCCACATTTTTAAGCAGTAATCGCTGTATTATCCTCATTCACATCTTCCTGATCGGATTCCGGTAAAGTATCTTCCACTGATAATCCATGTGGCAGTTTCATAAACTCATCCGTCATCTCTGAGGGATATTACATTTAACACAGAGACTTTTATACTGTTACTCGTTATAATGGATTTCCGATATAGCACTATACAGCAAGGGTGGCTGCGCTTAAAGCATCACAGCACTTGATCGGGATCTGATGACATTTTCTAGGTCTAACAGTTTAGTCCTACTGTCACCAGAGTAGGTACAATATTTGGTAAGTTTTTTAAATTATGCCTTTCATAATTCACCAAATTTAATCTTGAACTTTGAAGGAATGCAAGTAGCAGCGAAAGATTTCCAGTCACGGAATTCTGCATATGACAATATGATGACCTAGCGTTGGAAATGATGGTGGGTCATTTTGATAGTGCCCAAACTACTATATAAATGACTCAATTGTCGCATGAATGGAATCGACCGGCATCGTAGTACGACCAGTGGGTCTATTCTATACTTATCGACCGCTAAAGTGATAGATATTATCAAACTTAGGGTAGGTTTATATAAAAGTGTTAGTACTTATTGCAACAATTATAATCAACGTATTGTAATTGTTACAATAAGTGCTAATTCTATAATACAAACTTACTCTAAGTTTGATAATATTTATCACTTTATCACTTTAGCGGTCGATAAATACAGACTAGACCCACTGGTAATAGAAAATGTATTTCTATCAATTCAATGAAAGTTGAATTTTTCATAAAATAAGATAGCATACCCAGTGTTGCCCGGTTCTTATTCTGACCAATCACAGTATAATAATTCCTTGATTTTTTCCCGCTTTGTCAGTCCTGTCCAAAGATTTGTGCATGATTGCTGAGATCTCATTACTGCCACGTTTACCATAAGTTTCACCCCATAAAAAGCAGTATCCATTATTTGTTCCACTTTCGTAGATACTTTCATTGTAGTATGCGTATTTCGACTAGGGAGTGTTTAGCACCTTCCCGAGGTCAAAACTTGCGCACAAAATGTCATTGTGATTTTTACTTTTGGCCAGATCATTAAAGAACATCTCCTTGCATTTATCCTTTACGGTAAGGGGACATTTGTAAGTATCCGTTTCAATTAGCCGAAGTCTCTCGTAACCAGACATATTTGTTACTTTCTCGCAAAAAGAACACTATTATCTTTTTTGGTAGATGAAAACCCAAGTTGAACTTACTGTCTATTAAATACGTTTCTGAAAACATTCCGAATCACGACATTAGTGGATTCATTCAAAGAATCCAAATTTTCAGTATAAATTTTATACTTATACATTTTTAACATTTCAAAAATCTATAGGAAGATACTATTCTTCGTAGATTATTCCGACAGTAGTGAAATGTAACGGCGGGTAATTATTGTTTAATAAACTCTATTACCAGGTTTATTTTATCTCAGCCAGTTTTACTGGACGGCGCGAGCTTTGCTCCCAAATCGGTTTTCGCACAACTCACTACCAGACGGACCACCGAATAAACCGTACCGTAGCTTACACTATCAAATAACGTCGGTTACGTTGTTTTGCTCTACTTTATAATGCGATACAAGTTCAAACGCTAAAAGGCACAGACCCTAAAAAAATGTCACGCGATTGAGATCGGGCTCTAATATTTTTGTCACTTATGCGCTAGGTGATATTGAACAGTTCTCCATTTAAAACGCAATTTACCAAAAAGTGTCGCTTACGTTGTTCTGCCGATTAAGGGTCGATATATTGTTAGTACATTTTTTTTTTAAATATCCAAAGTTATGTATGATTTAGTTGCATAATTTTAGATATTCTATAGATAGATTAGTATTTTTTGGCTATTATCTATTATGGCTTAGTTTTCGTAGGGTTCAATTGAATTTTAAAAACTAACAACACTATCTGTCAATTGTAGTCATATTCAATGAAAACAAATACGTATGACTGACAAAGTTTAGCGTATACTATTTATGGCGGATCTTAACCGCCTACCTCCACCCTTCGCCACTGGTGTCCAGTGTACGATTCTACTGAAAATTAGTTGATTGCAGATTTTATACTAAAGTATCAATCACGTTTCTCAGAGCTAAGGAACAGAGGAGTATATTCATCATAGAAACCTTAAATTCTAAAACCAAATGGCCGAAAGTCCATATTATACATCAATCAGCTGAAAAATCTAAGTGGCGGAGCACACTGAAAGAAGCCGTGCAACGCACAGTCACTCGCGATTTCCTTTCTCGCTAAAAGTTACCTATTGCATTTTTCTGAAAGTATTGTGGTTCACTGGGGCTCGGATAAATATTATGAAAGTGATGCTAATATTTATAAAATAACTTTGGCTTATGATTAAAAAGAGATGCAAGCCATTTCGCAATGCAGGTTTGTAGCAAGTTTCACACTTTTCTCTGAAATATAGTTGCAATGAGGTTGCCTGGGATAAAAGCACCTTGCGTTATTGTTATAAGTATGATAAAATGGTTTAAAAACCAAACCATTATTGTTTATATTTTATATTTGACAACCACATAAAATCACAAATAACAAACCAGGTGTTTGTAATCAAAGCAAAATGTTAAGGGGCAGGCTGCCATTTTCTTTTTATTTTATTTACAAACATGCTACCAATACAGATAATATTAATTTTTCTATAGTTAAATTTTCAACCAGTATTACTTAAAGCATTCAGGAATCGCTATCAAGGTTATTTTTATAAACTTTTATTATGAGGAATGGTTGTTGACTGTATACTGTATCAAAAACATTTTGAAAAACAACATGGATATTTCCCAATCACAGGATCGAACCCGCAACCCACGACTTCAGAGACGGGTGCCCTACCAACTATGCCACCAAGGGTTCAATAGGCTCATTCTATATTATATTATAAATTACAATACCATTTTTATCTTCCCGTTCCAGAACAACTAACAAAAGACGGCCTAATCAGATACCTGATGTCGGATGAGAACGCCCCCGTGTTCCTGGACAGGCTGGACATCTACATGGAGATGGACCAGCCACTCTCCCACTACTACATCAACTCCTCACACAACACTTACCTATCAGGACGACAGTTCGGAGGCAAGAGCTCAGTAGAGATGTACAGACAGGTCCTACTGGCTGGGTGCAGGTTTGTGACAACCATCGTAATCTTCTTCTTTAACTATCACCAGAAATTATTTGTTTTGATTACTAGGGTGTAAATCTGATGATACGCCTGTGGTACGGCCCTGGCTTGGTGTCTCTCTGTTATCTGGATGTCGGATGGGGCGGGTTCAATAGTCAAGAGTTTTAACGTAGAACGGTCTTCATTTGAAAATTAAAGATGCCATCGGCGAAGGTAGGAGTTACCAATATGTTAACGTGCAATCTTCCCAGGTAACAGGACAAATCAGAATGTTCCAGGTATCGAAACTTATTATCGATCCCACAGGTACCTACGGTAGCATGGTTTGATACCCGAAATTACAGCTAATTGTGACAATTAAGCACACACCTAAAATAAAATTTATACTAAATCAAAGCTAACTCCTAGTTATAAGACTGCAGATGCCGGTTCCGGCCTAATACTCAATGGTAGGATCATTTCAGTAGGTCATCAATGAGTTCTTTTTCTCTCGTTGGTGTCAGTATTAATACCTATTCAAGCAGATCTTCAATCCATGAAATACCTAGTCCCTGATTTAGTATTCTAGTCAGTGACTATTTTCAATGAAGTAGACGAGGCATTCGACTTGTCAGAATCATAAAAATATTCATCCACATTCAACCAACGTATACCACCAAACTTTACATATTCTTGTGAAACATGGACCCTTAAAGAATGGACCCTTAACAGCTCCAAAAATTAAGATAGAGCACTGTAGTGTGGAAAGGTGCATGTTAAAGACCGCAAGAGAAATTAATTCATAAGGAGGAAGGCAGTAGTAGATAATAATTATGTGACATGATAAATTTTACCACACTAGTAAAATAGCAATAGGAGGACAAATGCCATCATACAGTGGAACCCGAAAGGTTACTCAATAGCAATAGACCTACGACATGGCCCCCGTATCCTGTAGCAAGCCCTCAGGCTAAGATATTTGACGGGCCCCCCTACGCTAACGTTAAAGGCAGTGTGACGCTCTACAGTAGCGTTTTGAAAATGGTGTTCACGGTAAAATTAAGGGTATTTAGTATATTTTTGTACTTTTTAATACCTACATGCACTTGAATTATGGAGTTGTTGAGTATCGATACATAATTAAAAATTCCATCGCAAAATCTTATCTCACTTATCTGGTCGATTCACCATGCCAGGCCCCCAGGCTAGAGCCCTTGATTTCAAATAAAAAATATAATTATTTGCAGGTGTGTGGAGCTGGATTGTTGGGACGGTAAAGGTGAAGACGAGGAGCCAATCATCACTCATGGAATGGCCATGTGTACAGACATCCTTTTCAAAGACGTCATCTACGCTTTGAGAGACACTGCCTTTGTGACCTCTGACTACCCCGTCATCCTGTCCTTTGAGAACCATTGCTGCAAAGCGCAGCAGTACAAGCTGGCCAAGTACTGCGATGAGATCCTTGGGGATTTACTGCTCAAGGAACCATTGCCAGATTATCAAGTAAATAATACTATTTCACTGTTTTAACACGTCTGCTATTTAAGTGGACCACATATTGTGTGCCCCGTGATAACTATAAATTTCTTCTTCTTCTTTTGACCATGTCCGATAATAATATAATCATATGGACCTTCACAGGGTGGAGGTTTGTTAAAAACAATATGTGTATTTACCAGATCCAGGATTTGAACCTGGGACCTACAACATTTAAGCCGACGTGTAAGCTGCTCGGTCATCGTGGGGTGGGCATCAGTCCATAGTCCATAGTGAGACTTAACAAAATGAGAATATGAGATAACTGTGACAATTATATGCGTCCTTCAAGATCAAAGTATAAGTTTGGAAAAAGAGAGACCTCATTACTAATTGAAAATACTCCTATTTGACAAAAGTATAAGTTTCCTGGTCTGAGCAGCAGTCCCTAGAATAGATATCACATGCCTTGAAAGATGTACAACATGAAAAAGAATAAAAAGAAACATGAGCAGAATGCAATATTACAACATCATAATAATTCACTTGACTGCAATAATTGAAGAATAATAGTATAATAGTGTCTCTAATATATGGTAAATGATAATGGGATATTTGTTATATTTTCAGCTTGACCCAGGTGTGGTTCTTCCCCCACCATGTTTGCTGAAGAAAAAGATCCTCATTAAGAATAAAAGACTGAAACAAGAAGTAGAGAAGCAAGAGTTGGAGCTGTTCAAGCAGGGACAGTTTGTTATTGAAGATGAAATCAAAGAGGATGCCTCAGCAGCAGTTTTAGATAAGAAGGTAATCATTTTAATTTGATATTACAAAATAATTTCAATTATCAGGCTCTCTGTACTACTGGATCTCTCCATTGTTGTTTCTGTCTCCAGACCTTTAAGTTCAATACTCGCAGAGCATTTAAATTTCTTGTCTTCTGTTGTGTCTGAGGTTAGTAAAGAAATAATAATCATGAATGTAAATCATTTTCAGCCGGAAGAAATAGTGGCGGCGGCAGCGGAAGCAGGGGACGATGCCCCTCCCCCTGTGGCGTACACAGGTTCCACCACCAATGTACATCCGTGGCTCTCCTCCATGGTCAATTACGCCCAACCCATCAAGTTCCAAGGGTTTGACGTTGCCGACCGTAAGAACTATTTGTTATTATTTATATTCACACTTGGCTCAAGCCATCTACGATATACATTTTATAGAGACCTTTACGCTTAGTCATAATATGCTGGTATAATTGAGGGACAAAGCACACAAAGGATTCAAGCTTATGAATCACCGAATTTATAATGTTTAATATTTCAACCTTTGGGTTTTCAACTTATCAACTCACGAACTATGGAACTGCCTGGGGTCAACACTACCAATTGCCTGTATGAGATTAAACATCGCATTTTATTGGCAGCCTCCGGTGATTGTGACTAAAAGTGTTCGACAATTATAGGCAGATTCTGACACATTTCATGATTATAAACATTATTGTATTGTTGTTTTTATTTAATAAAACGCAATTTTTTTCTATAGTACAGGAGGACCTCGACTTTCGCACATAATTGGTTCCTGAAAAGGTGTGCGAATGTTGAATGTTCGAAAGTAGAGGGAAGTAAAAAAAAAAAAAATTGTATGTATTTTGAAATATGTATTTATCAAGTAAATATAAGATGTTTAAGAGACATGTTTAAGTGGGGTTTGCGGGTGTTTCCCTTAAAAAGTTATCAAGAGTTAACTGTATGCCACTCTTCTTTTTCTTATTTTAAATAAAATATTTTAAATGGTAAATTATTAACTTTACAATATTGCTTAACTGCTGGCACGAAATGTAAAGTGAACCAATCTTTTAATATTAACGCAGTAAACCCAGGTTTTTTTTTATTTTTATTTGATTACTGGAAGCAATTCTTTATCCTTCCCTTTCAATGCTCTGGGATTTTCTGGTTGATAAATTAACATTGGCATCAATTTTAAATCACCAGCCAAGTTTCCACCAAGAAGCAATGTCAATCGGTTTTTAGAAGGTTTATGCCCAGGGGCAACTGATTCTTCCTTAGATAAGAATGTACGACTAGACATTTTTTTTCCAAAATAAACCTGTGTCATCTACATTAAATATTTGGCTAGAGGAATATTCTCCATCTTCAATAATTTTGGATAATGAGGAAATAAATTCTCCGCGAAAATCAGCCGATTCTCCAGTGAATTTAATATAAACCAACCGTTACTTGCTTGAAAAATCGTGTTAGAATCTTCTTTTAATCTAGCCTTCCAATCTTTGTGCAAACTAAGAGCCTTCGCTTGAATAATTGAAATATTCAGAGGGACATCTTTTTGATGTTGGTCGTCGATCCATGATGACAAATATTTTTCCATTTAATCCATAACTATGCCGTGTCTTTTGGAAACAACCTTTAAAGATATATTTCCACAATTTTGAACGTATTCCTTAATTTTATTTTTCAAAATTGAACATATCGTAGTAGACCTGTTTGTATCATGCGAATGTCCGATTGAAGAAAAAGATTCACCGCAATTAAAACGTCGTGTGAAGTTTATAAGTCCTTGATTTCTTTTTGTTCGTATCAACACTGCAGTTTTTCCGTTTCTCACTCATGTTTATAAATTTTTAGGGTGAAATATTTCAGATGAATAAAATTAGCAAATTGCACAACATGACACGCCCACGGATATCTTAACCCCACGGCCAGCGCGACGTTTTAAAAAAACGATTTTTTTTGAAATGTGCGAAATAGCGAATTGTGCGAAAGTCGAACGTTCGTAAGTCGAGGTCCGCCTGTACTTATTCCACTTTAATTAATATATTAGGACCGGTTTCGTCCGCCTCAGTGGGACATTTTCAACTGAATACATTTTTTTAAAACAATATTTATCAAACAAAATTCAAAGCGATAGAAATTTGTTTGATAAATATTGTTTTAAAAAAATGTATTCAGTTGAAAATGTCCCACTGAGGCGGACGAAACCGGTCCTAATATATTAATTAAAGTGGAATAAGTACTATAGAAAAAAATTGCGTTTTATTAAATAAAAACAACAATACAATGCAGTTCCACCATGAATTGACAGTTAACAAAATAAAAGAAACATTATTGAATTTCCTCAAGAATGAGAACTGAATTTATACAATACCTATATTTAATATGGAGACATTGAGCCTATGTTTCCATATTAAAGAAAATTAAGGAGATGAATCAGCTCTCCAAAATTTGCCTAAATATATCCATAAAAGAGAAATATATTTAATAAACGCTACATTTAGAAACAGAAAAGATTAACGCAACCAATGAAGGGTGCTACAGGCCTCACAAAACCTTCATTTATGCGGACGGCGGAATGCAGAGATATCTAGAGTGATGTAACGAGCGCAGTAATTCAAATGTAGTGATGATCCTCAGGAATAAGGAACATGACAAATAAGAAAATAGTAGGAGATTTAAAAAATGATGCCTCATAAGAATTAATTTCTAATGAGTATACTTTGAATCTTTCAGAGAAAAATATCCACCACAATATGTCGTCGTTTGCGGAAACAGCCGGTATGAACTACCTTAAACAGCAGGCCATCGATTTTGTCAACTACAACAAAAGACAAATGTCCAGGATCTACCCCAAGGGCACCAGGGCTGATTCCTCAAATTACATGCCCCAGGTGAATTAAAGCATTATGTACTTACACGTAACTTATAGGAGTATTATTAACTTCACTTGCACTCAAAATCCTTCCGCAAATCTTTCTGTGGTTTTCCTGGGTTTTGATAAAACTGATAGTATCAGCTTATAGAGCTCATGATTATAGGGCGATCACCCTTGCACCCACGCCACCCTTGCAGGCAATATCTACAGTGGGTTCAATGATTATTTGCAGTCTTACGTACTCACCTGAACGACACTCACTGACTGCCAACTGCCAGTCGATGTTTTGAAACACGATAAATAAATATTTAAATTGTATCATGTAACAAATATAATATAAAGTCGTGATTGAAACTTTCAGGTGTTTTGGAATGCGGGTTGCCAGATGGTATCGCTGAACTTCCAGACGTCCGACTTGCCCATGCAGCTAAATCAGGGGAAGTTTGAATACAACGGCAACTGTGGTTACTTACTAAAGCCTGACTTCATGAGGCGAGCTGACAGGAATTTCGATCCCTTTGCCGACGCTCCTGTAGATGGTGTAATTGCTGCCCAGTGCGCTGTGCAGGTAGCTATAATAGACATCTTATTCTATTCAACTTTTAAAAAAAGCAGATGATATGTGTGATTAAGTGAAAGAAATCATGGAAAACGAATAAATGGAGACAGATGATCTAAATTCTAACGGTGTTCTGAAAACTGAAAAAAGTATCGTGAATTAATTTCATTGTTAATAAATTTAACTATTCAATGTTTTTGATTTTGTTCAAATTATGTTTTTCAATATTTGAGTCGCCTAGAGTTATCATAACTCATATTTTGCAATTTTGTCATTTTTGAGTTAAATATACCTAGTGATTCTAAAGGCATAATCTATATAAAGAAAAACAGTTGACTATCAAAAGTTACTTTAAACCATGTCGTCAACTGAATGCAGAACTATTCTAACTTACATTTGAAATTTTTGAGGAGAGGGGAATTTTTTGAAACAACTTACTGAAATTATTTCGATGTGAAAACATTGACAAAGTTGACTGTTGGTGTCATAACTCACATTTTTCAATGATTAATGTGAGTTCTGCCATCAAAACCTTTCTAACCAATCAGGGAGCTCTATTTCTCATAGTGTTCTGTGTGTCTGCAGCCTTAGGAGTATTATAATTATGTATTAATAAAAAAACACTGTAAATCGACTCACTCACTCATTAATATTCCAGGGAGTTCAATACTTTTCTTCTAATTACAAAAAACAGTGCTCTGGTGATTTTTTGCGATTATCCCAAAACTCGATTTTTTGAATATGTGAGTTATGCCTCTAGGCAACTCATTTTCATTGTATTATAGAAATAACAAAATTTTCCACGAGTATGAATGTCGCACCAAACGATTTGACTAACCCAGAATGTTGCCTTCTATGAATCAAAATATAAAGGCGGTGGCCATCTGCTGAATTAATTTGAAAACATACTCAAATATCACTTCGACAATATAAAAATCATTCTGTGGACTTTTATCATGATGCCCGGAAAACAAAAAAAACTAGCTAACACTATTACTGTCTCACTCTGCATTTAATCAACACGAACTAATACTATATTATCCTCAGGTAATTGCCGGGCAGTTCTTGTCAGACAAGAAAGTTGGTACATACGTGGAAGTGGACATGTACGGATTGCCGACAGATACTATCCGGAAAGAATTTAGAACAAGGATGGTGCCTGCCAACGGCCTTAATCCAGTTTACAATGAAGAACCTTTCCTCTTCCGAAAGGTAATTAATTTATAATATTACACACTTATTCCTAAATGGGTTTGAATCTATTCTTATACCCCGTTTACAAGTGCATGGATTTACTGCTGGCAGTACGTATTATTGCGACCAAAAATGTATGTGTAAACATGTATTATCCTGCAGTTGCAAGATTGCATGCATGAATCAAAAAAGTTCAAAAGCTTCTGAATTTTTTCATGCGACAATTTTTCGATCTGCGCCTACGCAGTAGAATGATAGTGGCAAAAAAAACAAACTACACCGCGGAGACTTATTTTTAGGTTAACCGATTTTTACGACCTGTCAAATAGTACCATAAAATGACAACATCGCGACTCTCTTACTCTTGAAGAATGAGATTGGAGAAAAGAGAAGTTTCCAAAATAAACCCGTCTCATCTGCGTTGTACCTATACTTGTACGCGACGGACTACTGAATTTGACAATCGAATACTGGCGAATTATAGAGCTTGATTTTGTGCTTTCAACTAGTAAAAATAACGGCGGATTATAGTAGTTGTCGGATAATCGAGCTGCTGATTACTGAGAGTGTATTGTAATATATTTATTTAGATCCAGAATATTGGGTGGCTGTCTGTGATGTTTGCCACTCCCAATGTCCACTTCACAACCCTCTGAAAATTGGCTAACAACCGAACTGAAGTAAATAAATCTTCATTATCGCAACCACAGACTCAATTTGGAAACAGATTTAATTTATTCAAATCTGTAAATGTTATTTGATTGAAGATAATTGAACGATGTATCATATTGTGTCATGTCTCACTCCTAGCTAAATTTTGGAACAATACACTGGATCCTTACGCCATTAACAAGGGAGTCAATTCAGAGAATATATATGAATAAAAATCTTTTTTGTTGACCAGGTTGTACTACCAGATCTTGCCGTGCTCCGTTTTGGAGTATATGATGAGAACGGTAAGCTCCTCGGCCAGAGGATTCTACCTCTCGACGGACTGCAGGCAGGATACCGCCATATCTCCCTGCGTACGGAAGCCAACTTCCCGATGTCGTTGCCTATGCTGTTCTGTAATATTGAACTAAAGATCTACGTTCCGGACGGCTTTGAAGGTATGTAAGCAAAAAAATCTGGTACTATGTTTTAATTGACAATCAATCTACGACACTGTGACTTCTTTTACTATTCGTTATCATGACATTCGGTCTCGAGCTGGTGTTAAGAATACGTTATCAAATATAAAGTAAATTACCATGTTCGATCCCAAGCAAAGCATATGGGCCTCTACAGGGTGGTGGCTGTTATCAAAGCTAGAGAAAATTTTAAAATTTATACTTTTCTTAAAATAGAGGTTCAGTTCAATAGAACAGATAATTTATATGGACCATCTCGTCGGCCGCCAACGGTACGTTTTGACCAAATCCCAGTGTGCTTCTCCAAAAGGGTGACGTACCTGGGAGTTATTCTTGACGATAAGCTGTCTTTCGCTCACCATGCCAAGACGGCTGTCTCCAAGGCCAACGTGGCCTTCCAGAAGATGACCCGAATGGCGGGCAGCAATTGGGGACTTAGACCTAGAGCCTTAAGGCAGCGGACGGCGCTGATCTCGCTTACTAAAGCCTACCATACTACCTCCACAGACGCGCTTGCCGTGCTCGCGGGAGTGCTACCCCTCGGTCTGCACGTCCAAACGAGAGGATCGATCACCCTTCTCTTGAGGGGGATCAGCATCACACTGGCCGGTGTCCCTCTGACACCGCCGCCGATATCCGAGGAGGTACCTTACAGGAAAACTGTAAGCGAGCTAGTCTACAAGACCGCATTTGCGGCATTGCAGTCGAGGTGGACGGCTTCCTCCAAGGGCCGGCACACTTATCGTTTTTTTCCAGACGTATTCTGCAGGCACCAAACGCGGAGACTTCAACCGTCGCACTGTACTAGCCAGTTCCTCACCGGCCATGGTAACTTCGCTGCCAAGCTTCATGGGTTTCGCTTAATCAAAGATGGGCGAAGATGGGCCGGGTTGTACCTCCGGGCATGACCAACAAGATGCTGAACACAACCTCTGGGATTGCCCGTTTATGGAATCCGAACGAGCGGAGCTGTTTGTCAGGGTCCGTCCTCACACGGGCCCAATTGGATATGCGGACCTGATTGCAACAGAGGCCAATTTTGCGGCATTTGAAAAATTCGCAGCGTTATATGGGGAGCAGAATAATCCCGACTCTTCTGTAGAATCAGACTAAAATCTTGAGCATCAGTACGCGGGTACACAGGGCGTATCTAGCACTCAGAATGGAGCAAAACGCACTGGAGCGCCATTCCGGTTCGTGAATTCCTCAAGAATACCGTTCCGTCTCCTGGAATCCTCGAATATATCGTTCCTTCTCGTGGAATCCTAGAAGATAGCAAGATGTCTCGTAAAATCCTCGAGCCTCATCAGAATATTTCATATGGCGTTCCGGTTCAAAACATTTTGAAAAAATAATAAAATAAATATCTTAATGTAATCTACTTTTCAAATATTCACTACCTTCTTATCGATGCACTGGAAAATCTATTAGGCACTCATAAACTTATGTAGGTATATTGCTTTATAATCAATTAAAGAAAATTGTTTTTGATTATTTTTTAATAGTTACCATGGCAATCTCTTTTAGAATTTTCGCATTCTTACTAAGTTTAAATAATGAATAATGATATTTTCATACTAGGCGAATGTATTAGATTCTCATAAAATCCCTGTATAGTGCAGGTAGTAGATGGTTTATCAAATACAAAAGTAGGTATCACGATACTATTTACTTTTAGAATATTCTCTACATTCTTATAAAGGCACTGGAAAATCTCATACAACATAATATGCAATATTGTTTTTTAAGTTTTTTTTTTGAATTTTATATTTATACTCAATTTCACATCTCACCTCTCACTGGTTAGTTTTTGAGATACGAAACTGTTAAAATAAATCATTTAACCAAGAACCTGCTTTTTGTTTGATTTATATAAAATGTGTAATCAAATTGACACCACGGATGCTGTGTTTACTGGGTGGGTCAAGTTTAATTATTATTATTAGGACGATGCTTGTCTGAAAAGACAAGCCTTTGCCAAATTTGAAACATGCCAAACCATTTTTATGTTTCCTACTCCAATTAGATTCAAATACATTTAGATATTTATATTTGTGTATTAATATTATGATTTTGTAAACGATTTCGTAAACTTATATTATTATATATTTTGATGTCACAAACAACTGATTCGGGCGAATGTGGTGATGAAAATTTTTTATAAACTACATTATGTAAAACTGAGATGTTTTTTGTATTACAGTTATTTTTGTATCATATCTAATATTTCACATATTTTTTGAAAAAATATTGAGCGTTCTGGTTCGTAAAATTTTATATTTCGAGCACTAGGCGCACAACGCCGGCGACCTTGTGACTATCTTTCTAGAGTCAGTCTTAAGCACCGAGGTGCATGGTTGCAAATAATCGGTCCTGTGTGGCTCCGTTCGGGTCGAAATGTGAGCAATTAAAAATATTCATTATGTCGCAATACAGCGTTGTGAAAGGCGGCCGTGCATAATCCACGGCTGTACAGACACGGCGGGTGGAGGAGGGTGTATTGGACCCAATAAAAATCAATGCAATAATTTGGGATATTTTTATTTTAGATTTCATGGCTGCCCTCTCTGATCCGAGAGCGTTCATGGGTGCAGCGAAAGAAAGATCTGACAATATGAAGTCCATGGGAATCGAAGAAGCCAGCGGAGGAGGTGCACAATCCGGTGATCAAAAGAAAGTCAAGGTCGAAGAAAAAGTTGAAGGTATGATTTGTCTATGTAACTATTCAATAATTGTATACTTATAAATTATATTAAATATTCATTCGTGGTGTTCTCCAAGTATCAAAGTCTTACCCCACCTATGTTCATTTATTTTATCATTAATCACTCTTCTGTTTTATAATTTGAATATTAAAGTTGTGTTCAAATTCTAAGATTTATATCTTTTTTAATATCTACTTTATAATTATGATAATCTTTTATACTAAAATTTAAGTGAAATTAACATTGTTATTTTTCAGAGCCCCCTCTAGTCTTTGAGCCGATAACAGTTGAATCCTTGCGCCAGGAGAAAGGTTTCCAGAAGACAGGAAGAAAGCAACAAAAAGACTTAGATATGATGAGAAAACGCCATGCCAAGGAAAAAATGGCAATCCAAAAATCCCAGTGTGCGGCTATCGAAAAACTCATCAAAGGAAAAAAGTGAGTAACATAATTATTATTATACTTGGTTATGATAAATCTGATGATGATGCTCATGATTGTAGTGACATCGGCCTGGTTTTCTCTTCTTCCCCACAGGGGAAGGGGAGAAAAGATCTGAGGCCACCAAGGACCTCTTGAAAAAAACCCTGAACCCCAGGGAAATAGGGGTTCAGATCACCGCAATAAGGAACGGGGCTGTCATTGTACGTACACCCATGGGAGAGAAAGGCACGGGAACTAATATGAAATAAAATGTTTTTAATTATTTGCACAGCATAGCGTGGTGTCTAACTGGGCATTCGGGGTTATTCGTCCGATGGGTGAAGGGCTGCATTTCGTCGTTGAAACTAGAAAATTGTGTAACTCCAAAAACACTACTTTACAGGAGAGACAAAAAACATTATGGTTTCCTATACAAATGTATGGTTTTGGAGTGAAATCATCCATGATTTAACAATGATACAATTTTTCTGGAAATACAAAATTTGCAAGACGGATAGATATTATCAACGGCCACTAGATGGCATTCAAAGTCAATTTTCGATTAAAACGGAGTTACACAATTTTCTAGTTTCAACACTTAACACTTTAAACAAGTAACACTTTATTACACCCACAAAGTTCTGGAGCGGGAAAGAGTCCCACCCCTTGTACAGCCGGTCGTCCGCTGTCTATCTCGCTCTAAAAATTAACACAGCCAGGAGAGGGGCTGTTAAAACATAGCACTTTTTGACAGTTTAGACGGTTAACTTATTGTAACAATTAACCGCCTCAATACATAAATATGATAAACTACCGTCAATAGCCGCATTGTGTATACAATAGACCCACTGGACTTTGTGGTAGTAATAAAGTGTAATAAGTGCCAGCTGTACGACCATATGGCCAAGGGCTGCACAGCTAAAGAAGCCACATTCGGCCACAGTACCGGACATGTCCACCCCCACAAAGACAGCCCGGCAAAGTTTGTTGCATGCTTCAAGCACAAGCAGCCCTTCGCCCATCTAATGAATAGCCCCGAATGCCCAGCTAAGCAGCACGCTGTGCTGCGCAAATAATTAAATTCATTTTCTTTTATGTTAGTTCTACGTACCTTTCTCTCCCACAAAAGCCCAGATGAGGGGGGCGACCTCAGTCTTGGGTATCTGCTCCTGAGTGTGATGCAGGGCGGTTGGTTTGGAGAAGTCCTATATCGCTATATGTAAACTTCAGAAATGGGGCCAAAGATCTTTCTAACGCCCGCAGCTACTGGTAATAACAAGCTGTCAGTTAATGTCTACGTCACGTAGCATAATACTGATGATTATGCTATGCATAAATGTGAAAATAAGTGTTTTTTTTGATCATGTCCGATCTTAATAAGATCATATGGGCCCCCCACAGAGTGGAGGTTTGCATTAACAGATTTTGTTTTTACGAGAAATGGGTGTTGGTCACTTGCTCAACCTATTATATTTATACTCTAACTCATACAAAAATTGAAAAAAAAAACAATGTGTACTTGCCAGACCCAGGATTTGAACCTGGGATCCACAACGTGATAGGCCGATACTTAAGCCACGCGGCTATAGTGGGCGCTTGAATAAATACTGAATTTTAATATATTCTTTTAGCAAAGCAGAACTAACCTCAGACCCTGCAGTCCGTAAACTAGTAACCGAACAAACGGCCCAGTGGAGTGAGCTGGCGGAGAGACAGCGACGGGAACACTGGGCTGGAGCTCGGCAGCGACTGCAGGAGCAAAGAGAACTCCTCGCCAGACTCATGGAGTCGGCACAGCAAGCTCAGATGAAGCAGATGGAAGGCAAACATGAGCGGTAGGTTGTATTCATTGCTTTAGCATCGTCAGTGTACCTAATACCATCTTTTGTAATTTATCGATCCGTAAAGAAGATAACATTATAAGTGACTGCATAAATGGCACCAATCCTTCGAGTCCGTTAAAAACATAATGTGGATACTTGTTTTCTCCGACATATGACTCAAATGAGTTGGTATTAGCTAATCTACCTCAATGTGCCCCATATATCGTCGGTGTTTTGTAAAAAGGGCGAATTAACCAAAATGCTATTTTACAGGAGGATTTTTAACTTTTGACATTTATTTGTCTATTACCTGTGCATGATTATAAATATCTAACAAGTTTATAATAAAGCTTAGAAAGAATACTGTCATTATAATAGGCATTATTATATAATATTTTAAAAGGCCTAATATGTCACATTCACTTTTTATTCGTAATTTTAATTAATTTAATTTTAGTCGATTATCGTTTTTAAGTACTTTCCTGTGGAGATACAAATTCGCCGTTTTTACACAACAAAGCTAGTGGGGTACATATTGTATTTTCATTAAAATCTCGATTTTACCAAAATGGTTGATTCGCCCTTTTTACAAAACACCGACGATATGTACTCAAGATTTCTGACAAGATTAAATGGACGCAACATGTGAAAAATTAAAGCACCCTCATAAACCACTGTGCCCGTAAATCTGAGTGTGCCCAAATCCCTTCGTACAAATTTCATTCTTCTGTAAACAGAATATACAGATGAAAATGGTCAAAAAATTAACATTGTAATAAGACTCAATTGAGGCTGTTCAATGTTCGTAACCTCCATAATATTCTGTCATTGTGAGATAATTGCAAAAAATCTTCAATCAGATTTAAAATTAGTTGTCAAATATAAAAAATGACAGCAAATGAATATAAATGACTTTAAATTAAATTCCGGTTAAATTTTATTTTTCTGACAGCTGGATTTGATATCTTACAGAACCAGAACCAAGAAAAATATTTAAAAAAGTTAATATGGAGGTTTTCGACTTTGAAACTAACAGTTTCAATTTATAAATCTGTGTTAGTTTCTACACATCATTCTCTACAATCTCTAGCATCTACAAGAATTTATAAATATGAGTTAAAACTTAACGCTATGTCCACTGAAACAAGGATGATTTTGCAGGTTTTTGTCAATGCCATTCACTTATTCTGTAAAACAGTGGTCTCCAAACTCAACGATGTGAGCTATTTTCAGATATTGAAATTGTCTGTCGAGCTACTTATACATAATATTCCTTCTTTATAATTTTTAACCATACCATAACCATACATAATATTATTTATATTACTTAAAATAAATTAGGACATTGGACTTTCAATAAAACATAAAATGCGTAGGTAATGATACACCCCTGTTACAGGCGGGCTTCTCCCGGTGTAAAATAATCATTTAGTAGCTTAAGTCGAAACGTAACCCTGACCTCTAGAAACGGCTTCATAAAACATCTAATCTGATTCCTTGCTCAACCACGTAAGTATTTTTTATTCATATGTAAAGGCCTTCGTCCGGTGTGTGAAAATCGCATATTGGGCGGAGGTGTAATTAAGATAAATTTAATTTAATTTAAAAAGCATAAATGATGATGGATGAAAGCGATAATTTTAAGACTAAATATAAGTATTTAAATATAATAAATTTTGCCGCGCATTGTGCGTGAAATCCTCGCGCGCCGGCGCCAGGGTCAGGCTCGTGATTCGCCGAATCAAAGATCATTCGATAAAATTTGGCCAATCACGAGAGTCGTTTTTGCTGGACGGCGTCGGTACGCGAAATTTAAAAAAAAAAGAAAGTGAGTAAGCGTCCCCTTTCCGACATATACGGACCTGCGGACCTAATTGTAAAAACCTAAACATGTAAAGAAAGTGTAAAATATAAGGAATACCAAGTTACACGAGACAGACGTGGTTTTATTTAATTCCACCCTCAAATATATCGTACTTTTCTTTTGTGAATCCGGGGTTCGATGGACGCCTGAGCTAGCCGCTGGAACCCCGGGGATCTCAGTAACTTTAATTATTTATTTATAAACAAAATATAATTGAAAAATATCTTGAAATAAGTGAGTCAAAGTAAAAATAATTAATGAAAAGAATGGCATTCACCTTCCTCCACAATTTTTTCAATTCTCGGTGAGCACCTTGTCACTCCCACCCGAATACTCAAATCAAGATGTAGATCTGTGAGTCTGTTTCTATATTTACTTTTAACCACCTTCAAAACGTTGATTCACATAAGTAGGTATAACAAAACAATGTTTTCTTTTTGAGCGCAATTCGAACTAAAATTGGATAATTTCGGTTGGGACGAAAGGCCATACAGATTCTACATTCAACACTCTTAAGCAACAAATCACATTCGAATTTGTAAATATGATAAAATATCCTACGCGAGCTACCGGTGGCTCGCGAGCGACCATTTGGCGATCACTACTGTATAACATCTGCACTGTCCGGTGTTGACGTTTCATAGGGTATGCAATATTATGTCAATGTTTGAACCTGTTCAATTTCCTGTAATTTTTTTAATATTCTATTCTATATTCATAGTGAAATCAAAGAGATGAACGCCCGCCAAGCGAAGATCTCCGTGGAGACGAGCAAGGAAGTGGCTAATGACAAAACCCTCAAGACTAAGGGAGAGAAGGACCGCAGACTTCGAGAGAAGAAACAGAACAATACCAAGAAGTTTATGGATGAACGTAAAGTAAGCGCCTCTTACCATTTTATTGGTTCCTTTCCAATTACTGGAGGTTGGAGTGTATCCTTTTCGACCTTTCTCAATTCCTAGACATTGCAACACTCCTGTCTGCTTGTAAAATAATATTCTTATATCTTATGTTGAACAGAGTCAAGTATTTATGAATCATCATCAGCTGGGTCGATCCACTACTGGATAAAGGCCTCTCCCAGCTCCTTCAAATCTTCTCAGTTCTTCACTGCCATATACATTCACCAAACTTTATACTCCGCTCTTTTAAGTATAGTGATGAAGAACTGGCCTGCTGCTATCACTACGGGTGCTCGTCTAAGAGTTATTGCTACATTTTGCACAAGTGTGTATCGAATGCATGTGGCCTAACGATTATTAAGATTGTTAGTGTCTGTTTTTGTCATACCTACTGTCTTGTCTTTATATGCCGCATCAGGATATTAAAACAAACATTGTGATGACTCAGATAGTTGTCCCACGAATCTTCCACTGACAGGCCTTTCGTGTCATACAATGTCAAGAGGAGAAGGGCTAACCTATTGAAAACTGTTTGGCAGCCAAATTATCCATATTACGATCCTCAGTCATGAGGTGGTGTGACGAAGAAGAACTAATATTCTATTCATCTAAATAATTTGTATTTTTTTCTTGTGTGTAACCGGATATCCTTGACTAACACCAAATCCTAAACTCAATGAAAGTTGAGATCAATAATTATCTATTGTTATTTCTGTTTTATGGATGATTATCTTTATTTTCAGACGGCAACAATCAAACAGGGACGAGAAAAAGAAAAACTTAAAGTAACTCATGATAAACAGCTTGAAGAGCTATCTAAGGAAGTTGATAATGTAAGTATAGATATACCATCATAAATCGTCAGGTGTTCGAATTTGTAACTGAGCTCATCACAGTTTAAAAAGTATTGAATGAAATGTCAAATGTTAACAAGTTGCGCCCTCACTCAGCAGACAATTTATACTGCCGTATAGTAAAATCGTTGAATTAATAAAGTATCCACCAACACGTTTCAACACCAACTATAAGCCAGAAGAAAAGGTTACAATAGTTAGCTTCCATCACTTGAAATACGAATTGCATTTATAAGCAAGCTTCACATGTGTGCTCCAGACAGTGGTGAAGGTTGGAGGTAGGCCGTTAAGATCTGACATAAATAGTGCACACTAAACTTTGTCAGCCAAACATATTTGTTTTCATTGAGCTAAGACTACAGTATATTGTAGTGTTTGTTAGTTTTTAAAAGTCAATTAAACCCTGCCTAATCTAAGAAGCCATAGTAGATGATAGTCAGAAATATTATGTATAAAATATCTAAAATAATTACCTATGTCATTAAACCATACATGCGAGGGATCAGATCCTACTTCGTACCCTTGTGGCCGCAGCCTCAAGGGTTCCGTTGTCGTGGCCGGCCCTCCCTCACCCTGCAGCGGTGCTACAAAAGCGATGTACGCGCTGCAGGTCTGGGACTGCGGGAGGTGCAAGAGTTGGCGACAGATCGAGGGAAGTGGCGCGTACTTGTCCTTGCCCTATGCCCCAATGTTGGGTCGTGAAAGGGTGAAAGAAGAAGTTTAACCCATGTTTCTCCACACTTGATAAATGAACCTTCTTCCAGCCTCACCCAGAAGGCAACCCACTTTCCATTATTTTTGTGTTACCTGGTGCACAGCGGATAATACAGTGATTTCATTTTTTACGAAATCGAACATACTAAAACAATATAGAATCTCTATAAAATGTTATAATCATAGACCCCACAAGGGTGGGCTGACAGGGCTCCAGCCTGGGGGTCCGGCGTGGCGGGTCAACCAGATAAATGAGATAAACACACGTCACAAATTTGCTCTAATATTAAAAAAAGTCTCCTGCGCCTATTAATTCAATAATTACATTATATAATATGTGGTTGCATGATGCAATTTTTGATTATTGTGTGCCGATTCTTGGTAACTCCATAATTCAAGTGGTTGTATTTAAGAATATAAAAAAAAATCGCTAAAAATAATGTACCCTTAATTTTACCTCAAACACCATTTGGAAAATGCTACTTAGAGCATCACACTGTAACCTTAGCGATAGGTAGGGGGCCCCGCTAAAGATCCTAGCCTGGGGGTCCGTTTCAGGATGTGGGGGCCATGGATTTAATACAGAACGTTCATATTACCTACTCCTTTTATATTATTTTTTAGAAGTTCGTTTTGTTCAGTGAATGAATATTTTTTATTATAAATATATTAATTAGACTATTTTTTCTTTTACAGCTCATCGAAATGTATAAAATAGAAGAGGCCGACTACGACATGAGCTCGAAGACCGAATTTTACGCCTAAACTGTTTCTTTTTCTTTTTTCGATATCCTTTTATTCAATATATTTTGGATAATACCTTTTATTTTTCTGACTAAAAATCTTTTTAAATTATTGTCAATTTCTTATTACCAACATAATTTATGTTAAATTTTTCCATTGACAATATTGTTTATTATTAGAGTGTCTAGTAATTTATTTAATAATCTATTCATATTAGAAATATTAGTAGTTTCAAGGGATTTATAACTTGAATTATTTTTAAATACTACCTACCTATATTAAATTTGTACACTATTTAGGTTGTCAAAAACCTATCGTTTAGTCAAACACTGAGATGGAAACTTTTCCAGTAATATGTATATTATTATAAATATATTTGGTAAAAATTTACCAAAACAATGCCATGAAAATCATGAAAGATCTGATAGATATTTAGCTTATAAGCAAACACGTAATTGAGAAGCTGGGGATTAAAGGGATCCAAATGCAGACGTGACAAAGTTGAATAAGTCAACTGCAAAGATGGGGATTTCTGAGAGCAGTTTTTATAATTTTTCATTTCAAGCAGTTATACATGTTAATCTTTCTCATTCATAAATAGGTAGATATGCGGCGGTGTGAAAACTGCTCAATTGCACTTGTACCCCTTTAATCCCCTATTCTTATTACTTATATAGATTTGTTTGTTTTAAAAAAACAATATTTTATACTATAAAACACATCTTTCCGAATATAAAAAAATATACATCATTAGATATTAACATTCACAGCAACAATCACAATAATGTTGTATAATGCGAATTGTGATAATTCTACAACAGACTAACCAGTGTAATATACTCTATATTTGAATAATTCCGTGTTTCTGGGCAAAAGATCCTAAATCAGTTTTGTAACATACAGAATTTTGCTCTTTTTTATTATGTTATTATGCATTGTCGATAAGTCAATTTTGATTCATAACATTATTTCCAACTTTAAATAGCATGCAATACAAAAGAAATATAAATGAACTTCTAAGCAATATTATTTGGAAAAGTGCAATATTATATTAAAAGTTCTCAGCTGCAACAAAACAGAAATAAAAACTTTTGCCCATGAACCACAATATTATTATTAGTGAAATGGAATATTACGCAATAATTTCTAATGCTTTATATTCATTCTCAACAATATAAATACTGTAAAAGAAATAAAAAAAATATTCCATTTCATAATAGAAGTAAATTATTGCATTATTTTTTCTCTAATCCCTTTGAAACGACATTTTTTTATTCCAGATTTCGCTAAGTTACAGAATAAAGTCCATCAATTTTTTCTAATCGATTATACAGACTAATTAACGTCTCCTTATCCATTACCATTATAAAGTTGCATAGATGACATTTTTATTTCCTTGGGTTACCAGTGTTACATATTATTTAATATTATACTGAGCATACATCATTTTAAAACACCTCAAATACGTATCTACTAGAAAATATGACACCGGTCGGGACTCGAACCCGCATCCATCGAATTCCGACCAATGTGCTTTACCAATAATTGAAACTAATTGCGACGAAATTAATTAATAAATATTCAATAAACTATTTTTTTTATTAAACAAATAATTTAGAATATTTAAAAATGTAACACTCCTTTATTGAAAATTTGAAAATATTTCTGAGAAATATTATAACCACTAAAAAAAAAAAATTTGAGAAAAAAACAACCAGCAGAATTCGGACCTGCACCCTCCGGGGTTCATCATAGTCATTATCAACTGTCAATAGACATTTTGCAACTACGATATTATTTTGGGTTGCTAAATGATGTTTTGTTGCGTTTTAAGCATCCCAAAAGCGTCATTAAAGCCAGAAACGGATTGTTATCACGTCATGCGAACTCAAAATATATAAAACCATCAGAACATTCAATAATAAAATTTGACAACCTACAAATTGTTCTAATTAACAGATCACATGACTCGAAAATGTTTAAATTTATAGAAAATAAAAATAAAACATTTTATCATGCGTGGGTTGGTGGTGCAACGTGATATGAGTGAGGCTTCTTGCCTGTGGTGCGAGCTTACCATGAACCCGTCTGTGCTCACTTGACGTTATAACAGTCTGTTTCTGCCTCAAGAGTTATTCCGTGATGAATTTACAAAAAATAAAAGACTTTATTCTGTTTGCGATTTTTTTTTAAATGTAAGTAATAGTTTGGTATAATTATATCGTATAATTTAGGCGATTCTGAATTTAATAGAATTTCCACATCGGCAGGTTAAAAGGTTATAGGTAATTGTCATTTTTTTATCAATATTATATTGTTGTAATATTTATAAAAGTAACTAATAATACCTACTGTTAAATAATAGACGCTACTGAATTACACTGAAAAATAATCTAGTCACGTGAACATAACATATAAATAAATAGAATACATATTACATGTTATATATTTTACATACCGAAATAATACTGTGTATTCGAAAACCCGATAAAGAATTAACTACAAATAAAATATTTTATAAAATAACATAGTAATATTAAAAAGTTTTGCTATTATCTCAATATTTAATATTCACACTAAAAAATCAATTATGTAATTAGAATTTTATTTATCGTAATAAATATGATAATGCCAACACTGTATTTTAGTCAAAAATATGTAACTGATGGCTGCACCAAATAATAAATGTCGAAGCATTCTTATTAACAATTGTTTATTATTATATAACTACAGTAAAGATAACAGTGGACATCAATTTAAAAAATGATTGGAGATAAAAATATGTCCGAATTTAAATTTACTATTAATACATTTAATTATTATTGATTATGTTTGATAAATATGACAAAAAAATAAATGATAAAATTGCGAAATACTTCCAGATTTCTCCAAATGTGACCAAATCTCAAAAACTGCCTCAAATACTTTCTTCCTGTAAAATTATGACGGAAGTTATTTTTTTTTAATTTTTAACGTAAGGAATAAAATTCAGTCTTCTAGAAGTAGTTCGAGTTAATTTTTTGTTTTGTGTTAGAATTCTGTATCATTAATAAATTTTAATATAAATATCCATTCAGATAATATTTCAACCGTGTTATAGAAAACTCACCCGATGTATATTTGTAATAATACCTCTAGTTATATATTTCAAATGTAAGCTACATAAAATAAACTCAAATCAAATGTTATTTTCGATAATTTGAAAACATTCAAAAAAGGTTCGCAAGCGCGATCGGGTCGGGGGCTAATAAACAGATATGACTATTTGCAATATGAACACTACAGTCACCACTAGAGACAATATATTAATTAGCCCCGATTACTTCTTCCGCAACCTTTTCTTGGTTCATAAGCTGCAATTACATTATGATCACGTCACATGCTAGCACGGCGACAAATTTAGTCTATGGTCATTCCGCTGGATGTTTTGAATGATCACTATCTCTATAAATTCGATTATCGGAAGTGCCAACTCAAATTTATTAGTATTTTGAATAATTGTTCATTATTCATGGTAATTTCAATTAATTTTAACGGTTTCTACGTGTGAGTACGTTAAAATTACTTGCGATATTGCATCCATAGATAATATTTTGAACAGAACCCAACCAGCAGACCATAGATAATAGACGTAAACACCCAGACATAGAAAAATAAAAAATGTGTAGGCATGCAGAACATAATAAAAAACGTTCATTGAACCATGCGGTTGGCGATGTAGCGCGATACGTGTGAGGTGACCTCATTGTTGTTCTGGCCATTCCGACAGATTTTGCTAAGTGACAATGTTCGTTTGAAAGTTCCAGATAACGTATTTAAATACTAAACGGCTTACAGTGACAGCACATAACGTGATGATAATGTATTCGAACCATTAGTATGTTTATATAGTTGTCGCTAATTTTTTATAATTACTTTATTTTAAAGAAATATTTTTCTCATTAATTTTAAACACTGATGAATCTAAAAGTAATCTCCAGAAATATTATTAATTTGTAATATTCAGAGATGAATTTCAAAATAAGAATAATTGTGTTTGTTTGTTTGTTTATTACTAATTGTTTATTAATGTCCAATATTTTAAATTACATAATATAACAATTTATTATTAATGAATTATTTATATGTTATCAAGAGCATCGGGAATGTTCTATGAAGCCTTTACAAAGAAGAATTGAATTGAATGAAGTGAGATAGATGTGTACTATGTATACTTAGGTAAAAATATTTCTAATTGACTAAGTATTTAAATTAATTATATTATAACTATCAACCAAAAGTGAGATTTAAATTCAAGTAATTAGATATTTACTATGAGATAAGTGATGAAAAATTAAAAGCACGTAATATCTATTATATGGCCATCGAATAGGTACTTTCACCGAAGTTGTGTAACGATGAAATCGTGTTCAATTAAAATTATATAGTAGAGAAATAACTGCACGCAGTGCTGACCAAAAGGTTTAGAAATCCAACTTGATTTTATTCAAGACGTCTACGTACATTTGAGTCTATTTATTTTTGCAATCGACGATTAAGAAATTAAATTTGTGCAAACACTGTGGAATAGTATATTTACTTAGTGAATAATTGTCCATTTAAAGCATGAATAGTACTACATACAATTAATTAGGATTATCTTTATAATATAAGACATTTTCATCAGCATACAGTACCCACAGTACTTGTCAATGTGAAACACCTAACGGCTGACTACTTTCGAAGAAAAAGTATTGTTTCAATTACAGGGTTTTAAGATTTGATAACGGCTATGTTATTTCTCATTTGCAAACCTCTAAATAAATATTGCTAAATAACGAGACAGAAGACTATTAAATTTCCAGGTGTTTCGACAGTGTATACAGAAGTACACTGTAACAAACAAAGTGACAATAGGATAGTAACATACTCGAATATGTGATGTATCATAATACATTATTTTTGTGTTGTCGCTGTGTGTTCTTCCTTCTTTTATCGATATTTCAGACTAGTTGCAGAGACCATTCTCAACAATGGAATTGAGAATGACCTCTGCAACGAGTCCAAAACGCCGAAGAAAGAAAAAAGAAGAATACGACAGTGACAACCCAAAAATCTATTACAATATAAACATAAATAAATCTGTTTAAAATATTCCACTATAAAACCCAAGAACCAAGTCATGTATCAACGGATCGTCATGATGCCAGAAAAGTTGTAGCCTAAAGTTTGGGCTCTAAAACCTTAAAAATAATAGAAACATACATATTCTTTTGGCAACATTGTCTACCCAAATTCATGTATTTTTTTAATCTGACTCCTAACATGATTATGCCTTGAGGGTTACAACATCTGACTAGAATAACGCCCTGAACAGGTTGTTCATTAATCTTGCCTATATTTTGCGTGAAGACTGTAGTTTCCTTTTCGTAATTATAAACATTTGATCCAGCATCTTGCAATAATCGACTGTGTCGCAAGGAAGGATTTAATTGCTAGGAAATTTTTCTAGCAATAACCTCTTATTTTTATATTATTAAAAGATGCCAACATATATTCCTCGTTTGGCAACCTTCAGGTTATATATTCAATAATGATTCGAGTTTATTTATTGTTTTTTAGACATCCATTGTATGTATGTAATACATACAATATGTCAATGTCTAAGAATATTGACCCGTGCAATTTTCCTGCGACTTTGTAATTTTACAAGTATGTTGATGAAGTGTCTTAAATTATTCCAAAATATACTGAGGAGGTAAATAAGCTACTTATAATTATAATATCCCAATTCGTACAGCAAAATAGTTATATATTGACTACAATGTCAGTTGAAATAGAATGTCAAAGACTAAAAACATACCACATTAAAATATACAATATGACAGAATACGATTTGTGCTGTTATTTTGGAATATGATAAACTGGAATGTTTTTAATCTTGAAACAATAAAGCACGGAGAAGATTAAACAAGGTACGCACTTCCTATAGATTCAGCATTTATGTTGTGGCTGTCCATATCGTCAAAATAAAATTAAAAACATTATTTTTGCCGCTCAACCTAAAAATGGTTAAGTGTAATACTAAAAGTCTCCGCGATTAATGAGCATAAAGTGGATTAACTGGATTGATTCATTTTGATAATGCCTCGAGAAGTTAAAACCTGTGCTCGGTCAAACGGGTTATGGTATAAATTGTAGTTAAAAGATTTTAATTTTATTTTGACAATATAATCGCTTCAGATTTGTATAACTAGTATTTCAAAGTATATATTATTAATTCACCTTAGTAGTGTGTATTGGAATGAACACAATATTGAAATGTTTTCTTAATTCGGCATTTTAAAATACAGTATAACAATAGTTTTAATATACGATGTAAGGCAAAGGTTAATTTACATTTTAAATAAATAATAATCAAGGCCTATCGTCAATGTTCTTAATCAATAGTAGCTAAACTCATTACGGTTAAGCGATCATCGTTTCTGAGGCAGCCGTAAAGCAGTAAAGCCGTTATATAGTTCTATTATAATGAATTTTAAAATCCCCGTTATTAAAAAAAAAAACTGTGCCAAAGAAACCATAGATGACGCAAAAATTTCACACCGTATTTTAAATATTTAAATAAAGAAGCATTTCAAAATGTGGATACAATAATATTTATGTAAAAATTATAGAAGGTAAAATATATAATATATTTCGTAAATTTCTTAAAACTGCCTTCACGAAAGCGGTGAACTTTTTTAAAAAAATACTTCTTTATGTATCGTATACTTGATAAGTTCTCACCGTACCTAATCTGTGACTTTGATATAAGAATAAACACATAAAATAGCCAAATAATGTATTAGGTTTCCTACAAAGTGTATTGCTATAAACATAAACAATATTTATTATTCATCTGTTTGTCCTTGAATAAAGAACATTATAACTTTATGACTTTTATTTTTTAATTATATTATTATACATGACCATAAACAGGGGGTTACTATTCAACATTGTTAATTTAAATTAATATATTTACACACTTCTGATCTTCTTTCGCTCTCTGTAAATTGAAGTCATTCCAACTGCAAAAAAAAAAAATGAATAGGTGAAGAAACATTCAACCAGTGATACGAGTATTGACACCTTAGGCGTAAAACCCACTTAACGGAGCGAGTGGGGCTCTCGCGCAAAATTTCACAAGTGGCGTGTAAATCATCGAAAATACAATGTAATCAAATACGCCAGCGCACACTGGATTTGATGAAGCTTTGTGCCCGCCTGCCCCATGAGTCACCGTTGGTGGCTTTTCAGCCGGACGAATTATCGAAAATACAACGTAGTCCATTCATTGAACACGGCGAGCAAAATCACGCTCTGGAAGCGTCGTCGATAGAAGCCGTCGTCGTCGGCGAGAAGCCATTATTTAATAACAGAGAACTCATTGTTTAGTTATTGCGTAATTATAAGCCACGAGAAATAATATAATATTTTTATTGCTTTGTTATGAGAGACGCTGATAATAATAATTATTTTGTGCTTCTTGGGCCCCTTATTACATAGGTGAAGGGTAATGCGAGGGTGAGAGGGGGCCTACTCAGTAGTGAGCGCACTGAACTCTTTTTTGGTGGGCTTTATGCCATAGGCTTAGAAGGTGCTTAGGAGCAAATATCATTGAAAAAGACACTTAATTATAATTCTATTTTCTTTTTACATATAACGCCATAACAAAGAAGAGCCCTAAACCGGTTCGGTTTCGGCAGCAGTTGGGATCAAACTCGAGATCATAAGTAAAAAGTAAATTATATAATAACGATTTTAATTAATGGCAGTATATAAAAATATATGAAATGTTAATAAATATTTTTTTTGATAGATTCTATTTTTATCAAAATCAAAAAAAAATGTTAATTTGTCACCACATTGTTTAACACATTCGCGGACACATGTTAGTGATATGACACATATTAAAATTTTTATTTTTTAAATTTTCGATTAAGATTGTAGGTATATAAATAATTACAAGATAAAAAGAACTTTATATATACGTTTTTAAATTTTCTGTTGAATCATATAAACTTGACTTGACTAGCTTAAACGATCAAAAAAATTGTACTTGATAGAAATACTGAATAATGAAATGTCATTCCATATTGATTTCCATAGTAAGGCACGTATATATTATTAATAATTTAGTTGCTAGGACCCCCTAGCAAATAATAATGATATCGAAATAACTTTTCATACAAAACAGAATTAACTTAAAATGAATCCAATTCTACTTAAAGATGGCTAAAAATATTAAAAAAATGCATTGGCATCGTGTTCTGATATATTCTAAAAGTTTCAAATGTCTAGCTAGTCGGGAAGTTAGTTAAAAATCGATTGCAAGATTTGTACCGGACAAACAACCACCAGTCAAATAAGAATGCGACCTAAGAAAACGTTGTAAAATATACCTACTTATTTTGTGCTTATTAAATATTCAAAGTTACGACTTAGATACGACACTAGACAGAGATACGACACTATCTAATAGAAATATGTTCGCACCGTGACACAAGTAGCAGGGAACATATTGATTTAATCCAAAATACAACTTCTATAAACGTCATGTCGTATTCCATTCTACAGTACAGGACGTCAATGGATGTTCTGTCATATCACATCTCACAAAATACGACGTTTATAGACATCATGTCCGCGAATGTGTTAAAGAAGTATCACTTTCACAGTGGCAAACGGTGGAGGTTGGATGTTAAGATCCGGTACAAATAATGCACAAACTTTATATTTGTATAAACATACATATTTGTTTTTGTTGAACTAATACTAATATTCCGCTTACAGGTGCATGGATTTACTGCTGGCAGGACATATTATCTATCGTAAAGTTAGAGAGTTGATTATAAAAAAAGAGCAGGTTCAAAAGTGCAAACAAAACTAGATTCTTTTTTCATGGCAGGATTACCGAAATCAAGACCGTCGACATCGAAAATTAGCTACTTCACAAGTCGTCGCTTAAGAAACAACACCGCGGAAGTCAATTAATTAAAATTTTCAGGGGCATACAAAAACCGTCTCAAAAAATTGAAAATTGATACCTTTTAACTTATTTTTTTTTGTGTTTAGTTAAAAAAATGTTTTTTAACATTTTATCATCCGAAGACGAATAAACAGGACTTTCTTTACGTTTTATATAACGGACTTTCGGTTTTACCCCCTCATCCGCATTAGTCCAATATATCGAGTTTTCATAAGCCATTTGGAACAATCGGAACCTCGACATATCGGTGCCGGTAACATGTTATTCGCGATTTTCAGCTCTAAAATGATTACGTGATTCTCACGGTTGCGAGATTTGGTTTCCAGCTCTGAACATATCATTAAAATGTATTATAATATTTATTACTGTAGGGATCCATTTTTAGAAATTCAAGTTTATCTGCAAGTCTTTCTCTCGTTCGAATGACTTGATGCCCGCTGACTGCACTTTCCATCAGAACCATTATGTATCTGAAAATAGCATTAAATAATTAGTGTTTTAAATTGACCACCAATCTAAATATATTTAAAAAATATAGCCTCATTGCAAAACATGTTGATGGGAAATTTCAAATCTATTATAATTTTACTTACTTGCTTTTAACTTTTTTCAAAAGTAAATTAGTGAGAAACATAGCGAGAAAACTAAAAAATCAGTTTATCCGAAAACTTTGGAGAATGATATCAAAAACTTCCGTCCAATTATGACTGTTGTAATTTGACAGATAGGATGTTTTTTAGGTTAACTTTTGTATACCCTGTGCTGCCACTTGCCAGATATAAGTGATGGAAGTGTTGAAAAAACAAATTTACTTTCCTTATCCGCTGCAGCGCGTGAACTCGAATTACCTATTTTAAGGCTCGCACAAACCAACGCGAATATACGCAACGCACCCGCTATCGCTGTCGCTGCCCCTTGCATTTGATGCGAATTTCGCGTTTGGCATCACACCTGCGACAGCGACGCAGCATACACTAAATAATTTTATTTCCGCACCAGATTTAAAATTGTAAATAATATTAATATTTTACGCCAAATATTCTATAATTTTTATGAATTTAATATAAAGAATATACGTACACTATAGCGCTTTCAGAATTGCTACAACTTTTACCCACTTCGCGTAAGTGTATTTTAATTGTCTGAAAACATTCTTCACAGCAGCTTCGGACGACAACCAGCTCTGTAAAACAACGACCTTGCATGAAAATGACAATGGAACAGTTAGAGTAATCCTCTCTAACAACTCGAGTATGCGCATTAGGACATTTATAATGTTCGCACCCTGCGTACCCCCGGAAAGGACCTGCACGCCACACGCATCATGCACACCTACGGTGTGGACATCCTAGGGCTGAGCGAAGTGCGCTGGAAAGGAGCCGGGAGAAAGTTGATTGAGGGCTACTCAATTGTCTACTCAGGTCAGGAGCAATATCATCGCCAGGGAGTGACAGTATTGATGTCAAAGAGAGCGGCCCGTTGCCTCGTGAAATGAGAACCATTCTCGGAGAGACTGATACTTGCCTCCTTCAAGACGCCTGATAGCTCCTTGACCGTCTTTCAGTGCTACGCCCCCACTGAGGATGCCGACGCGCAGATAAAGGATGCCTTCTACGATTCTCTCCACGCGGCAGTCTCCTCCATCCCCCGAAGAGACCGCGTGATTGTAATGGGGGATTTATAATGCGAGAGTAGGAGCAGACCCGGTGCTTGGCCCCACGGTGATGGGACGACACGGCCTCGGTGACCCCAACGATAATAGTGAGCGGCTCGTAGAGTTCGCCACTCTGAACGAGCTCGCCATCGGAGGCACTGTTTTTCCCCACTAAGTCATTCACAAATATACGTGGACGTCTCCTGATAGACCTACTAGGACCGCAGATTGACAACTTCTTGTACAGCTTGAAGCACCTAAAGGAACTTCTCGACGTGTATACTCACAGAGGCGCCGATATCCATAGCGATCATGAGTTACTCATTGGAAACATCCGAGTAAAACTCAGTCGCCAGGCGAGGCCTCCAAAGCGCGAACAAATTGACGTTGAGAAGCTCCGACGCCGCAGAATTTGGATTTCGACTTCGAAACTGCTATACGAGATAGTGTAGATCGTATCTACTAGCAGCACACATCTGAATCCGACCTCATCCAGGTGGACTGGAGCTTCATAAAGAGTGCGATTGTGTCGTCGGCCCGTACCAGAAGGAGTGAGCAGCCAAAGTGGATGTCTGACGAAACGTGGGTTGAAATTGGAAAACGAGCCAGGATGAAAGCCCTGAGAGACGAGGAGACAGACCCCGGCCGAACCAAGGACCACCGGACTGACTACCAGACCCAAGACAGGGTAGTCAAACGATCCGTGCGGTTGGACAAGCGCAATTTTATGAACCAGCAAATTGAAACGGCAGAGGAGGCAGCAAGCATAAATGACACCAGGAAACTTTTCCGAATCACCCGTGAAGGCTGCGACTCCCGGAACCATTCGTGGTCCCAGTGGAGCAATAGAATCTGACGCAGAATGCGTCAAGAAGATTTGGAAGAATCATTTCTGCGGAGTGCTGAACCGCCCACCCCTTTGGATCCCTTTGACATATCTGCGAAAGCTTTACTTTTGGATATTCCCAGAGCGACCGACATTTCCGAATGCCCGCCCACGCACACCGAGATAAAATCGGCTGTGAAAACGACTCAAGAACGGAAAGGCACCGGGGGGAGACGGGATTTATCCTGAATTCCTCAAGTACAGCCTGAGCGCAATCCTGCACCCTATGTTTCATCTGATGACAAAGTTGTGGGAAGAAGAGCGCTGTCCAAGGGACTGGGTGAACGGTGAAATCATCACACTTCACAAAAATGTGACCCTCTAAGCTGCGACAATTACCGAGGCATTACGCTACTCAGTGGTCCGGGAAAGATTTCGGCAAACATCCTCTTGATGAGAATAAGGGACCCAATAATGCACGTCCTCAGGAAAAACCAAACCGGGTTTCTACCTGGTCGAGCGTGTGCAGACCAAATCCACAACCTTTGATGTCTTTTCCAGTAGAGTCATGAGCTGAACAGTCCGATGGTTTGCTGTTTTGTGGATTATGAGAAGGCTTTCGACAGCCCGCAACGCTCCTCCCTCTGGATGATACTGGGAGCATACGGGATCCCTCCCAAGATCATTGCCATAATCAAAAGCTTGCATGAGAATAGCGAATGCTGTGTCAGAATTGGAGACACTGTCACGGAATGGTTCGGGATCACGACCGGAGTCAGACAGGGTTGTGTCCTTGCACCGTTTCTCTTCATCATTCTCTTTGACTTCATACTACGGAAGTCAATACCACCCGACCGAGGCATACCTGTTACCCCCACGGTGAAGCTATGCGACCTAGAATACGCCGATGACGCTGTCCTATTCGAAGAAAACCAACGTCTCGTGTAATAGCACCTGTCCTGATCCAGATTTACCTCTGATTAGCGACGGACAAAACATCGAGAGCGTCGACAGCTTCAAGTACTTGGGGGTACACATCACGGGAGATGGCATTTTGCAGAAAGAGCTCGCTATCCGAAAGGGAAAGGCTGGAGCAACATTCAACTAGATGCGGAATGTCTGAGACTCACGATTGTACTTGGTCAAAACCAAATGCCGCCTATTCGACGCTCGCATTCTGACGGTGCTGCTTTACGGTAGCGAATCACGGCACCTTACGAAGGTTCAGAGCAACCGTATACTGAGCTTCGAAAACAGATGTTTGCGACGAATACTGGGTGTGCGGTGGTATGACTAGGAGCAACGAAGAGATAAGAGAACGCACCAAGCAGCGTCTCATCACGCTGAAAGTGAAAAGGCGACGTTGGACCTGGCTCGACCACGTGCTGCGGATGTCAGAAGAGAACTTCAACCTGGCTTGCCTGTTCTTCAAGCCGACTGGATTCCGGCGTCCTGGAAGGCCGCAAAATACAATCTACAGAGTGTATACGGCGGAGCTACGGGATGCTGGTTTGACCTGAAACGGAGCAAAAAGACTGGCGCGCGACAGGGATTCTTGGAGGCGCCGCGTGGTGTCCATATGCTCCAGATAAGGGACGGATATGGCAAAAGAAGAAAAAAACAAGATGGCAGCATTGGATGCAGCCATAGACTAAATACGATTACGAATGTCAAAGTGACAGTTAAGAGAGTTGACAAAATTGTTGTCATCGGATTTTTATTACAATGCTTGGATCACTTGGATGCTTATTACACGCTGATGATATAAGGAGATGGCGTGTGACAAATTACATCGACATTTAATATAACCTTACTTTATGACAGCGCAACATTTCCATGGCTCATGGGTAAGATAGATTTACTCAGTTTCATAACTGTACATGTAAATACTTTATCTATAACCATTTAGGTAGGTAGGTACCTACCATGAAAGGTTAACAGGATTTGAAGGGAATATGATATTGAAATAACATGTCTCCTTTATTTGAATTGTAGGTTTTGACTATTTAGCGTTTCTACGCAGAGGGAGCGTATCAAAAAGGGGGTAGGCCAAGTCTTCTGAGCAATGTGCCATGGCATCAGTAAGCAGATGCATAGGAAACGTGTCCGATGATATAATAGCAGTGCTTAGTAATATACATACAGTCGCCATACAGCGCTGACAGTCGTGACTGAAATTTCAGGAAAGGGAAGGTTTCCCGAAAATCATTGGGTGCACCCATAGATGTATTAAAAGTAAAGATAGGTAACGATTTGGCTTCCTCATAGAACTGAATGAAGCATGCCGACAACAGCCGATAACTCTCGAGAAATGGCGACGCGATCAAAAAAAATGCAGGGCATCACGGAGGATTTACTTTTGTCATTATAACGTTTCCATATAAAATAATGTTAACGTGGAAATTTTGCCGCAAATTGATTACCAACCTGTTTCACCATACTTTTTCGCCATACTTGCTGGCTTCACCATACTTTCATATACCATGCCGCCTCTGAGGTGCACCCATGTGCGAATATGCCCACCATACCTGGAGACAGAATCTTTCAAAAATGACCGCAGAAATTTTTCTGTAAATGTGAAATTGGTAATAAAATCTATGTTGTTTCTGATAAGTACATTCATACTCATTACGTATAATATCTTATCATGACATTTATTTTTATGCAGGTATCAGGCATCTGACATGGACATTCTGGCAGTGAGTGCCAGATTTCCTTTAAGTGTTCATGACCAATTCATATTTAATGGATCGTTGGTAAAAACTGAAATGAAACGTCTACATAACGACAAGAGTTGGGAATTTTGTTGTATTAGGGAAGTATGTTAAACTTTACTTTACTATGGCAGTACCAGTTACAAATATTTTTGTTTGGTTTATATTCACCCGTATTCCGTATAGGTACT
Source organism: Rhyacophila brunnea (assembly GCF_057557595.1). Taxonomy (NCBI): domain Eukaryota; kingdom Metazoa; phylum Arthropoda; class Insecta; order Trichoptera; family Rhyacophilidae; genus Rhyacophila; species Rhyacophila brunnea. Next base: position 32,708,494 of record NW_028232871.1, on the reverse strand, counting down.
TGCTTAGTTATGAATAGGATATTTAATGAAACAGTTTTTAAATTATTTAAATCCTGATTTCTAACATTTTTACAACTTTCAGTCGAAAACATATTCAAATTAACAGATTGTGTACATTGAAATCATTCTACAGTGCCACCATAGGTAATCCACAGGTGTAATGGTATTGTTTGTTACAATGCCTGCTTCAATGCTACCAAACAATACCGACACAACTGCTAATCGCTTTTGCTGTACCCACCATGCCACTGTGGAATGATTCCAATATACGTGAAGCAGATGATGCAGTCGGTCGCTGCTTACGTTCTTTTCTCTCAGTCGTCTTCGTCATTCTAAGTTTCCTCTTGGCATTGACTGATCAAAAAAACATTTCAGACGACTAAGGTTATGCGATAGAAAGACATGCTCATTCCGATTCTACGTGCCCAGCCAGACTCACCCAAGGCTCGCTACACGGCTGCCCGCTGTTTGACCAGGAATGTGATAGAGTGTTTTTGGATAATGGACCACACCAGATCGCACAGCTACAGCAACAAGTGCACTACCAACCGTGGCTATACATACAGTATACATGTATATATTATAATTATGTATATATTAAATATAATTTATGTATATTTATTTATGGCTTATACACCAAAACAAAATATGTCACTTAACTGTACTTAAATATTTTTACAGGATCATTCAATAAAAAATACTTGGTTTAGGTTAAGAAAGTTTTAATAATCATTTTTGCACAGAATACAAGAAAAATATTTATATAATTATTAGAATTACAAATAGCTTTAAAAGTAACTCGATATTCTAATAAAATGGACAAATATTAAAAAAATAACAATAGATTGTATATGGTAGAATAGTGTCAGATGATTCTGGCAGTGCAGGTGACTCATTTAGGTGTTAGTATTGTTACTTTCGAATGACAATAACACCGTTCCAATGTGATTCGGTCGTGCCAGAAGAATCTGTCCTTCCTCTATTTAGTAACAGGGCGTTTTACAACTTTAAATGAAAATTAAGTAGTATATACATATACTATTGGCAAAGGCTGACTATAGCCTCAATGATGTATACTGATGCCAATAGGTATACTTCTAAAAAATGTTGAGACACCACTGTCCAAGAATGTCAGCAAATCCTATCTCTAGCCTCCGCGCCGCGTTCCCCGGGCAATGGAGATAATGTGCTGTATAACGCAGCATATCTGTAGCTAATAGAGAAGGGTAGGCGAAACTCTGGCGCCTTAAAACGAGAGACCTTTGGCTACGGGAAGGATCACTCAGACAGAAAAACCACACGCCAACCCGTCTGGACAGCGTGGTGTATTATGTCCAAAACCTTCAAATGAAAACAAAAACTTCTAAAAGCCGGCCCTCATTCTCCGGAGGCCAACCTGATATTGATCACGGCAGCGATCAGCGAAGGAAGGCAGAGGGTGCTAACAATCCCCGGAGACCCGGAAAAGGCTCCCAACAGATGACCATTGCTACATATAACGCAAGAACATTGTCCAGCGATACCAAACTTGTAGTTTCAAGAAGAGCTCAGGAATATCCATTGGAATGTTGTCGGACTCAGCGAAGTAAGACATAAAGGTGGGGGTATTATCACTTTACAAAGCGGACATGTGCTGTATTACAAAGGAACCGATGAAAGATGCACGAGCGGTGTTGGATTTGTTGTCAACAAAGCCTGGAGGGACCGCATAGTCGAGTTCAACTGCATTTCTGACAGGGTCGCAAGCGTGATACTCAAAATCAATGTTATTTCCCAGATTCAGATATTGCAAGTATATGGTCCGACAAAGAGCTATCCTGATGAAAAAGTGGAAGACTTTTACGAGGAAATAATAGGTAATAATAAAAAATAATCCTTGAAAAATAAAAGTAAATGCCACTTCAACATCATAATGGGAGATTTCAATGCACGTATTGTATCATACCAAAGAGATGACGTAGCGGTCGGACATTTCGGACATGGCTCAAGGGATGGTAGAGGGGACATGCTTGTGGAGTTTGCTGAAACCAACAATCTTCACGTCATGAATTCCTTTTTTCAACATAAACCTACACATAAATGGACGTGGAGAAGCCCGTCAGGAAGCACCAGCAAAATTGATTACATCCTCACTGACAGAAAATATACATTTTTAAACTATAAGGTGATCATTCGGTTTAACACCGGCAGTGATCACCGGAGGGTGAGATGTAAGATAAGATTGAACGTCAAATCAGAAAGATCCAACTCCAGAAGTAGTCAAATGCTCGCATATACCTGCAGAACAATACTGAATTCCAAGATGAACTCAAAAATGCACTATCGGCTTTCTTAGATGAGAACGAAACCGTTTCCTTATCCAACGCGGAGGATATAACGAATATCATTCTACAATGTGCAGAAAAAACAGGCTGAAAAGCTCGGAAGTCACACCTCCCACCAAGCTTTCGAAGGCAACATTGAAACCTATGGAGCAGAGAAAGAAAACCAAGAGCGATAGACAGGCACAAAACGATATGCAGTTTTCATCACTTTGCAAAACCCTCCGAAGGAAGATAAGAGAAAACCTTCGTAAATTCAATGTAAACCTCATACAAGCAATTGTGAAAGCAGGCAGAAGTTTAAGGGGGGACATGCTCGTCGAAGGTCAAAATTGAGTTTTTATTGTATTTTCAAACCATGATCCTGGACACTCCTTAAACGTTGTAGATAATCTATTTATATAATTTTGAAGCCTTATTATCCTTTATAGTTATTTTAAACATTTGATGACTGCATAAAGTATTTTTGTTACATAAAATAGTATTCTTTTAAACCTCTCGCTCTAATGTTTTAGAATATAGTCATATTTCGGTACATAACTGTGCAGTGGTGTTAAGATTTTTTACATTTATTAATTTTTAAACGCATTTATAAAACCATTAGTATAATTAATTACGAGATAATTTTTGTAAAATACTCACGATAAAAAATTATTTTGATAATCTCTGTGATCCCAAATTTGACAAGAATTAGGCATTTTATTATTCAAAAAATAGGCAAGATTAACACATTTGAAGATGATTCCGTTTAAAAAAAAATAAAAAAAAATTCGGTTAGGTACATGTTCAAACACGCGCGTTAACATAATTTTACTCCCTACTTTAATTATAGTTTGTCATTTTATGGCTACGGCCGTATGTTGTAGCTTAACCACTGGGGAATGAGAAAAGAAATGGCGTATTTCAAAAAAACACTACCATATTCTTAGGTCAATAATTATTATAAAGCAATCATTATTCATAAGATGTTTATCACACTTGAATGGTCAAAGACATAGCTTATAATAAATATCTTTAGAATTATCTTCAAATGTGTTAATCTTGCCGATTTTTTGAATAATAAAATGCCTAATTCTTGTCAAATTTGGGATCACAGAGATTATCAATATAATTTTTTATCGTGAATATTTTACAAAAATTATCTCGTAATAAATTATGCTAATGGTTTTATAAATGCATTTAAAAATTAATAAATGTAAAAAATCTTAACACCACTGCACAGTTATGTACCGAAATATGACTATATTCTAAAACATTAGAGCGAGAGGTTTAAAAGAATACTATTTTATGTAACAAAAATACTTCATGCAGTCATCAAATGTTTAAAATAACTATAAAGGATAATAAGGCTTCAAAATTATATAAATATATTATCTACAACGTTTAAGGAGTGTCCAGGATCATGGTTTGAAAATACAATTAAAACTCAATTTTGACCTCCGACGAGCATGTCCCCCCTTAAACAAAAACAAGCAATGTTTGTCGATAGGAAAACGTCAAATCACAGCACTAAAAGCAAAAGATGGTTCTATCATCAGAAATTGGCAACACTTGTTAAGCCGAGTTGAAGACTTCTACAGAGATCTCTACAGTGATGACACTGACACTACGACTATAGACTTAGATCTTCAGAGAAATGGAAATTCGGAAGACCATACTCCCAAAATTACATCCTGGGAAGTAACCCATGCCTTAAATTACATGAAAAGTGGGAAAGCCCCCGGGGAAGACGGTCTAACGATAGATATCCTCAAAAAAGCGGGAAAGGTTGCAAATGAAGTACTTGCACAATTGTTCACAGCCTGCATATGCAAAGAGGATGTCCCAGAGGCATGGAAAAATGCCAGCATTGTCATTCTTCACAAAAAAGTTGACAGAGAAGACCTAGCAAATTATCGTCAAATAAGTCTACTCCCTATTCTCTACAAGACGTGCACAAAAATTGTCTCAAACCGTCTGCAAAATGTACTAGACGAGAACCAACCGAGAGAACAAGCCGGATTTAGAGGAGGATACAGCACTATGGACCATATCCAAGTCGTCAGAGAAATCATAGAGCGGTGCCAGGAATACAAACTGCCATTATGCATGGGTTTTATAGACTATGAGAAGGCGTTTGATTCGATAAAGAAATGTTCAATACTCGACGCACTCAGAAAACAAGCAACCCTAGGCGCTATATAAATATTTTCAATAATATGTACAGTAGCGCAACAGCATCTGTCAATCTCCATAAACCATCGCGCAGATTTCCTATCAGCAAAGGAGTCCGACAAGGTGATACAATTATTTACAGCTACCCTTGAAGACTTATTCAGGCAACTTGACTGGAATGACAAAGGGATCCCCATAAATGGAGAATACCTGAGTCATCTGCGCTTTGCCGATGACATAGTAATTTTCTCGCAAAACTCAGAAGACCTCCAAAGCAGAATGCAGGAACTCGCTGAAGTAAGCAACAAAGTAGGTTTGAAAATAAATGTAACAAAGACGAAAGTCGTGTTCAAATGCTTTGCAGGCCAAAAAGAGATCCTCATCAATGGCACTCAGCTCGAACAAGTGAAAAGCTACATCTATCTGGGACAACAAGTGTCTATAAATGGATGTATATTTGATGAAATTGTTCGCAGAGTAAAGCAAGACAGGAGTGCTTTTGGCCGCCTGAATAATATCTTCAAAAGTGACCTTCCACTGTGTCTAAAGCGCAAAGTGTTCAACCAGTGTGTGCTTCCCGTGAGCACATATGCGTGTGAAACATAGACCCTAAGTAAAAGAGAGATCCAGAAACTTAGAGTAGCACAACGTGGTATGGAGAGGTGCGTGCTGGGCATAACGCGAAAGGACAAAAGGAGGAATGAGTGGATAAGGAAGCAGACAAGGGTTTGCGATGTAATAGAGTTGACTAAAAGCCTTAAATGGAGATGGGCTGGACACATAGCTCGAAGAAGAGACAATCGTTGGACAAATATAGTCATCCAGTGGTACCCAAGAAGTACAAAACGTCCGCAAGGTAGACTTAGAGGCCGATGGATCGATGAAATGATAAAGTTCTGCGGAAGTACGTGGCAACGCAATGCCCAGGACCGAGAGAAATGGAAGCAGCTTGAAGAGGCCTTGACACGGCCACGAAATGCATGCCTTCAGCCGGCATTTCTTGCGACCATTTTGTGACGTCACAACTATTTCAGTCCGATCGTGAATGTTGATTTTGTGTGTTGAATTGTGCGGCCTACCTCGAGACAAAGCTAAAATAAAAATGTTATAAGTCCCGTAGTACAGTCTAAGCGACTGACAGCCACTCAGAATGAACTATGAATGATTTCTTTCAGCAGACCAAATGGTCTTATAACTCTTATAAGAAAAATGTAAGTAATTAAATGGTCTAGAATTAAGGTTAAAAATAAACAATAACATGTAAACGACTTATGTGATATCATTAGGTAAATGTTGTAAACAAATGTTAATTCATAACTAATTCGTTTTTGTATTATATAAAATCGAATTTTGTTTACGTGAAAGAATTTGAAATTTCACTCGCGATGTATTTGACGCAGAGATTTTATTTTATATTAGAGATTTGACGCAATTTAAATAATAAATTAATGTAATTAATTGTAATAAAGTTCGTACAAATTTAATACCTACGTATGTAAAAAGTAGATAAGAAAATTACAAGAATTGATAATATAATAATGTAAGCCTGAGGGCATTATTATTTTGTTAATTTAAAAATAAAAAGTATTTCTTATATCTGTCAACTAAGCCCTATAGATCATTTTCAAATTGTAAAAAGTTACTCTAAACAGGTAAATTTCGAACCTTTCAAACTCATACTTGTCGTGAGAATATTATTTAGATCTAAAACTTTATCTTGAGCTTATAGTGCCCCATAAATATAATTGTATAAATCTGAGTCGTACCTACTCCCTGACGGAGTAAAAATGATGCGAAAGTTACGGACTATAAAAGAAAATACGAGATTGAGTTTTGACTCATTCTCTTTATCATGATACATCGGAACGGTCGATTCTGACACACATGTTCATATTACGCACCGTTTTAAATCAACGATTTTTCATTATTGTAATCCTGATAATTGAATCAGAAGATATTTATCTAATCTACGTCAAAAGTACCAGAAAGGCTTTTGCAATGATTATGAAACTTGTTTCACCTATAGATACCTATAGGCCGCTTGTTTTAAACTTAATTAGATACTCGTAATTTTCCGGGAAAGCGTGAAAATAAACCGCTTTTCCGTAATTGGTCCGAAGGTCTGGCGGAAGGAGGCAGAAAATAGCCTCATTGTTCCACTTTTCGAGTGTGAACACGCCCCGAAAAGTCATGTACCTACGGACTTTTCCTATTTTTTATACTTTAAGTTATTAAAATCTATATTACAATGACAAGTATCGAAACCCTTACGCGTTGACATAATTTCTTAATCAGAATTATAAACGGTTCTTTAGATAATTTATGAAAACCTAAATTTAGAGTGGGGGGTTCTCGCATCTCTGACGTCAGTTTTTCGGGGAGGCACCATCTGACGGGTATAAAAATCCGTGTTTTTCTATACAAATTTAGACGTCGAACTCCTGCATTAGAGATAAGTCCTCTGATCTGTGCAGCTCCCCGTGGAGAATTTGCAGATATTCGCGTTTTTTTGAAAAATCCGTTCGAAAATTTTCACGCGAGAAATAAGCGACGCGTCCTATTAGTTATGTCATCGCAAACTGCGACGCTGATATACAACGCGTCGGCGGTAATTATTCGTACGTAAACGAATACGTCACCGAGTACTTCGTAATAAGTACCTTTGAATATATCTATAAATGGAACATGGTTTCCAAAAGTTTATAGTCGGTGCCTCGATAATATATTAAGTGTGCAACCATACTATAAATTAAATAATAAAAAAATAAGTTTATATAATAAATATAGTAATTGTTCAGAAATAAAATATAGTGTTAAGTTGTTAACAAATATTAATTATAATAAATTTGTCGATGAGAAGATAATCTAATAAATAATTGAAGCAATATCGTTGAAGATTTTTATTTTTGAAATAATTCCACGATCTATTTCACGGGAAAATAATTCAGTATAGAAACTGGGTGACAGCTAAACAGCTGTTCTTGACGTTTCACGCACGTGGGTACGAAACGAAATTGGATCGAAGGTTAATAAAGTATTTAAAGGATCCTGACGTCATCTTATTACTAGGTGGCGATTTTCTTTGAACAATTAATATAACAATATTGTTATTGTACGTTTACATATGACACTTTTACCGTTATACTTATTTTATGTGTCTGACATAAAATTTCACTTACTGTTTACACCTGCATGGATCTGACATAAAATTTATCGTATACTTCTCGTTGAAATAAAGTCTCTACACTTTATTCAATGGCAACATTTGGAATAAATATATGCGGTGTTTACATATGGCATTGTAACTTATTCCGACACATATTTCGTATACTTCTCAAAAACTTTGTGTCAGTTGTATTCTCTTATCAATATTTTTTGATAAAGAGAATATCGAAACAGGTGAAATAGAAAATGGAAGTTAGCGAAATGAGGAATCAACACATAACCTATTACCCCTAGAACAGCAAGGGAGTAATAATTAATTATTCCTTGGATGCAAAAGATGTACGAGAAGAATTTTGAGAATATTTTGTCAGTTCTCAAGGAGAGTTATCTTGGCCATATAAAATATTATAGGTACTTACTACGTATAAAATTTTAAAAAACTAATAAATTAAGTATAGTTTTTGAAATCGATAGTTTTACATACCTGTACCCACTTAAATTAACTTTAAATGTGAAGTCGATAAAAGTGCACTATTTGGAACGGCCCTCAAAAATCAATCATTTTGATGAGTCCACTTGGAGAAACTATATTTCTACGTGAAATTGATGCTTATTCCTTATGCATTAAGTATATTTATAAAGCGCCAAAATGTCATTCTATCCATATATATAGTGTTTATAGCAGTTACTTTTAAAAAAGTTGATTTTTGAGGGCCGTTCGGAATAGTACACTTTTACCGTGAAGTCTAATAATATTAAATAATATCGATCAATTAATTCGTCAATATCTGCCTTTAACCACTTATTTTTAGCACTCATCATGGATAATAATTTATTACATACTGTTTACGAAATAATATCAACTTCACCAGCTATCAAACTACGAATAATGTATCAGATGCTTGACATAAAAGTAGACGGCAGCTCAACTTCGGTGATATATCGCTGCAAGTCGGACTTGTCGTATACGCAGTGTTTACATTTGCGTATATAAGTAGTTGGAATAAATGACAGGTGAGTGTCGACACACGCAAAATAAGTGGCTGATACAAATATAATTACTGTTTATACTGTGAATATGGTGTCATACATAAATATGACGATATTAGTATCAAATGTAAACGTACCATTACGGTGTGTTCGATAGTGTCGATAATAACTTTTAGTTGACTACCCCCTCCGACTTAGAGCTGAGCTAGCCTAATGCAGGGGTTCTCAACCTGGTCTTAGGGCAGGGCCGGTTGAGGGTATAACACCCTTGTGGTTATACCAAGACCGGGGTAAGACGGCGCCACCCCGAGGTGCACTTCAAGTGGATAAGGGGACACACCGGGATAGAAGGAAATGAAAGAGCTGACAAATTGGCTCGGCATGGTGCCTCTGAATCCAAGACCGCGGTAGCTTATGACAAATTTCCTCTGAGCTACGCGAAAATTACAATTTCAGACATGGTGAAAAACGAATGGAACTCAAGATACATAAACTCATCGACAGGGGAGTTGACGCGAAAGTTTTTACCTTCAATTTTAGCAGCACGAGACGTCAGGGTGCATAAGGGACTGTGTTTTGAGATGACTCAGATTCTTACAGGTCACGGAGTCATGCGAGCATACCTGCACCGGTTTAAAATAACATCTGATGGAAAGTGTCCATGCGACGACGGAAGCGACCAGGACGTCTTACATTTACTCCTAGATTGTCAAATCTTTAGCAAGGAGCGGCACAACCTGAACTTTTTATTACAGATGGCAGATGCGGACATTCGAGACCTTCCGGGGACCATGGCAAACGAGGCCGGAAGAGATGCCCTTTTTAATTTCTGTATTGATGTAATAAAAAGAATAAAAATAATAAATGGTGACATGTAAAGATGATTCATGCCTTTCAGATACAGTGACTGCAATCATATAAGATAGCAGTGGCGATTCTCCCTTGAGAGCGTTGGAGCGGTGCACACCCACCCACTCAATTTATGCGAAAAGACTTTTTTTAAATGAGTATTTAATTTATATTTGATTAATTAAAAGTGTTCTGATCTATTACCGTAGTCATTAATTCATATACAAAAACAAATTCTAATATGTGTTTTTAACCGGCTATTTTAAATAATAATATTATATGTTGATGTGAGCGATATTCGCCATCGCTCGACCAAAGCGCCCAGTAATCTAATTTCGATTTCTTTGCAATGAGAAAGAGCGTCGTCTGGCGCGTGGAACAGCAATACGTAAATATTTTTTCTACGTGCTCGGGAGCGACAGTTCAAGTCGCTCTCGGCCCGAACGCAGATTCAGCCCGTATCAGACGTACAATTATTGTATGACAATTTTTATTCAATATTATTATAAAAATAAATTCTTTTCACAGTACGCATTTAAATTTCTGCACATGTTGACAACATTTCTCAAATTTAGGCGAAGTACAATTTAAAAATAAACTTCAAGTTTTTTTTCAGTTTGATAACTAAATTCACAATGTTTATCAATTATGATATCTCTTCAAACTAGCTCTGTAATACGTCTGACTTTTGAGATAAAAATAAACTCAAAAATGAATTGTCTGTTATTTACAGCTTGGATAATTTTTATAATGCTGATGGCGCCTCAGCATTATAAAACATTTTAATCGAAAAAAATCTCATTGACACATTTACGGAAATGGTTTTACTATTAAATTTAATTTTTACTATTCCGATGACATCAGTGGAAAGCGAAAGATGTTTTTTCACACTCAAACGGATCAAGTGTTTTAGTAGAAACACCATCGCGCAATCAAGATTGAACGCATTATGTATGCTCAGTATCGAAAAAAGAATGATACAAGAGATTCCTGACTTCAACAAACGCGTAATTGAAAAATTTGTGTCGATGAAAAACAGAAGAATGGATTTCTCATACAAATGAACAATAAATCCCGGTCACTGCCAGATACGAGATATTTCGGTACTACTAATAATTCGGTCAAAACAAAATAGTTTGTGTTAAAGTTTAAAATCCATTTTTTTTTCAAGAAAAACTGTTTTTAGAGGTACAACAAATAATAAATAGTGAGTTATTTATTATTTCTTTTAAATGTACTAAATTAAAAAAACCAATAGTTTTTTTTTTGATTTTTTGGTGAAGTTTTGATGAAGGCAAATGCCTTTTTACGGCAGTCAAAAGGTGAAAAAAGTGAACTCCCAGTAAAATAACTCACCGGTCGCCACTGTAAGATAGGATAAGTATATACTTAGAACATTAGTCCAATGCGACATTTCTTTTACCACGGGAAAAAACTCGACTACAAATCGCAGTCCTCAGTTCCCAATGAATACGACAAAATATTCATCAGAATCACCTCCGCCTTGCGCTACTAAGAATTTTCCAGGGTTTTTGCAAGGCGGTATCATAGGCCCTGGCCGAATTCAAATTAGCAATACCCGATGCGGGTAGAAGAACAGTTTTCAATAAGGCATATTCTCTCAGCCGGCACAATTTTCATTTGACTAGCATCAAGTAGAGTAGTTTGCGTGCCAAAGTCCTTTAGAAACCTCGATAGTAAATGCGAGGTATCCATAAAGGCATCTAGAAAGAAAAAAAAATGTCATGGTGTTGTTTATCACCCCCCGATAGTACAAAATTAAAATTATTTTTTTTCTTTTTTTAAGTAACTTGTTATTTCTAGTCGTTCTCGTTTATTAGGTATATCCGGGTGTTTAATAGAGTTTTATTTTATTTCCAGTAATAAAACGCTCAGAACTTTTCGAGTTATTGTTTATTCAGAACACAAGTACACATTAACATTGTTTTCTCAATTATTTTGAAAGTCACAAACCACAAAAAGTTAGAGCCAGTGGTTTAATTATAGTTCATTTATAACTTCAAACGGTAAAGTTGATTTTATTTAAATTAAACTTCTTTAATATTGGCAATTAAATTTAGGGTCCCACTTGGAGTACCTCTGGTTTAGTATATTGTTTGCTCATCAACGTATTTTAATATTTGTTAAATTTGAAACTGTGTTTATCCGCGACAGGTTGACTTTATGATCTTATTATTTATTTACATTAATAATATTATCAATTAACGTATTTGTCTTTATTCGCTTATAGTAATTTATATTTAAATAATCAACATGATTATTTATAACGGAAAGTAATTAAATTATGAGCTGTCAATGTGACAGCAGGGGCTTGTTTGTTTACGCGGCGGGTGTGCAAATAGCCGCGATGTTTTTGTTCTTTTTTTTTTCTTGGAGACAACGGACGTGATGTCCCTTCGAATGGTAATTTATAACTGTTTTATTTAAAAAGAAGTGGGCGGTCTTATGGTCCGCAGCGGCCATTGCAAAGTTGTGATTGGTCGATTCCCAAAGTAACCGTTAAAGAGCCCATGTGTTTACAAAATGCTGCGCCGTTTTCTCCACTTTATTTGGTGAATCGACATTTCCAAAGGCTGTAGTTTTTTTTGTTTTCCTTCATATAAGTGGGTGTACTTGATTCCAAAAAATATTCCGGACAATGTTCATTTAAATTCTTTTGAAAATTTCTCACCCCACTCTTGCACCTGTCAGACGAACATTCCGAAAAAAATGAATCTTCTCGGAATCAGCTCGTTGATGTGTCAAAAGATAGATGACCTTAATCCAGAAGGGATTACGTTTACAGATACCAAGAAAATTATGAGTTCGCGGAATTATGATCGATTTGAAAATCGTTTCCATCTGTTTTTTTTACACCGACTTATACGGTACATTCTTAGTCATCTTATATATTATTAAATCGCATACTGGTAAATTACAATTTCACTATTCCTAATACTTAATATCTAATTATTTGAATCCGCTCATCCCTTACACACCAGCAAAATCCCGCTAAATAACCATGTGATGCGATCATATGTTTTTTCTGCTCCGCTAATTGACCATACCTACATACCTACCTAACCTAAAAAAATATTATCACGATATTATCGACGAATATAAAATGGGTATTATTTAAATATCGGGACCTTAGATTAAAGTTAATTATTTATAATAGCGTAATCATGCTGTCAAAAAACTTTACATATTTAGGTTAAACAGAAATACCTTCATAATATTATTATGACGACCTTATTACCATTTTCAACAATTTCCCTGCCAATCTCATCCCATATCTTACCTTTCTTTCTTATGTTTTGTAGTCACTGTCAGAGAAATCATAAAGGATTGGATATTTCCGGCCCAACTCGATTGAACTCGATCAGCTGCTCAATATCTTGATTTTACTAATTCCCTTGGCGAAATCTGTCCGCCGCGAATAATTCGCTGTTGACAGCGTTCCCAAAAATCGCAGCGAATATTCGCTGTAAATTCGCACTCAAGACGCAAGGCGGTCGCGCAAGCGTGCTCTGTCGCGTAAGCCAATTTGAGCTTGATTGGCGAATATTCGTTTTGGTGTGTGGTCAGCAATTCTCTCCAAGTTGCCAGATTTCGTCCATCGATCAGTTTGCAAATTCTATTTGACATTCGCGATCATTCGAACTGAAAAAAATCTGTAATTGTTTTAAACATTTTCATTGATAATTTGTTAATTTACACATTAGTAAATGAGAGATTTATCAATTATTTTTTTATTTGTATTTATGAAATTTATAAAAGAAAACGTAAAACTTGTGATGTTTTCACTGTTACCTATAATATTTTATGCAAGTCTACATATAAATAACACAAAATTATAGGATTATCGGAAGACATTACGATAATCGCAACCTTTGACAGCTCGACTTTTTTATTCGTCTGTTGATCAGTAGCAAAGAAAGACAAATCGGACGATTTATTGTCCTCGGACTTTTGGCTCGCCAATGGAGCACTGGCAATAGAATCTGCACTCTTGTGTTTTGTCGTGACAATGTAATGTAATAATAATTATACCTTTATTTACAGGCATACAATTTATGACATGATTAATAATGATAATACATTACGATGCAGTCATGCTGCATTCACCTTTAAAACATTGCATTTATTAGTAGGTAGTTCTTCTCTGTTTCGAATATAAAGTTTTTATTGCAAGTACCTACCTGTATGTCACGGATATGGACCGAAAACTGTAGAGCTCACAGTTTTCAAAGAGAAAACTGTTGTGCAAGACGAATGTTTTTCACAATAGGTACCTACCTACCCACCTACTTTGAACAATGATGACAGTTTTACCTCAAGTCACTGTGATTTTATTAAGATGATTCATCAGTGAATTTTGCACTCGCTCCCATTCGAAGAGAGAATGTAGAGCTGGAAACACGTCATTTTGCTTCGTGATGGCGACGGCCGTAGTAATTCTTAAATCGTGTAAAGATGACTTAAAACGTTACCCATTTACTTTACAAAGAAAACATGTCAATGAATATATTATTATTGTTATAAGACAAATTATATTTGGTTTGACATGCCTCATTTGCACCCGCGACCCGCAATCCGCGCATCGCCTAGCGACGATCTTTTTAGACTGTGTCTCACTAAGGTATGGCCTTAATTATACAGATGTAAATACATACATAGCATAGTGATTCATCGAGTTAAGTCGAAATTATTTGAAATAAATGCAATTAACCAACTCGTCATCAACCACGGTACATAATATCGTGAGAATGTCGTCTCACGCCATACTAAGAAGTACATAATATAGCTTCATGCAACTTTGCTATTAAAAGGTACATTTTTTTAATTATTCCATTTTTTACGTGATCTTTCATCTAATGGTAAATTACCTAGGTACTACGGTAGAAATCATCGATATGGACTTAAGTAATCCTAATATTATTATCTATGCTAAAAAAACCTTATCAAACAAAGAAATAAGATTCCGCGGAGTCGTAAACGACAAACGTTGGCGTTGGCAACATTAAAACCAAAAGCAACACTAGCCGGCGTCATCGCGTTGGTCATTGTTTGAGTTTGAGTACGTTTCAATTGTATTTATAATTTTAAGGATAAGTACAATACTGTCTCCATTCAGCCGTAATTATTTAAAATCGGGGTAGCGCGCTGGGTCCGGTCGCAACCGGTCGCCGTCCGAATTTTGCGCATCCGCAGACGTATCTATCGTTCCCCGCAATGGACGACATGATGATGAAGACCGAGGACGGCGGCGGAGACGCCAACGTCTCCCAGACGAAGCTCATGGTGAATTACATCCCGGAAATGATGACTCACGACATCATGTACTCCGTGTTCTCCGCGGTCGGAAAGATCGAAAGCTGCAAGCTCATCGCCAATAGGGGCTACGGCTTCGTCGAGTACGCGAACCGCGAGGACGCCGAGAAGGCGCGCAAGTCCTTCGACGGCCTGCTCATGCAAGGGAAGACGCTCAAGGTGTCTTTCGCCCTGCTCAACCCCGAGAGCAAGGCGTCTGCGAGGCGAGACACCGACTCCAATCTCTACGTGAGCAACCTGCCCGCCGATATGACTCTGGAAACCCTCAACGCCACGTTCCGCCCCTTCGGCACGATAACGAACAGCAGAATCTCGCGAGGGATCGCCTTCGTCTGCTACGACAGCCGCGTTCAAGCGGAGGAAGCGATCGCGCACCTCAACGGCTTCACCCCGGCCGGGAGCACGGGCCCCGTCAGCGTCAAGTTCGCCAACAAGCCGGGCGCCAACAGGACGAGGCCCGCCCCCCGGCAGACGGTGCTGACGGCGGTGGGACCCAACCGCGCGGCCTACAACGGGAATGGCTTCGGCGGAGCGGCGTACGGAGCGGCCGCCCCCGCCGGCGCCGGAGGTCTGCCCTACGGGGTCGCCGGCTACCCGCAGGATTCGCCTCCGCCGCTGCTGCCCTCCCCCGGGAAGGCTTTGCCGTTCATGAACAAGGGGCAGCAGAGATTCAACCCGATGGCGGCGGCCAACCACGCCGGCCACCCGTCGCTCTCGCTCTTCGCGGCGGGGGCGAACGCGCTACTGGCGGCGGTCCCCGCGACCGCGCAGCAGACCACAGTGTACGTGTACAACATCGGGGAGGAGGCGGAGGAGCTGTCGCTGTGGCAGCTGTTCGGCCCGTACGGAGCCATCGACTCCATCAAGGTGATCCGCGACACGGAGACCAAGAAGAACAAGGGTTTCGCGTTCGTGAACATGCGCGACTACGAGGAGGCGGCCGCCTCCATCCGCGCGCTCAACGGCTACGCCCTCAACGGGCAGGTGCTGTCCGTCAGTTTCAAAACGCAAAAGAGAAAGTAGGCGGCGGCCGCCCGACTGACCGGCGGGCCTCCCCCCGCCGTACCTTGTGATAGTTTTGTACGCGCCCCGGCACCCATCATTCCTCCCGGGGCAAAATAATATTAAATTCTACGTATAGTTAAGACGGAGCGCTGACGCGCCGGCCTGCATATTTTTGTAATCGCTGCGAATAATTAACAATCGTAACTTTTTAATACCGTATTATATTACTATATTATATCCGTTATAATACCTATATGTCTATTATATGTATGTAATTTTACGTTCACCCTTCTCTCGCTTACATATTATATTATGTATATTATGAACTGTCACTCGAGTATCGACGCATATTATTGTATCATTATGTTTATCCCGATCGATGTATCTCCCGGGCCGAGTCGGCCGCCTTTCCGGGCTCCCCTCGAGGGACGCCTCCTGAATCTTTTTAGTCGTTAATGTTGTATTTTAGTTGATAATGTATCGCTCGACTCGGCCCGCCCTATCTGCTAGCTGTTATTATTATTTTATGTAAATTTTCATGTATCATTTACTATTCTTTAATAAAGTTTGACTTGCTTTTTTATTAATTCCTCGATTCTTATATTTATTATATTATTATTCAATATGTTTTTGTAGTTTTTTTTATTTCACTATTTTCATACAATTTTTGGTATATTTTTTTTCAAATTATCATTTCATCTGTGCTGTCTATCCAACTCACTTATTTTATACACTAATATTTGCATTTACGAATATATTATAATTATAATACTATCTGTACATATATTTTTAACGCGGCAGGATGTAGTCTGTAGATTTTCATTTAATATTCATTGACAGGTTTCGAATACTCGATAATAACCAAACTCACCTTCGCTTCAAAAATATCTCGACGAATCATCGCCCGTTCATTATTTCCTGTAAATAATACTTCTAAAACTAATATTTTTAAGATTGCTAAAGCCAGTAACATCTCGACTACTTTCCTCTTCCATATTAATAAATTAATACACGGTCCAAAAAACGCGCTTAGATTTCTACACATTAAAAAAATACCCATTCCGAATGGTAAATTTTGCCTTTATAGCTACAGCTACTCAGTGAGCGACAGTTTAATATAGTCTTTAGTCAATAGTGATATGTAATATCGAGAGTTACGATAAGTATATGGGAACAAATGAGACAGACACCCGGCAGTATCCTACGTTTTAGTTACGAGCTGGAAGACATTTTGGGTGCCAAAAGCTGTTAATTTTAGTTCGACAATGTTGGACGAGATCGCAGAAGTCGTCATAGCTATAATTAATTTAATAACATTAGAACCCGTCTCGGGTATCATATAATATTAAATATCAGCAAACCCCTGATGAATTGGGGTACAGGTGGTATTTTTTTTATCTCTTACAATCCATAAAATAAGCCAATAATATGATTATGGACAATATTTGACTAAGTGAATTCAAAAAGTAATTGCTTTTACTTGATATTTTTTTTAAATGATTTGGAAATATACAAGTAAAAGTAAACACTAATTCTTATTGACTTGGCTGATTCTAATGTGCATATACTTGCATATTGATGAACTCCTTTGAGTTCAGTAGAAGAAGTAACACTCTGTATATTTGATGGATAAAAAAAATCGTTCTCCGGTCCAGGAGTTCTGCTGTAAAATAGAAACATGAATAGAATGACCAAATATTCCTCACATTAAAGAGACAGGGTCACTTTATGTGAGACATTCATTGATTGCCATGTATTACAAGTGGATAAAAATAAGTGTTGGAAGTAAACACTTATTTTTTAAGTAAAACCTTTTCACTGTAATTGGTGATATTTACTGAAAAAACTTGTTTAATGTTGATTTTGGTAAATCGTCG
Source organism: Rhyacophila brunnea (assembly GCF_057557595.1). Taxonomy (NCBI): domain Eukaryota; kingdom Metazoa; phylum Arthropoda; class Insecta; order Trichoptera; family Rhyacophilidae; genus Rhyacophila; species Rhyacophila brunnea. The sequence continues at coordinate 32,690,799 of NW_028232871.1, read as the reverse complement.
CCTTTGTGGTAAATAGACCTATTCTATATTTGAAAAATTTACGCTCAGTTGCACATACAAATTATTCATCTCGACTGCAACATAGTCTTAAATCAAGAGTAATTATAGGGAGAAGTGCGGTAGTTGAGGACGGGGGAAGTCTGCAAAGTGGTGACAATTTGAAATGGGTTACTGGACACGAATGGACCCTCTCCACCGCACTCATGTGTATGGAATAGCTCTCTATTCACCACCAAAGCGACGATAAAACATTAAATTTTATGGGAAATCTATACCCAAAAACGGGATTGACACTCTTACCCACCGCCGCATTCCATTCTGAGTAATGTCGTATGGGATGTTCCTTATAGTAATTTTTGTAAGGCCCGTAAGTGATCTCTGTAATTTTTAAATGTGTTGTATTCAGGTGCCATACATTTGAAAATATGTATAGATATAATTATAGCTCTCTGTAAGTTAGTCGTATAGGAAATGAAACAATGTTTTAAAAGCTTAAACTATTTTATTATAATGTTATTTGTCATAATATACAATACTAGGCATCCATCGTCTCGCAAAATACTTCTTGGCACACTCCCTTTTAGATCGTTTTTGCTAAATACACAAAATACTTATTGTAGACTGCGCAATGGAAATGCATAATATCTTAACGTAAGTAACAAAAATTACATTCAGGCCGAGCACAATATGTAACATAAATATCATTTTTTTTAAGTACACAAGATATACTTTTTACACAACCTTATTATTAATAAATTAGAATAATATCTGGAACACTTTGAAAACATGAGACATATTTAAAACATTCACCTTACATAATTTATAAGGACATGATATTATTCATAGAACACAGGACAAATGACATGCACTTGGACCGTATGGGACAAAATATCACTGAAGTTGGACCATATGGAACAAATACATTGTACTTGAACCGTATCGGACCAATATCATTGCAAGTGGATCATATGAGACAAATCATTACATTTGTACTATGTGGAACAAAGCAATAATTGTACTTAGATAGGATGAATAATAATCAAACCACATGGGCCAAATTTGCTAGTGATATATTTGATGAGTAAAATAGTATCATAAAATACCGAGTGCTGCATTTTAAGCCTGGATTGTCACATATTAACTTGCAGTGTACAATCTTTGGGCATTTCATACTATGTATCATTTACTTAGTTTATGCATGAATTCTGTTCATAGTCTTTTAAAATTTACAAGTGAAGCTAAACCTTTCGTTATAGTATGTCTCAGATTCAAATGTTAAATTGTTAAAAATGGAATGTCGATTGTGATTATATATAAAAAAGAAACCGTAGACTATTAATTTATTTCTACCGATGGATACAATACAATAATAATCATTACAAGAAAGTATATTTCTTAGAGGACTAGAAATTATTAAATAATTAAATTGAACATTGCGCAATCTATCATATCCAGAAGCAATTCCAATAATGCCGCTTTCAAGAAAAGAAAATGTAACGATTGATTGGTCAAAACATTTTGTGGATCAAAATCTTATTTTATACAATGATTCTTAGTTATTAAAAATTCATGTGAGTTTAGTATGTACAGGAATATCTTTGAAAAGACATCAATTCGATTAAGTCTTCATTTCGTATTTTAGAATAAACGTCTAAAATAGTTTGTGCTAATTTTTGTTGATAACTTCACAAGAGTATTGACGAATTTATAGAGCTAAATGATTAAAGTATATCGGATTCTGATTTCTTTTAATAGAGTACACAATATGCTATATCGGATATACAATATATAAATATTATTATTATTATGCATATATTTGGTGTTACGAAATTAATTTTTAACGATTTGAATATCGATAAATCGATTTCCTATAGCTATTAAATGGAATGTACATGAAAACAGCTAAATTATCACCATAAGAACACATTCACCAAATACGTACATTTTTCTAAAATAAATAAGTAATCTCTCAGTGTAAATACTTTTTTTTTTTAAAGAGTTTTTCAAAAACTACTCTAAACTGAAACACGATGCCATATTTTTTTTTCTCGCAAAGGTGCTAAGTAAAAAAAATTAAATTTGACCAAATTTAATAAGACTAGTTAAGCAAATGATGGTTTTACAACAAAAAAACCAATCTATCATCAAAAATTATATTGCTTCCAAAATTTTCTGTGACACTTTCTTTCGATGTATATTCGCTACCTCCGTAGATAATATTTTATTTTTAAAACAATCAAATTATATATATATATATATTTTTTGTATATAGTAAAATACTACGTAATATGCTGAAAAAATATGAAATAACCATATATATTATATTATTCATATTCTAATAAAAAAAAGTTTTTCCAAAATTTCTGAATTCGCTTCAATCTTCCATGTTTGTATGTTACAAGCACGAACGCCACTGTATTTAAAGATAAAAAAAAAACAATAGCAAAATGAATTATTATTTAGTTGGCTATATCTTATCTGTTTTTAATATAAAAACACATTTCCAGTGCAGCGAACTTGAATATTGCAAGTATTTTTAACTTGCCAATGTGTGAGTGCTCGTACGTGTAAAATACAAACAAAAATGTTAATCACCATCCCATGTTTTTTTTATAAATCTCTTATTATTTCACATTTCATTAGAAATTACAAAGTTCTCTATTGGTTTTTTTTTCCTTCAAATTAATTATTATTCAAATATAAAACAGAATATTATCACAGGTAAACCAACCGGTTACCTTGAAACGAACCAAACTAGTTTGAGGCCATAAAGACAATCTTGCAGCTGTACTCAAAATTATATAATTCAAACCGGCACGAATTTATTTGAAAAGAAGGATTCCATTTCAACATCTTTTCGGTCAATGTCCATATATATTAAATTTATGCAAATATTAATTTTTACCAATTTATAAAAACCAGAATTTGAAAATTGACTATTAGATTTAATTTTTTACCCCATAGTTTACACATATTTCAATTCAGTTTTTGCAATTTTCTCTCCCTTTTGTCATCCATGTATGACATCCTGCCTTAAGGTGGGAGGGAATCTATGGGGGGGGGGGGGATTGTAGATAATGCGACATCACAAAATATAAACTGATTCTAATAAAATACTGTATTTAGTAATTAATGGGGGTGAGAAAACTTGATAATTCAGACAAGGGAAGGAGGATGATGAATAAAAACCATCTTATATCATTCATGGATAAACCCTTACATATAAAATTGCTAAAACCATTACCGATACCAGTAGGTATAAAATTATCGGAGTCAGGAAATGATTTAGAAGTGTAGATTGTTTTTTGTTTACTCTAAAACTCTGGTAAAATGTAACACATGTGGGCATAGTTTAAATTTTTACACATCTGTTTCACTAGACATGTTATTCTTAATATTCAGTTGATCACTCGATACATAAAAAAAAAATCATTAACAAATTCTTTGTAAATTTATTTTATACCATAGTCGTCTGAGAGAGCTTAGACTCTTAGAGTGAATATTAATTTGAAATATCCCATTACTCACATAGTATTTTTGGAGACAGACAAATCTTAAATAATATTATGAACGCAATTCTCACCAGAGTTGATAATGACCATATCACACAATACCGGTATTAATCAAAAATACAATAACTTTTCACTGAGAAATTACAGTAGGTAAACAAAATTAATGAACTATGAACATGAAAGGATTTCGAGTCGAGGTGATTGTAACGTTTTCTTTGTGCCCCTCTACAGTATAAAGTCACCGTTAAAAAAGGAACACACCAAAACGTGTCTAAGCAGTTAATACTGCTAAAAATTAAGCTCAAAATATCCCTTTAGCATGCTTCATAAAGAGTAGTGCACGGGCAATTCCGTTAAAAATAAAATTAAACTGAATGCAGACGAAATTATTGTCACGCCGTGTTATTTTTGGACTTGGTTTTTTACATACAGACAACGATGACATACTAAAACTAATTTTGAACCTTGCATTTATTTTTCAATCGAATTGTGTTTTATGTTTACAAAACATATTACAAAGAATAATTCAGAACTCTGATTAATTGTAGTAGCTTTGAAGATTGTATTTGGATCACAGGCATGTAATATCTATAATATTTCTCTACCTGAGACCTAAAACAAACACTTGTTTCCCCTCAATGTGAATGGAATCACAGTGTTGGGAATTTTTTAAATTTCTGTTATGAATAGAATAGATTTTCTGCAAGATTTGTCTTAAGGTACGCTGGCTCTAAAGTACAGATTTGTATAGTTCCATAAGGTGTTCAAATTATCATGTCACGCGAAAAGGGGATCTGACATAATGTGATTGGGAGGGAATAGGGGGGTGTAAAATGTAATGTCAAAAAACCAACATAATATACTATCTAATTTTTTCGCATCGGTGAGAACATTATTTCGGATTAGGGAGTTAAAAAATATGATATACAGGGGATAAACGATTTCATGATAATGAGCGGGGGGGGTGAAATACCAAAAATTATGTGATGTCAGTTATGGACAACTCCATAAATAACCAGGGACAGAAACGGTCATAAATTGATAAAAATGAAGAAGAAAAAAAAACAATCGAGAGATTCAACATTATCTATTGCAGTGTTGGATAAAATGTCGATAAAAGAGTTGTTTAAAAAAAAAACATGTGGAAGCAAGACTGAATTACAAACACTCAAAGTGAACAACAGATTTCAATATGTAAATTGTAATGGAATCAAAAACACACATGTTTGCTTAGCAACGGAGACATAGATGTGGAAAATTTTATATAACATTTAAATTTGACGGAAAACATATATCTGGTTTTAATATAAATTCCAATTAACATCATTTAATATGCAATCTTAAATAGAAAAATTTCAATAATCACAAGAAAACATTACAAAAAATAAGATAATGCGGGACATGCATTATTCGGTAATATTTTTTTTTAATATCGTAATAAATAATGATTGTAGAGAATAAGAATAGATTGTTTGTATGATTGTATTTATGCGTAAAAATTAAATACGTCATTTTTCTAGAGATAGCAAAAAAAAATACTAGCTGAAAAAATTACGTACATTCAAAGTTCACTGTTATACGTTTTGTATAAAATACATAAATATTACGAGAGTCGGTGTCGAACATAAATTCATATAATAATAATAAAAAAAAAAAACATTACGCTTATTCTAAAATCTATATAATACTATTCATGATGGAATAGTAATAATTGTAAAAATATCTATGGCATTTGTCAATATTTACAATAAATTAAGACAATACTGCGTTTACTTAAATCGGAACAACAATAATTTATAATCTCGAGGCACAATGGAATGTTACTTCGCGTCGATATATCGGCTAATAATTATTACTTGACAATATTATCAGAATACTCATTTAAAAGTTAACACAGGAATTTTGCGTAGCATGCAAAATATTATAGATTGACATTATAAATTAGATTTATCTTTTATGTTTTCAGCAATACTTACGAACCACAGTGGAAAGCATAAATATTTACTTGATAAAGTAAACGTTCGTCTGTTTCAGTCCAATATTTTAATCATCACTTTACTTTGGTTTATAAAATAATGTCATTCAATGATCAAAAATAATCCTTAAATATAAGTGTTTATTTTTCCTTTTGCTTCCCATAATGTAGAGTTTTTTGCAAAGTGTGTCTCAATATTATAATTCAATGCGTTGATTGATTCTTATATTTCGGTAGCTGCTTTAATGAAGCATACTGATCTTCCCTTATCGCAGAGAGTATGTATGGAATCGAAATCGAATATTACGTGTCAATTCGAGTGCTTAAAGTCAGACAAAGTTATCTACATTTTTTTTTTTTTGAGATAACGTTATTTTACATTTACGGCTACATGATAGTCAAACAACGTTATGTCAATCTTTTCTAATTTCTTATTAAATCGTCAGTAAAGTTTAACGCTAACTACATAAGTTACCCTGGTTTCATATTTTTTTTAAACTATCCCTATAAATTTTAACATCATCATAAGCAAGATAAATGTTACAATACACAATAAATTATAAAATATTAACATTAGGTTTTAAATAAACATTTCCCTTGTTAAGTTACAAGAATCTAAAATAACGTTTTTTGGCTCTCCTGTAAAGTCGCACTTTTGTAGATAGTGTTGTTTGACACTAAGCCCTCGAATTCAGAAAGCAATCTGAGTCTTTTTAAATCTCAGTACCATTTAATATGCCTTATATAATTTTTTTCCATATATATATATATATATATATTATCTTCCGACATTATTGTTCGGAATTGTTAACCCACTTTAATTGGTATTTTTTTTAGGTCACTGTGAAACGAAAAAGTTTGAAAACCAATGTTTACTGAAAAAAATTATAAGTAGAAGCAAAAACTTCTTCATTAATTTCATTCTGTATTAATTAATATGCATATAATAATTAAATCAAATTAATAGGGGGTCGATGAAAACAAATAGCATCCATACAAATGTCAAGCCCCCCGTCCTTTATAATTGCATAAGAATCTATCAGATCATCATCTAAAATTTGTAGATACATTTTTGCCAAATGATCTCTGCATAATGCAGGTGATAAAAATAGCATATGAATTAGCATGGCTGCAAGAATAAGCCATCCGTAAAGCTAGGCAGGTCTTGATAATAAAGCTGCCGATAAATATTTTGACAAGAGGACCGGCAAAAAACTAACCAATTGCCTTGCTTTTAAGCATGAGACGCTTTTACGGTACTTTGAACCCATATAGAGTTTCGCAATCGCAGGAGTCAAGTATCAAACGTTTACAGAATGAGTTTTTTTTAATAAGAAAGGAATAAATTATCCTATTCAATTCATTATGTATTTTTTTTTAAGGTTTTGATATAAAATGTATTGAAACGTATCTACAACTAGGAGAGTATTGAAATCCTGTATTTATTTTGTTGTAAAATATTTGATTTAAATTTCAACTCTACTCTTCTAGTATTTGTTCAAAATAATTTACAATCAGTAATAGATATGGAAGAATTCAATACAAATTCAATAACAATAAATTGTCAGCATTCTGCAAGAAGTCACTAAGCAACATTTTTGTTAAACCTGAGTTCTTAGCCTCTACGTGGTTTTTTCATTATTTTTCATGGTAGTGGTAAAGAATATAATATTCGATAGGATGGTGTATGTACGTTAAATAGAGTATATCGAGTTTTTACTGAAACTGAGTTATACATACACAAAACTCTCACTTGCATAATACTCCTACGCTATAAAAATAGTTCAAATAAGGTAGGTTTTTAAATTGTCTCATTTAAATGACATATTAGGACAAGTGGTAACATGTCTGCTTGTGAAGTTGTGGGTTCTCTCTTCACATATTGTTTTTCGATGTCCATTTGGACTCACAGCACGGGACCTAATAGATATGTTGGCATACATTTCTGGTAAACAAAAAAATCTGTTAGGAAATCTCTAACACATCTGATTGTCGAGTAAATGAATAAATAATTGGACATAATATCTGCGCTATTAACCCATTGATATATTATCAAAAAAATTGCAATAAATATATTAAATTGTGTTTCAATTAGTATATAAGATTTGATTGATGATATTTTGTATTTTATTTTGTGTATATAAAAATTTATTAAGTATATTAAAAGCAATAAGTACGAAAAGCTTTTAAACACACGGACTAGGTGGATTATTCCCATTTTATATTATAATATTAAGAATAATTCTTTCCATCAATAACACAAAGAAATTTGTAAAGAAGTAGATAAAAGTACGGCGTTGATGCAAGGAATGTAAACTCCAGTCTGGCCGGTGGAAAGAATTTGTGTAAATAAGTGAAGAAAAGTTCTGAAAATAGATTGCAGAATCTTAGTCTGGGGAATGGTGAATAATTGTGATATATTTACACAATATAAATTGAGTGCAGATGGGCCGAAGTATTTTTGCAACATATGGAATGAATTTAAACTTCTGGACACATTGAATACAGTAATAAGAAAATTTAACTCAAAATTTCTTACAACCAACTATATTCTTATTGGTTTCAATTTATGTCACTATTATCAATTTACCCCTTTATTCATTAATAAATTTGCATCATGGAATATTCTTTAGGTGATTTTCACTGCTAATATAATATGTCATACTAAAATATTTATTATAAATTGTTGCTTTCTTGTTAATATAAAAGGGGTGTAACATTAAGAAGGACAATTTCATTTATTTACTATGTTTATTAACACGAATGATATTAAAATTTCATCATTAAGTCGGTAAAGCCAAAAGAGCATTTTGATGAAAATAGGTTACTTTTATATTGTTTAAAATTTAATTTTAAGTATCCCAAAGTGCCAACAACAAAAGTTATTCTATTGTCAAAATTACTTTGTTAGGACGTTATATCGGTGAAACCAATAAAAATATTTTATTTTGTCCTCTGTAATGTTGAAAATTGTCATTTACACTATTTTGCTAAGCTACACTCAATAATATGTACATATTCAGCAATTCAATGTACTGGTTTAGAAGAATTACAATTTAACTGACTGTCTGCATTTGATAAGGGAGTATTAGACATAATTAATTTGTTAGGGGTATCAAACTATTATTAAAATGGGGTCCTATAATAAATTTACCAACGTTTCATGTTTGACGCCTGCAACTGACACAATATTTACAGTTCATTTTCCTGTGTTAACTTTCAGTAATGATAATGGTATACATAAAAAACCTCTGATAACATTTTAAATAAAAAATTCTTTGATCGCTTTCACAACATATGAAAAAATGACAACAAACAGCAACCGATAAAACATTATAACTTATTTTATATACAAGTATATAAATTAATACGTTTTGTTTTTTGGAAATGTTACGTCTCGCTTTGTCACTGAATAGTTATTAATCGTAACTTCGTTAATCATTTCAATTATGTAATGTTCCTTAACGAAATAATAAATTTAATAATGTATGTATTTATCTATATGCAGAATAATAATTTATAAATCCTATTGTTAGTAGTACAAATATATTCATAGTAATACGGTCGCTATAAAATGTATAAGGGCGTCATTCTTAGATTAATTTTTAATTTAATTAGACTACAATTTTTTTATAATTCACAAATACACAAAGGCGATTGATTGCACACACCGAGTGGCAGTCGATAATCGTTTCATCGGCGAAACCGGTCCTGATCGTAATAAAAATTTCAAGCGGCGCATTCACTAGCGTAACATTCGAAACACATTCCGCAATTTTACAAACGGTCCTGTCACAAACTCCATTACGATAACATTGCAACATTAGACTATTGCAAATTGTTTACCGCTTTTGATTCTACATAATTCTCTTCCATTTCTTTCTAATAGTGCCATAAAGAGTTGGAAAGAAATAATAAGGGAATGTATATACATACATGTATACCAACTAATACAGTATTTATAACTCAGTTGGTCGGATTCGTAAATTAAATTCTCCCTTGTTAAAAGAGAGTATGTTCGAAAAGTTGAAGTAATATTTTAAAAGAACCAAAAAATTATTGTACCATTGTACCAACCAAAGTAAATACAGTCTTTTAGGTTATTTTGACAAGTACACGTCATGTCATGTATATTAAAAATTATACTATGCACTGTTCTAAGTCAAAAAGGATAAACTAATTATATTATGAATATTATCAAAATACTGTTGGCTTATTTCAATTTTTTAAAAGTGATTACTTCAATTTTGGTTATCGCATTTTAGCTGCAAATATTTTATTTATTTGCATTTTTTTTTAGTATTTCAGTTACGAAACTGCGACAAGGTAATATTAATAAAACCATGTTTTATTTCATAAAAAGAAAATTTGAATAAAATTCTTCATTAATTTCTTGTAAGACTGAATTTTTTTAGTATTAAAATAGGTTAAGACTGAAAAAAAGAATGTGATACATTCATTGAAATAATAATACTAATGCGTAATAGGTCTCATTACACTTAAGTGAAATTGTTGAAAAATTCAGTGTAAAATGAATGTGTTACATTAATTCCTAATGCGCAGTGATATTGCCGGTTTTATCATGTCTTTTTTGCGTCAGGAAACGCTGTTTTGACAATATACATATATCCATAAAACATTTTTGTATATTTTTCGTTTAAAAATATAAAAAATTGTTGTATCGGTACCATACTAAAACCTGTTTAGAAAAGAACCTTGAGTGGTTTGTTTTTTTTTCTTGTCAAGTGTCAAAACTTGTCACCGAATTCGGCGACCGAATGGTGCAGATCAAAAGATATGTTAATTATTTCGACTCTCAAAGGTCGACGCGTTTCTCGATCGGTGTGAATTTAATAAAAGGCCATTTCTTTAACAATACGCACGCGTTTGGGCATAATTTATATGTGGCAATTGACTTACACTAATAAAAGGTTAATCTAATACAAATATTTTCTTTACAATCATATTTTGATTTGAGAGCATGCATTAAATATTATGAGACGTTGATTGAACATGGCCTGATTAAATGAATTTAACTACTAATGAAAGTCATTTACAACGTATAAACATGGCAACGTTTGTCACCATTTTTCTAGCATGATAACATGGAGATTTAAATTCATAAAATGTACTGTATTATTAAACAAATGACCGCATTTCGAATTCTATCGTCAAACAGTCATATCTACTATCAGAGTTTTAAAACAGTTATCCCATTCAATGATAAAATTGTAAATGTAATGAGAATATAGCTGCCTAGTTTTAATATAAAAACATCATTGTAATGTAAAATTTAACATGTTTACTTGGGTGATTCATGATATAACAATATCACTTTGTACTCACCACATAATATATTATCATTTATATACAAATACGTGTTTCATTCAATAGTAAACTAGTAAGTAATGTAACCTATCATCAAAAAACAACTTTTGCTACTTACACTTGATAATGTTAACTTTGTGAACGAAATATGTATCATATAATATAAATAATTACATATCAAGGCTGTTAAGTCAGTCACAAGGGTGAAATGAGCTATATGGGGTTACATTAGCAAGAGTTATTCGGTGATGAAGTTTCGACAATGCTTTGTAGGGAAGTTAATAAAAAAACTAATATAATACCAATCTCAAATTGATTGTTCTGCTAAGTTGTAAATTATTACTTACACCCTTTTGGCTTTATATTCTTGTGATGTGAATAACAAGTTTAGTGATTATATCATTTTTATGACTTAGTCTTTTTTGCAATGATTGATCTTTCTTAAAACTGTGTTTTAGAGATATGTCCTTTTGATGCTAGATTCGTATTCGGAAGTGACAAAACGGTATGTCCGCACAATATAAACATTTATTTCCACAAGCTTATCTTACGCCTCGCCTTAAAAATTCCCATCAAGGAAACATCACCGAAGCCATCCGTTCCCTAATCAATTTAACCACTATCTATAAATATATTTGCAGGTATAATGGGGAAAAGGGTAAAATCAAACAAGGTAGTATTGGAAGAGATTATGCCGTCGCTACGAGTGTCTCGAAGGTCTCCTCTCCTGCTGCAGCGGAATGGCGTGCTCCACCAGAGTCTCGGGACTGAACCTAACCCGGGATCCCGACCCGCTGGAGTCCTTGGCCGACACGTACGAACTATCCTCACTCGTCAGACTATCGGGGGGAGTCGGGTTGGTTGGGGTCCCCCCGCCCGAACCCCCTCCACCTTTTTTCTGCGCATTGTATTTCTTCAAACTGGATCTGAGCTTCGTGGGCGCACCGAGTTCCAAGCCCAGGGTGCCAGGCCTCTCTTGACCCGTGCTCTCTTGCGAGTTTTGCCGCGGGTAATACTCTCTAGAATGCGAAGTGTGCGAGTATTCACTCGTCTTCCATGAGTATTCAACAGGTCCTTGTTTGTTCTGAGTGAACTCATATTCTCTTTCTCTTTTCTCCGGTGTCTTCTGCACGGGTCCATATTTGTCACAGCTTTGACTGCGTCGATACACGATTCCGGAATACCCGGTATCTTCGCCCTCCGTTCTATAGCCCGGATTCGCATTTGAAATTGACACATTCGTGCTGGATGCATTTGAAACGTTAGAATTTGTTCTTCTGTGAGTGTTGTATGGTTGTCTTACTGGGGTACGATTGTTATGCGACACCCCAGGGTTCTCATACCCGTGTTGCGAATAATCCGGGTTATATTCATGGTGATACGTCTCGTAAGGTCCGTGCTTATCGTAATTGTGCTGTACATTTTGTCCGGGTTCATTATAAATAGGATATGAATAACCTTCCATGTTTCTGTGTTTAGGAATGTATTCGTTTCTAGATTCGTAATTGTAAGTGGGCTGTGACGGATAATGAGGTGGGCCGTGTTCATTCCGGTAAACCTCGCCGCGAGATGTAAAATGGCCAACATATTGCGGACCGTTCCCGTCCGCATACTCTGGTTGAGATTGAGTGTGATAGTCCCCAGCGATGTAAATACCCGGGACTCTCTCTTGCGGATTAAAATTTTCTCTGTAATTAGTGTAAAGGTCTCCTTCGTTGCTGGTGCTGCTGGATTTTCTTCTAGGACTCGGAGTAGGGGGCTGAGTGGCATGCGTAGAGCTGTGGGCGGTACCGAGTCCGCTACCTGTGCTGAGGTTTGAACTTGTGTTGGTGTAATTGGATCCTAGGCCGCTCGTGTTGGAGAGGGTTTGGGCGACAAATCCACTCGACGTGGAAGCCATGTTCGCCGGCAACGTCGACATGTTGGAGTAGTGCTGAGGCGAATCCGTAAACCGTAAAGGTTTTTGATCATCACCTTGCATATTGGACATCTGAAATTATCATTGCAAAATGTTATCCTAAAGAAATTTGAAAAAATAAAGATCATTCACAAATATCAATGTTTTTTTGTTTTGATTACACAATATTACGTTAAATTAAAGTCTTACTAAGCCTTGCCCCCACAAAACTGCATTTTAGGTCAGTATAGACTGCAATTATGGCAAATTCTGGCATCCATACAATGATTCTTACATGGACGTTTGCCTGACACCAGTAACCTTTTTAATGAGAACCATAGACTGTGATTGTAGCAACTGGAAAATGCAGTCAAAATGTGGAGAATGTTTGAAAAAGAATTTTAACCCCATATAAGGAATTAATATGTGTAGAAAACTATTGTGTGTAATGATTTTATGTCAACTGTGTTATTGTGATCTCAGAGAATACTTGAAAAAGATTTACTGGGTGTAGAAAGCATTTGTGTAATTATTGTAAAAATAGATAAAAACTGTTTTATTGCGGTCGCAACTGCAAAATACAATCCAAATGTGGAGAAGACTTAAAAAGAATTTTATTATTCATTCTTTTTCTTTCTTTTGACCATGTCCGATACGAATAGTATCATATGGGCCTCCACAGAGTGAAGGTTTGTATTAACAGATTTTGTTTCTACTAGAAATGGATGTCAGCCACTTGCTCAACCTATTAGGTCCATACTCTGACTCATACACAAATTGAAAAACAATATGTGAATTTGCCAGACCCAGGACTTGAACCTGGGACCCACAACATTATAAACCGACGCTTAAGCCACCCGGCCATCATTTATACTAGTATTTAATAAACCTAAAAACTTTTGGATGTAATGATTGTAATATTTTATAACCATGTTATTGCAGTCACAACTACTGTAAAATGCAGTCAATGTATGGAGCAGGCTTGAAAAAGATTCTCACACCTAGAAAACATTGGGCAGGATGATTGAAACAAATCACATATCCTTCAAGAACAATCATAGAAACATATTTTGCCAAATTTCATATTATAGACTCTTCTCCGGGCAATCCCAAAGAATGATATCAGAGTCTTGACGTGAAAAGTTGAGGATATATTATATTACTTAACACTTACTTGATTAGACGTAATGGTGTTGAGGAGTGGGCGATAGTGTTTGGCCGGGCCGTGATACGTGTTGTGTGCGTACCCACTGCTCGTGTGGAATTCATAATCTGCACCTAAATGTGGACTGCCTTCGGATCCCGTACGATATTGGGATTCGTTCTGAGCTTCAACCCTGATAGAAAATCAATAACAAATTTAATTTATCTGAAAATACACATTAAAGGCCCATGTACAGTATAAAAGTTAAAAATTAAGAATTTGGAGTATTTTTGGGAGGTAAGCCTGGACATCGTACTTATAGATTTCTGGGATTTCACTGTGTGTACTTTGTCCTTTTTCCTTGAGGTTACGGGCTCGTTGCAGAAGCCATTTTCAAGAGATATGTTGTGATGAAGCGAAGTGTAGCTCCATGAATGCGAATGCCGCTCTAAGAATGTTAAAAGGAATCCGATTAGCTGAGAGCAAACGTTGCTCAGATTAATGTGCTGCGTCAGAGATACCGGATCGAATATTGGATTTTGCTGACAGTGCCGGAAGCCATGACGTTTTTAACGTAGCCCATTATAACTATTAATATTTTCAGGGTTCCTATGGATTTTAATGCTCTCCTTTACCAATTGTGTGAAATATCCCTTATTGAATAACCCAGAAATCCATAAATACGATTTATAGGAAAGATGTAAATATCAATATGATGACGTATCTTTTCTCATCCATTTAATGGGAATGAATGGACATTCTTTTATTTTAATGTCATCTGCTTAAACATACATTAATTGCAGCAAACAATTCAAATGCACAGTGCATTAATTTTTTCCTGGGTTCTAATACCAAATGTCTACAATTTAAATGCAGGACAAAAAGTATTACTAAAAATCGATCACCTTGATAACGAATTCACACTTGAAGGGATCGCAAGAAACGAGGGAAATATGAGACAAATACTAAAAATTACCTGTATGGTTGAAGTCTTGGATGTACAGGACTGACATTAGACATTCGAACGTCATAACCGGCGGCTACACCTCCTAATAACGACGCCGTATTATAAAGCACCATTTCTATTAAGCTAGGTTTTTTTGATCTTGCACCTAAAACATAACATATTAGTATTAACAGATTGAATGATCGAAAATAACATTAGATTAATAGAAAATAATTTTGTTTAAAATCGTAAATCATAGTATCAACAAGAGGTAAAAGAATGCGTACAAAGTGATATGCAGAAAATAGATTCGGTTGTCATTCTTTACAAAGAACAGCGTTTAGTTGTCATCCATGATAAAGACTTAACATAATAACTGGAAATATCTATACCTCATAATCGAGAACACAATATGTATGGAAATTTACTATATACTATCTACCAGAAAATTATCAAAGTAGTTCACTATTATTTAGCCTGATCCAATGCAACCGGGACACACGAACTGAAGCTTTTGGTCATAGGGAAAGCCAGGAATCCTAAGCCATTCAAGAATATCTGCCTCACTGAACAACCGGTTGTGTCAAATGATTTACTGTTTAATATTTAGTTAACACAATCACTGCTAACCTTTTAATTACCACAGCACTAAATGAGAATGAAGTGTTGAGGGTCCAAATGTGCACTTTTTTTTCAGTTACCCATTATTTACCTCCCACCCCAACGGGCATTCTTCGCCACTTATTGTCATGATCCATAATATGCTGCAGATAAATCGCACGTCAACAGTAAAAATCTCACGATGGGTACCATTTGTTTTCATTGATGGTTGTTAAATAACATGACAAGTATTCGGAACATTTAACAACTTTGTATTTTGGTGATTAATACATTGGACGCTAAAGACGCACAGCGCGTAACGGTTAGGGTGGCCAATCGATATAATTAGCATGCTATTTAAATGTGGTAATTAAAAAGTAATTATCTAGTCAGCAGTCAATGTGTTAAAAGTTGGTCATCGAAGAGAGCAAAGATTTCCCTTTTTCAAAGTTCTCAGTTTGTTTCAAAGTTCAAGTTCTCAGTTTGATCAAATACGTATATATTTTTATTTAAAAATGAGAAAACCTTATTTCAATAGTATATTATAAATATAGAAACTAATTTATGTTAAATAGTATGTTACCTTCGGTATTATACAATGTAGGCATTGGCACACTCTGTCTTGAAACTCCCAAAGGATATTCGGAGCTCCAATCCTCATTACTGTAATCTGAATAAAACAATAACATGACAAAACCATAAATAAATAAATTGTTGCGGCAATAATATTATTCATTTATTTGTATTATTTCTGCAGATATCCAACCCCTTTGATACAGAATTTAAATATTATTAACATCAGTTTCTACAGACGGTTCGGGCACACAAGAATTCCTTTCAGATGGCAAGCGGGTCAAAGGAGCGCGCTTTCTAAAAATGTGTTTGAATACTTCACAATACAATATCGAGAGGGGTCGGGGGTCGAGTCCCTTCTCGTTAAAAATCGTTGATAAAATAAAATAAAAATTATGTGCATATAAAAGATAATATAATAAAATAATATTTAAAATGTGAATACTTACGTTTTAATGTTAAATTTAATGTCTAACTATTTCACAATAATTATTTTATTAATTGTCCTCTCCATATTAGAAATGTGTCTTCAGATTCAAGCACCATAACCACAAGCGTTTAAAAGCATTTAACGGAATTATTTTAATGTGCGGTAGTCGTATCTTTTTTTTTAAATTCAATTATTTTAATCCATCACCATTTTAAAACAAAAGTTGTACTTTTGATGAAGCTTGCGATAATGATTAATTATGTAATAATTAACTATAGAATCGAATTTACGTTAAAAATAATAAAATTTATTTTAAAATATATTATTGTGAACTTTGTTAAATTATAGGAATGTCAATCAAGCGATTAATATTCACTTTGATAACGTATTGAAGAAGACATAACATCCGTTTCCAAAGATATTTTTTAACACAAATTAATTCGTAAAAAAAACATTTTTTTTAGAATTTCGTAATTATAAATATTTCAGTTAAATTTGTGTGTTTTATGTAAATGTAATATTTTGATTTATTTAGACTGTGAATATTTATTTATATGTTTTAGAAATGATTTCTTTACAAATCGTAGAATACTTTATAAATAAACAATGTCACAATTTTTTAAACGTTTTTTAAAAAAAATTCTTCCATTCTCTTGTGAAAAAATAAATTAAAAACATTTTTATTTTAAAGCATGCAAACAAAAATAAAGACTCTTTTTCGGCTTATGTCGTTTATTGAATCAAATTCATCAAAATTCGTATTATATGTAGGTATAATTAAAACCTTATAAGCTTCATAAAAAATAATATAATATTTAAAAAAAAAAACTACAAATTTATAAACTATGATCATTATACAGTTAAAGCTTAATACACTAAGACTGATGTACGGTCAATGTACCATTGGTTACCAACTATTGGTTTTTGATACTAAAAAAAATGCTGACAATTATTTAAAAAAAAAATGTCTTATAATTAAAGTTTTACTATAGGAATGTTGTCAATGGTCCATTGGCATCGACAGTCAACAATTCACGGTTAAATTTAATACAACAAGAAATGTATAAAATTAAGAAAGATCATAATTATATTAACTAGTTATAATAATCCCATCACCAGTTTTCTTGGATTTCCAAAGTTAATAATATAATTATTATCATCGAGACATAATAAATTATTGATAGTATGAAATGAAATGTACATATTCGAGTAGGTATGATGTGCGAATTTTTTAAAATGATTTATTAGACGTAGGCTTGCCATAAATTCTCTGGAACTAATTCAGGACGATATTCGATTCGTGATGGGTTTGATCTGTTTATGTTTTGTAAACAGTACGGTCTATCGGTATAAATTAATGTTAGGTACATCTCTTACGTATAGTCTTGAAGCACAGGGTATTTTTGGTAATCTTCAGCATAGCGGGGCGCAAAGAAATGCCTCGGTCACTTGTGTGTTTGGAAAAAGGCTACACTCTTACTATAAGGTATACTGAGGCATTAATGGATGATATAAACATAGATCATTTTGAAAACACTTCTGAGAAAATATATTATAACCAATAAAAAAAATCTTTTTGAACAAAGTAAGCCCCCGCAGGAATCGAACCTGCATCTCTCGGGTATCGCGCACATAGGCCACTATGCTAAAGGAGTCATACCTAATTGCGACAAATTTTAACTAATGGCTTTTAATATTCACTGAAGCGCTTTCCAAATTGAGCTACTATTGGCAAATCAAAGTAGGAATTACTTTAATTACTAACCGACGTCACGGATCACGCCCAAGACTTTTTGTTGTAACTTACTTGAACTTGCTAATAATTTTTAATTTATTATTTTTTTTATTCAACGAATAATCTTATAAATCCTAATAAACAATGAAGGAAGTTTCGTTATTATGGGTTTACATAGATTTACTAATGTAAGTAGCTATTAATTAGTATTGATTGATTTCATCGAAACAGCGCAACATCGTTAATTGAATTGTTTTTGAAAGTTATTCTTACAATATATATTAAACTTTTATGGGATAAACATACTATTTAAATTAATTATTGTTTGTTAATTTAATTAATAAAGGTTATTATTTCTTTTTTCTCCCCACACACTTTCAAAGATTGGCCAGTATAGTCAGTCGATGGTTCAAGACTATTCCTACGAAGCTCAGGATATTCCTTATAAGGACATCCAGGCCTGATCCCTAATCACGGGTATATGGCAAGCCTAATTCCACGCATCATTAAATGTTTAATATTTCAATATGATTATTTTATCAATTTTTATAAATTATAAATTGACCAAATCATTATTCTTAAAGAACTACCGAATGTTAGAAAAAAAAATTTGACAATTCCCAAATTAAATCTAATAACTTTTGGGTGAATCGATTCACGTTTTAAGTAATTTTTTCACATCACAAAAATCAGAAATAAGTTTTTTTAAAAAATCTTGAAAAAATTAAGTCATCCAATTTTTCAAAAAAAAAAATAAATAATAAATTAAGTTTGAAAATCCAAATAAATAAAATTAATAATATAATAGGTATGTTGATATTATTTAAAAGTAACGTTGACACAAAACAGATGTGGCAAAAGCAGGGTTCAAATAAAGAGAAAAATGGATTTAAAAAAAAAATATTAATACAATATGATTTGCAAAAACGGTGAACAATATAACGTAACAAGAATGTATAATTGGATTCATGCGAATTTCTCGAGTGGAACAAAGTAAAACTAAATTAACACCACCTGTGGGGGAAAAATGCATTTCAAACACAAATCAAAATGTCAATTAAACATGAAATTTTTGTTCAGTTTTTGTCAGAATATTGAATATTAAATGAAACCCCGCCTAATATTTTTGTATATTTTAATTTGTAATATTTTTGAAAATCACAGTAAAATATTAATATCTAATACGAGAATAGGACATTTGATAATTCCCATTGAAGCGGACGAAACAGGTCCTGAAGATTATTGATTTATGTGGAATAAGTACTTACTACATACTGTGTTTTATTTTACTTAAGGGTGTACATGCTCGACGAAGGTCAAAATTGAGTTTTTATTGTATTTTCAAACCATGATCCTGGACACTCCTTAAACGTTGTAGATAATCTATTTATATAATTTTGAAGCCTTATTATCCTTTATAGTTATTTTAAACATTTGATGACTGCATAAAGTATTTTTGTTGCATAAAATAGTATTCTTTTAAACCTCTCGCTTTAATGTTTTAGAATATAGTCATATTTCGGTACATAACTGTGCAGTGGTGTTAGGATTTTTTACATTTATTAATTTTTAAACGCATTTATAAAACTATTAGCATAATTTATTATGAGATAATTTTTGTAAAATATCCACGATAAAAAATTATATTGATAATCTCTGTGATCCCAAATTTGACAAGAATTAGGCATTTTATTATTCAAAAAATCGGCAAGATTAACGCATTTGAAGATGATTCTAAAAATATTTATTATAAGCTATGTCTTTGAACATTCAAGTGTGATAAACATCTTATGAATAATGATTGCTTTATAATAATTATTGACCTAAGAATAAGGTAGTGTTTTTTTGAAATACGCCATTTCTTTTGTCATTCCCCAGTGGTTAAGCTAGAACATACGGTCGTAGCCATAAATTGACAAACTATAATTGAAGTAGGGAGTAAAATGATATTAACGCGCGTGTTTGAACATGTACCGTTTAAAAAATAAATAAAAAAAAATTCGGTTAGGTACATGTTCAAACACGCGCGTTAATATCATTTTACTCCCTACTTTAATTATAGTTTGTCAATTTATGGCTACGGCCGTATGTTGTAGCTCAACCACTAGGGAATGACAAAAGAAATGGCGTATTTCAAAAAAACACTACCTTATTATTAGGTCAATAATTATTATAAAACAATCATTATTCATAAGATGTGTATCACACTTGAATGGTCAAATACATAGCTTATAATAAATATCTTTAGAATCATCTTCAAATGTGTTAATCTTGCCGATTTTTTGAATAATAAAATGCCTAATTCTTGTCAAATTTGGGATCACAGAGATTATCAATATAATTTTTTATCGTGAATATTTTACAAAAATTATCTCGTAATAAATTATGCTAATAGTTTTATAAATGGGTTTAAAAATTAATAAATGTAAAAAATCTTAACACCACTGCACAGTTATGTACCGAAATATGACTATATTCTAAAACATTAGAGCGAGAGGTTTAAAAGAATACTATTTTATGTAACAAAAATACTTTATGCAGTCATCAAATGCTTAAAATAACTATAAAGGATAATAAGGCTTCAAAATTATATAAATAGATTATCTACAACGTTTAAGGAGTGTCCACGATCATGGTTTGAAAATACAATAAAAACTCAATTTTGACCTTCGACGAGCATGTCCCCCCTTAACGAAAATAGGTAATTCAAGTCAGGCATGACATTGAATAATAATGCCTAATAAACGCCATTATACAGAAATTAAATTTTAAATCCTCTGAATTAATTTGTGTATGAAATGCGATAAAGGTGAAATCAAAAGTAATGCATTGCTTATTTTAAATAACTCTTCAAGCCAATCAAAATTATAAATTGAACCGGTAATTTACTTTAGAATAATGAATACGTTTGAAATTATACTATTTACTGGAAATATTTAACCGAATGAATGATTTCATGTGCAGCGATGAATAGTTTAGATCGGTGGTTTACCACCACTTTAGTATTGCAACTCAAAAAACAACAAAAAACTTGTGTCGCAGCCCCCAAATCACCCAAGATTTTTCGCCTATTACCATACATAGGACATACTTGAGAAATTATCAAATTAATAATAATCTACGCAAATTGATGTTATTTGTATTTTTATTATAACTTGCATCAAAACTTGGTCTGTTGCGACTCCCATCTAACCTCTGGCGACCCACGGATTGAGAATAAACGGTTTAAGCTTAAAGTTATCTATTCTTCAAAAGCTAAAAATTAAAAGAATTTAAAGTAATTTTATTATTGAATTGTTTTGAATAAATTGGAATTCTATCAAGTTCTAATGACTTAATTAATTGTAGCGATGAGTTTACCTATTGAAACTGTTTATCCAAATTGCAAATTATTGTCACAGAAGTGTCTTAAAAACATGTGCTCCCAATATTATGATTATAACAGAAAGAATGTGCTACTTTTCGGCACTCTGGAAATTTTTATGAATGATGCAACAGAATATAATACACAGCGAAACCTCAATTTTACGTGCCATGAATTCACGTTTTCCTACTATCTACGTGTAGTTTCTGCAGTGCTGTTTATTTTTTTCCGACCATGTCCGATCCTGATAGGATCATATGGGCCTCCACAGAGTAGAGGTTTGTATTAACAGATTTTGTTTTTTACGAGAAATGGATGTCAGCCACTTGCCCAACCTATTAGGTCCATATCCTGACTCACATACAAATTGAAAAACAATATGTGTACTTGCCAGACCCAGGATTCGAACCTGGGACCCACGGCGTGATAGTCCAACGTGTGATAGCCAACGGCGTGATAGCCGCACGGCCACCGTTTATTTATTTTAGTACATTTTTAATTCCCGGTTTTATGTTATTATTTCCCTTACTTTACGTCTGAAATACATTATTCAAAATTCAATTAAAATTAAAAATTAAATTTATTTAATCACATTCATTATGTAAATGCAAGGCAATCATTGAATTTTTAAGTGCAGATGCATAACCGTGTAAGTGACGATGCAAAAGTACATTCCTTTTTTATAGACACGGCTGCAGTATACACCACTAGGTTTATATAAAGCGGTTGCAGAACAATCTTTTACTTTTATTTTACTGCCAGTGTGGTCACACTTTTTTTTTGTGATTCTTCGGTTTAGCTCGAATATTACGTTGCATTTTTCGATTATATTATTTACATAATTTTTACGTTTACGTTGTTGATAATATCAAAAAAATTAAATTTTGAAATTAATTTATAATTTAAATGAGGTGAAAACGTAAAATCGGGGTTTCACTATGTTTCTATACAGGTAATGAAAGAATGGTAGATGAAAAAACCTGGGAGATAAAAATGCAGGACACTAACTAGTGCATGGAGACGGCTTGAAGAGTTAAACATTACAATAAATAAATACAAAACCAATGAATATTTAAATTAAAATAAATAATATGTGGTAAAGCATTAAAATAATCAACATTTCCAATGAAAACAATACAAATAAAAAAAACTGAAAGAGGGTGGTTAATTAGAATATAATTTTTTTAATACCATCACCAAAAAGATTTCTTTTGAATATTTAATGAAATATGCAAAATAATTAATCCGACTATTAATTAAATAGGGGTGTTATGTTTGTTATGCATATTATCACTATTTTTTCATCATTAAACGCTTAGATAATTGGTGGTAGAATTCATTTTAATTATCAATGTTACGAGTAACAGGGGTGGATTTGTGGCCCGAGACTGGCCCGGGAAATTCTATAGTGAATAAACACTATTTTTTTTCAGAATAAAATATGTCGAATATTGCATGACTCGGATGATAGAAATGTAATAAATACAACACGATAATGTGTCGGAAAATATGACGTTATGATTTGAAATAAAAATGTTCATTAAAAAAATGCTACTTTAACGCCGGACCGGACCTATCTGCCCCTGATTAGTAAAATAAATAGAAATATCTTATGATATCATTAAAACTCCTTCATTCATTTTTACTATGAAATAAATAATAATGTATAATTATAAAATTTTAAACAAAAAGCAGACGTCAAAATTTTAAATTAGTAAGTTTTGGAATGAATTCATGATAAAACCACCCTCTTTTCTCACTCAGAACTTGCAAATAACAATTAATTAAAAAAAAAAACACATTTACAATAGTCATACAAATTACAAGTCTGTAAACATCTATAAAAAAAAACAATACAATAAGAAAGTATCTATTTAAAATGATTTATACTATGGAGGACTACAAAATTATAATGTGGATTCACAGGTGGGAAAAATAACGGAAGGATTTTCAGTGTTGC
Organism: Rhyacophila brunnea; assembly: GCF_057557595.1. NCBI lineage: Eukaryota > Metazoa > Arthropoda > Insecta > Trichoptera > Rhyacophilidae > Rhyacophila > Rhyacophila brunnea. Next base: position 32,667,335 of record NW_028232871.1, on the reverse strand, counting down.
CTAGTGAGAAAAAAAAGCGCATTTCGAGTAGTAATATTAAATTTTGATTTACTTACATAGGTATTGGAGATTTTCTTCCGATACACCTGACAGATGTGAAAGCGTGTAATAAAAGAATTAGATAGTTAAAAAAAAAATGGATACTAAATGGAATGGACACGTGTAAAATTGTATTATCAATGAATATACGGCTGGTGTAAAAATACATTCTCAAAAACTGTTAATGGATAATTAAACATTGCTAACTGAATAGATTGTGTTAATTAATGATTTAACTGACGAATTGAAAGTAACAGATATTTTGTTAGGTACAAAAGGTACCTATTTAAAGCTTGCATGTGTTGTGATTACATCAAATTGTCATCTGTCAGCTACATATTAGTATGTATAGAAATTCGAGCAATTGATAACAGTGTATTTATATGTCAACGGACTATTGCACAGACATTGTATATCCAGTTTTTACCGAAAATGAGTTATTATACATAAAACACCCGTTTGTATCAAACTTTTACGCTGCAAAAGTATTGTATGTCCATATTGGGTACAAATAAGTCTCTTACTTTACGGCCACTATAAAAATTTGTCAAAAGTACATCCTTAATCTAATTATTGATCTTGATAAAGAAAGGATTTATTTTTGTAATGAAAATGCGATTTTGAAATAAATAAAATGTAATTTTTAAGATTTAAGAACGAGAGATACATACTGTATATTTTAATTGAACGATAGTCTATCAAAACTAGTATTTTACTATTAATTAAATCCTTACTACTTATAGGCAGGCGTTTAAAACTGCTTAATTTATCTCCACAGAATTGACTTTTTTTGTTTATTTTTTATAAATTAATACAAAAAACAACTATCACGGAAACAAACACTAGGTACCACAAAAAACCCATCTAAAAACCGAACATCTTGATTTGATGCCATTTGACGTTATCATGGTAAACCGATACAAACTATGTATCATTATAATACATTTTTATTAATTTATCATGCCAATCAGTTAATCGCGAAAGTAGCACCCGGCCTATTGATAATCGGAAAATCTAATTGTCTGTAAGTAATCCTTTCTTCTCGGAATTAACAGAGACGACACTGATACTTCTGACTGCGCCTCTCATGTCATTGAAGACAGTCTTCCGGACCAGACTGCGTGATCGGAGACTTTTGAAGAAGCTAGGTTTCTTATCGCGGGCTGATTGCGTCAATTCCGTAGCAAATTTAGTTGACTTGGCTTTTGATTTACTCCGTCTGAAACTGTGATCGGAGCTGGAGATGGATTCGCTCAAACTCTCCTGCTTTGCTATAACGTAGTTATCGGAAACGAAACCGAATACACTATCGTAGTGATTTTCATCTGCGGTCGGTGTGTTTTTACTGTGATGTGAGGTCTGTAATATAGGGATAGTGTGTTGCGGGCGGGGGTTTGAGTTTAGGAAAAAGGAAGGCATATTGTCGGGTCCGGGGGACTGTAAGCCAAATTCTCGGAGGCGAGAGGGGAAGGGGATGTTTGGCAGGGTGACGATTTGCAGTCGTCGGTTACCTAAGTCTCTGGTGGGGTTGTGGGCGAGCGCAAGAGCGTGCGGGTGCGTGTGAGGGGGCAGGTTGGGGGCGCTCTTGCTGAAGGGGGGCTGGCAGACGGGTCGCAGCGCCGGCAGGTGTCCGCGTTCCCTCTGGTGCAGGGTGGAGGGGCCCCACGTCTTTCCTTTCACTCCATCGGCGGGCACTGCAATCACGCACACGTGGTTCTCTATTAAACGTGCCTGTCATCCTGCTAACAGCCACTTTTTGTATTTTAAATGTGTCCTAATATAATATATCATAATCCCTTTCATTAATATTATATTTTCAGTTGAGTCATAAGAACACTGAAACAAGCTACATCATTATTCATCACTAAACAAACAAAATGGCAGATGATAACACCATAAGAATTTAAATTCATGCCTCAAAAGAAACAAAAATACTTTTATTATAACCCACTCTACTTCTCAGGTTCAGATATAATTACAAAATATCACACACCATCATAATAATATTATCAAGTCATATCCCACCACAGTGGACCTTTATATAATAAAATCAATTCTAATATTGATTTTGTTTTGAGATGTTTATCATTTTGCTTACCACTTAATGGCGAAATTTGAAAACATTATTAGTTACGTAGATATTAAAATTTATCCACAAGGATACTTGGGTCAGAAGCTAAATGGTGAGGCACTCACCGGCAAGCTAAATTTCTTTATTCAAATCTAAGATGTCCAGAACAGGTCAAAGGTTTTTTCTAGGCATGTTTTAGCCATGCTCATAATCATATATTCAGTTTAGACTAAAAGAAATATAAAATCATGTGTTATATACTAACGCGTAATAGCCCTGAGTATGCTAGGAGATCCAGGCGGTGTGTTGATAGCGACTCCTTTGAGGAGAGCGCCCTGCCGTTGCTGAACGGTAATGGTGTGACGGAAGTCGGAGGGGAGAGATATCGCCGAACCCGGCTCTTTCTTTGGTAATCTAAGTCTTCCTCTGCTAAATTTTCCTGAAAGATGATCATAAAATAATAATCAATTAAACTCGCAAAAATCTGCACACCCCGCCGCGGCTGAGTGGCAGAAGTTCCGCAACTGAACACATCGGTCTCGGGTTTGAATACAGTATCTGGCAAATTTACTTTATTTTTTAATGCGTTAGAGCTTAATTTGGTTGAGGGAATAACTAAACACCATTTCTCTTAATAAAATGAAACCTCTTAGGAATAGGTGGCCAAGATCTACAATGGTTCATATATCCAATTACAAAAATCAATAGTAAAATAATGATGTACGTGGCCTTAGCCTAAGTGTTTTAATAAAAAAAACTTGACAGTCTTCTTCCTTATCAGTCCAAACTCTTCGATATGGAACCGTTTAGTAAAGTAAAATCAATAGGCACAATTGCCAAGATATGACCAATTTTGATGATGGTGAACCATTAAGATGAGATTGTTTTTTGCCGCGAACTTCATGAAAATACAAATTGAAAATGGTCAATGTACTATTTCGGTGGATAAGATCACCTCCATTAGCGACAGTGAAATATCTTATTGGGGTCAAAGTTAATAATTTCTTACAATGGAATATTTATTATTGAAATAATAAGTTAGGTTAGGTTACCTTTTCTTTTATTAGGCTGCGGAGGATTAGATTGAATGATCATAATGTGCAACTCCCGCTCGACTAGCTCCATTTCCCTGGCGGCCAGCTCCCTCTCCCTCTGCTGCAGTGACTCCTCATGAAGCCTCTGCTGCAGTTGAGCTCTCGTTAATTCTTCTTCCCGACATCGCAGCTCCTGCAAACATTCACACCACATTACAAAAGGCCCAATTCCCATATGACGGGTACGAGTTCCACATGCGAGTAGTGTAAATCGGTATAACACCATTTTACAGTAAAGCAAAAACAATGTTTGGAAGTCGGCTGGGCAAGAAATTTTCAATGTATTTTTGCACTAAGGTCTGAAGGTCTGCGAAGTGATGAATATGAGTATGATGGTATGATGATGATGATAAATGATGGAAGTCAAAGTAGCATTAATTTCAATAAAATTCTCTAAAATAAAATAATATAAACTAATGCTACGTTACTTATTTAAAGAAATCATAATTGACACCATCTATCTCTAATACAAGACAACTAATAATATTTTTTATTCTATACAAACCTCTTCAAATGATTTACAAGCCTGTCAGCGTGTAAAAATAGAAATACGGATAAGTACAATATCTATTAAAAGGAGTCGAGAGAAATCCATAAAATACAAATTCTTTGGTTACTTTTAACCAAAAGATCAAATTCGAGATGCATGGAATATCACAAATCGCTATATGCTATTAAACCGTTATCAGCCAATTAAGGCTAGTAAACAATATACATGTGCATAAGAATGTGCACACGGAAACCATTAAGACTAGTGACGGAAGGGTAACTAAAAAATCTGACATCTGTCATTTTTAGACAGAAATTAAATAAATAGTTTTATATGTCGTTTACTTGTTACCGACAAACAAGTATCGATTATATAAGCAAATACGAAAGACTAGGAGTATGAAATATGTCATAATATATTATCAACATTGTTGAAATCCACATCTGACGTGTAGATACTTTCGTAAACAGATGCCATCTTAGAATGATATAAAATTTTATTCTCATATCAAAAAAAAATATACATATTATGACACTGTAGGTATATTTTATCAACATGCTGCGCACATAGACAATAATTAAAACACTATGATGAAATAACCATTAAATTATTTTAAGCTTATATTAATAATTAATCATTTTATTCAATTTATATTGGGCTATTTGCATACTTTATCATTGTGACAATTGAAAAATATTTTAATACTAATTATTGTTGGGTAATTGGAATTAAAAAATGGCAATAATTCAAACAATACGAAGTTGCCTCAATATCTCCCTTCTTTTGCAGCTGTCGTTATATTTTAGTTTATTCATATTATTTTGACATTACAATGGAAACTCAATTATCTGGACAGTCCGAATAATTAAGGTTCTACTGTATTTAAATTTCAGATAATTCAATATTCTATGCTTCTCAGGGCCGAGAGAGTTACTTGATATTCAGTAAGGCTCACAGATCAACAAAGGAAATATAATATCATAAGCTGTCCTTGACGATTGTATCAAATAAAGATGAGTACACCTTACCTATATAGGTAATACACACTCGAGTTCAGTAAACTTTTTTCATACCTTTTCTTTTATTCTAAGGTCACGCAGGACTTCCTCGATCTCGAGTCTCCAGTCCTCCTGCATGGTGTGGAATGATTCGTGTGGTCCCATCGTGAACTCCGAGTTCCTGATGTCCTCCAAGGCATCCAGGATCTCGCCGAACAGAGGTCGGTCATGTGGATTCGAGTGCCAGCACGCTACGATAAAATGGGAATTAGTTTATCAAGACTTCATAGAATAACGTGATGCATAAATTTGTATAAAGGAATCGCAGTTAGACAGTGACATACATGCATTAATCTCCAATCCCGCCTATCCGCTGCTTCCTGGCAAACGCAGGGCTGACATGAAGTTATGGACATGCACTGTTTACAAATAGCTACTCTAGTAAAAGTAAGTGCCTGAAGCACCAAATACCTAATTCCAAATTCCTTCTTATCTTCACGGCATTCATTACCACAAGAATTTCGAATTACAAATCGAGCTTAAATATTGGGACCATACCTAAATAAGATTTCATATAAATAAAAAGGATTTCAAGTTATACACATTAGTATTTTTTATAAAAATCAGTTTTTTAAATAAATATAAAAATATTAAAACTATGAATTAGTCAAAAATCTGAACCGTAAAAAATTGAAAAATTAATAAAGTAAATTTTAATAATAAATATAACCATAAAAATAATGTAATAATAACCTAACCTATGCCACAAATACGTAACAAATTCACATTTTTTTTAACAATTGTAAGTTTATCTTTGACTTAAAAATAAATCTTTTTAATGTTTTCAGATACATATTTATTAATTAATACAGTTGAAATTGTAAATTATCAAAAAAAAATCTCAAATTGCAAGCTTCATATTTTTCCACTAGGTTCTCTGTTGGCATAAGGATCCCCCTTAAAACCATACACAACTGTAGATATTTTATACATGGAAGAATATTTTTTTTACTGTCTGGTCCCAATAACATATTATGAATTCCTAGAAATAGTGAACATTATTGATTTTTTGTTTGTGTGACAATTATTTTTAAACCAATAGTAGCCAATTGAAAACAATCCCCTGCAATATACATGCAGGATGCTTACCTTCCATAAGGTTCTTCCAGGGCTGGGGGCAGGTTTTAGGAATGGGCAGCGTCAACTTGTTGACAGCAACGCCATACGCAATTGCCAGTGAGTCGATTCCTCGATACGGAGTCTCCCCGGTGAGCAATTCCCACAGGAGCACTCCGTAAGACCACACGTCACTAGCCTTCGAGAACGTCGACTTCTTTATTACCTGGAAACATTCAACATTCAAATCACTACAAACACGTAATATGCGACGGAATGACTTTGGTCCCATCAAAATAGAATGCTGACTTTCATAAAATTTATCTACTAGTTGTCCGTGATTGTCGAATACTAATGTAGTCGTTTAAAAATTCACGAGTCTCATATTTGTATCCCCCGGATGTGAAAAATTCATATATTGCTTTTAATATGTTTGGACACAAAGTGTGGACCTAATTGGTTGAACAAGCCGTGGCTAACATCCATTTCTCGTAAAAATAAATCTTTTTAGAAACCTCTTTGCGAGGCTGTCGAGATCCACATCGAATTGAAGTACCAATGATTGTCTGCTGTATGAGGGCGCTACATGCTAACTTTACATTGACATAACATTCAAGACTAGTGATGCGATTATTTCCGAATTCGAACAGCGGACGATTTATGTTGGTATATTATGTACATTTACCACATTGTTGGCCTGGACCAATCCGCTGCTGGATGAAGACCTCTTTATTTCTCTCGATTCTGTACATTGTCATGTATTTCTGCAGAACTTTGTCAGTCCAGCGGCTTCCGGGTCTACCTTATATTATGACTATTCGATGACTAGATTTGTCCAGCGTTTGTCTATTCATCGAGCTATCTGCCATGCGCAAGTCCCTTCAAGGTTTTAGTAAACTTTATTACAACAAATAACTTTGTTTCCATATCCAATTAGATAGTCCGAATTTATCATTATGTATTAAGTACATGGAGTACACCATGTATAAAAAATATTTAATACGTATTTCGCTGACATGTGACATTGCCAAAATTTTACATTTGAGTTTTTATAACACAATTTATTATTATTGTCATTGCAATGAGGTGGGGTGTACAAAAAGAGTTCTATTATGTGAGAAAGAGACAGCTGATAAAATTTTCAAGTTACAATGTACTGTGTAGATGAGGTGGGAATTTTTAATGGGTAAACTTCTCAATAACATTGTGATGTAGCATACCTCTGGGGGCATCCAGGCGTAGGTCCCCGCAGCCGACATCCTCGTGGTCTTGTAAACCTCTCTCGCCAACCCAAAGTCTGTTATCTTCAAGGTCCTGTCCTCCAAGTCATCATTTTCTATCGCTTCACTCAAGAGAACTGAAAACAGAGAGACGGCCCAAATCAATAAACATAAACATGTATGTTTTATCCTACAGTTGCAAGATTGCATGCATGAATTAAAAATGTTCGGAAGCCTCTGAATTTTCATGCGACAGTTTTCGATCTGCGCTCGCGCAATAGAACGATAGTGGCGAACCTGCGCGCTAAAAAAAACGAACTACGAACGAAATTTGATGTTAACCGATTTTCACTACCTGTCAAATAGTATTTACTCTTTAAGAATGAGATTGGAGAGACAGTCAGGACTTTTACATGTAAACAGTTATTGTGACAATAGTTTAAAATACACACTATTGCTGCTAGTAAATCCATGCACGTGAACAGGCACTATTAACATTTATTAAGTTTTAGTGCAAAACAGGAAAACTTAACAATCATGAATATGACGGCATTGCATTGTGCTATTATATAATATGTTGTTAGATTAGTGACGCTTGGTTTATAATACATGTATGCAATACGGTTTTGCGATTGTTCATCTAAATATTTCACATAACACTGATTCATTGTATGAAAAACTTTGAAAGGTATTAAGTTAGTGCAGCCCTAACTCATAAATCTCAAAAGCACAATAGTGTTTATGTTTGCCACAAACTAATCTGCAATGTTAAATGACTTGCAGCAGATTTAATCATCATCCTTAGAAGCCATTTTTTCAACATCACTTTCATACCTCCGTTTTTATTGAACAAGGATTTCTTCAACGACTTTGGGTCATGGTGATAGTCAGTGCGACTTTTACATTCTCGCCGAAACTAAAATTTCTGTGGTGCACATATGGTGGTGAAATAAATAATCGTATGGCAAGTTCACTGCAACTAGATTAAAATTTTTGGTTCACGTCGGATTTCCGCAGTGGTTCAGTTTTTATACTATGTCAGTATTGTATTTTACTCTGTAAGGCCAAACAACAATAAAACGCCAATTAGCAAAATAGGTCTTTTATTTCTGAGAAATATTTTTTCTCGGTGTACATTTTGAGGCACACACAGAGAGTTCAATGACACCACTATTACAATAATCGTAGTTTTATTATGGTTTTGTTTTTTCCAAAATGGGCACGCGTTTCTTTTGATGGCCAAATTTCCGAGTTATTATTTTTATTATGCGATAATAATTAAAACACATTTATCTATTATGCATCACCTAAGGTTAATTAATCAGGTGATATATTCAATTCTTCTTCTTAATTGAGCGCTTAGAGACGGCGAATACGGATCGCAAACTCTGTCACGGGCAACCCCGATTTTTAGGTTGCTTGCGGCCTGTGTGCGCTTCCCTTGTTAATGTACGTACTCCGCACCAATTTACTTAATAATTATATCAGCATACAAATTATACAACTTTGGCCGCTATACAGATGTAAGTGCACAACAGTGGCGTGCGGTGACTGTTGAGATCGGGCATGCTCTTCATCACAGGTGATTTTATCTATCAAAACAGCTATTTACCAATTACCTATTAAAACATCTATACACATACTTGAGCTGGATAGGTATTTTGGAAAATAATGAAAGGTGGATTTTATTCATACATAGGTATTTCTTCTACACTGACAACGAAATAAGTAGTATAATATTTTCTTCTATAAATATGACGTACAATACTAGTATTATTCTGATATATTTTTAATTTCCAGGGTTTTGCTATATTAATACTTTTATATTAGATATGCATGTTTTATGTTAAGGATCTCAATCTAGGAATATTTTTGCATGCGCTGCATCTACACTATGTTTGAACCGCACGCCACTGATGCAAAATCACGTGTATGAAACTCAACACACGCTACAATTACTGCAGACATTGCTATCAAATTAAATATATTTTGGAGAGTCCACATCGTACAAATGTGTACTGTACAGAAACCGACATTCTACAAGACCACACGTCGCTACTTCCGACGAAACCGTAAAAAAAACTCTTCTAAATATGACCACACTTGCTTATTTCATTTGAAAGACCCGTTAGGACGTTAGGAGATCGATACTTCTTTAGGGACAACACAATGAAATGGACCTCCAAACAAACCCGCCCGCCACCACACTTGGTCTTAATCGAGCGTATCATTAGACCCTACGATTGGTGTGAAGCATTAGCAGTTTTTTATGCCTGGTAATGTCTCAGGAGCAGTCAACACATACCGAAACTGAGGTCGCCACACTCTCAAGTGAGCTTTGATTTATTTTACTGATTCACATAGTTTAATAAAAAGTGACATGATAGAGAAAAGTACCTACGGAGAACAAACATAAAAAATAAATGAATTTAATGATATATGTAAATATTACCAACTGGGCAGTGGAGGACCCAGTATAGATTTGGTGGCAAACTGTGGGCAGGTTGCTAGGTCAAAAAGGCGTGAGCCAAAGAAAGGATATTTTAACGAAAATCAGTTACGTCCTTATGGTGGAAATGTTTAGAGTTAAAATTTCAGCGGCTCAAAAGTCCCGCCAGCAAAAGGAATCCCTTGAGAAAGTTACATTTTATTGATACAATATTAATATGTGAGAAACTATAAAATGGATAGGTATGCCATTCTTGTAACGAAGCAAATTGTACCATACCCCCAAGAAATAATTACGTACCTATATGAATTAGTGCTAATTCAGATATTTCCGTATCCAAACAAAAAGTAATAAAAAATATGCATTAAAAGTGTCATTATCTTTTATTCAAATTATTATTTCATGTGAAGGTTGAGTACGCAGAACACGATAATAGGTTTTTTTTTATTTAGAGAAGCCAAAAAACCATTTAAAATTATTATTTATGATTTACTGGAATTGTTGTATAATAAAAATTATTACTTTAGTCGCTCGCATTTGCCAGAAAAAATACAGTTTTTTTATATAATGACATATGCAATGCAAATGACAAAGTGTAAAACATCAGATGGGTTCTACGTGATTACTTTTAATTAAAATGAAATTTACTTGTCTAAAGTGAATGTATCACGTAGTGAAACGGTGAAAGATACACTTTGTCTTGGTTCATGGAAAAATTGACCGCGCGGAGAATTGACCGCAGATTTTAATTCTCAGATTATTTATTTGTTTACTTTATTGACGCTTAATTATCCAAGAATAAAGGATAATGCACTGACGCAAATCACTCCATTGCACTATATCATAGACTTATAGAGGAAACGCGCACATCTGTATTAATAAACAGTATCTACCTATATAATATGTGGTTGAGCAAAGTGGTTAATACACTTTGATTGTTTTGAAATATTACGGTGAATGTTAATTAACTTCAATATGTATGTAAAAGTATTTGATTTAGATTGTGAATACATCATCGGCATGCACGCTATCCTCTTTTTGCACGGGGGATACGTTCCAAAAACTACCGTGTAAAACAAGGCGCCCATACATACTCGTACATAAATGGTAGATAGGTTCCAATACTTAATCAACTTAAAATACGAAATTCTTCAACTCAAAAATAAATCGAATTTATTTTTTATTTATTACATTAAAATACGCATACATGAAACATACATAGTTTTCGATTTAAATTAAATTTAGCATAGAGAAATATATTCATTCAGTCTCGTTACTTGACAATAAACGTGCCTGTTTACTACTTTTTTTTCTGGCGAAAAATTACTCATCGCTGGAAATATTTAATGACGCTGACGCCGAAGTACGCGACGCGTCTCTCGTATCGAACCCGAAGTGACTGACTAGTGGCGCCATGTATGTACGTATGTATGTCTGGGCGGCATCCGGTGACAACATATGTATGCACCAGTGGCGTCCGGTCCTTTGCAAAGCAATTTTTTAATAAATATGTACATACATACGTATTTTTATTCTTTTTAGTTTTTTTTAAACCGTGTTAAAGCAAAAAAAAACAGTTTAAATAAAAGATAATAACAAATAATCGGTACTTTTTTTAAATCGTGTTATTTCGAAACCGTGCAAAAAGAGGATCGGGTGTATATAACAGTTTTAATTTATTTAAATCATACGTCATAATATATCTCTTTATTAAATTATTCAACAATAATTGACCGAAGACTTCGTTCTTCTTATTATTTTTAAACGCAGCGCTCGGAATGGAAAATTTAACGAACCGGAGCGCTAAGTAATTTTCCGAAGTATTCACATAGTTATCTAATTTTATGTATATTTTATAAAAATAGGTGTTACATTTTTGTTATATGACCTATCTCGCTCAGATGGCAAAAGTAATATTTCCACAAGACGGAGCTATAATTTTGGGGATTTCATGAAACGGAACGGCGCTCCGGTCCATTTCGAGCCCTGTTCAAACGGTTTAAGAGACAATAATGAGTCTTAATGAATTATTTATTTAGCTACGATTCTCATCCATGACAGTTCGGCGATTTGCCGATCGATGTTTTAATAATACTATTTCATTAATAAAAACATCTAAAACAAACAGTACTTTTCGCGTAGATCAAAAATAATAATAAATCGCTAAGCCGCTTAGGTATATTACGAGAAGATACCGGTCATTAGAGTTGATGCCAGACCGCACACTTAGTCCAGCGCGCAGAGAGAGGTCCGTTTGATTGACGGGTCGCACGGGTTAGCATCCCACATGGCGCACAGGGGGTGGGCACCTTGCAGTGAGTGGGCAGTATAAAATAATTATGAATTATCGACATCTACGTACATACTACGTATGAACAAGTTCATGGGTGGTGTTGATCTGTTACCGGCGGTAACTGCATGAGAAATCTTTCTTTCCTCAGAATGTCAAGCTATCTGACATCTGTAACAAAGTCCAACTAATTAGGAAAACAATATCAATGTTTAACCAAAACTATTTCGGGTATTTATACATCCGTCGGTGAGTTTATATTTAGACGGAGGATGTTTTATATTTATTTATTATTTGCGTGTTGCCTTTTCATATTAGATACTCTATTCTCTGCCACTATTGAGAGCATAGAGGTATTAAATTAAAAGAGGGGCAACGAATCGGCTTTCTCATACAGCTGAATGAAGCATGCCAACAATAGCCGATAACTTACGAAAAATAGCGACGCGATAAAAAAAAATCAGGGCATCACAGAGGATTTACTTTGGTCATTATAACGTACCCATATAATATAATGTTAACGCTTTCGCTGCTGAATAGATAATGAGATTTTAATTGCCCCCTTTAAAATGCACGTTAATTACATCGATCGGCCGCCTGGTCATTACGCACCGTGTGCGTCTTCCGCGTCCAAAGTATTAACGTTCAAATTTTGCCACAAATTGATTACCAGCCCGCCCCACCATACTGTTTCGCCATACTATTCGGCTTCACCATACTTTCATATAACCTGCCGCCCCTAGATTGAGAGGAATTAAAAGCTTTCTTTTCTCCCCCATGCTTGCGCAAAGGTTTAGGCATTTTACTGTAAATAACCGTGTCCGGAAACTTGTATGTCTGCAGTTCGCCGTATCACACTTCACCGTGAAATGTTGTATCGGAAATATATGGCCGTATATTAAAGACCGTCCAACATCTTTGGGTCGTAGGTATAGTACTGACACAAAATTCATGTCTAAATAAAACACGGTTCTTGTCGTTTTACACTTTACAGGAAGCCAGCAGCAAACACATTTTGGAAATAGCCGATATATGTACTGAATTATTTGTTAGGTTAGGTTTATTCTTGATTTCATGAATTTTGCCAAAATCAGCTATGAAAATTGAATTAATGTTCATATTGAAACTAATAAAAATGGAGACCGTATAGTATGCGGTCATCTCTTTTCGATAAGAAAGCTCAAGGCGAAGGGGGGAGGGTTTTGGTTCCAGAAACGACCATGCCCCGTGGTGACGTAGAAGACTTGATATAGAAGTCGCACTGTATAAGATGACGTTAAAATGTGTGAAGGATAAACCTACCGTATGTACGGCATCACGAAACGAGTAAAGTCCATTAGTAGGTGTAAGTTGTTGCCCCTTTTAACGGAACGTATTATTAAAAATCATTTTTCGTGTGAAAAATGTTGAACGCGGCAATGCAATTATGTATGCAAATAGTAATTGAGTGTGTAATTTTGAGAATGTGGGAGGATTTTTAAGTGGCTAAAAAGCAACTAGCCACAAAATATGAAACGTAACAATATTAATATTGTTATAATGTAGGCAAAATGTGAATAATGTAATTATTATCAGTGGGCTACAGAGCAAAACACAACCTTCCATTTCGTTATAATAAACCAAAACATGATGCTAAGTGGTCTCGCACATACAAACTGAAGGCAACAACGACTCGACAATTTAGTTGACATCCAAAACACAATACGCTAAGAGTGGAGGTAGGCTGTTGAGACCCGTCATAAACAGTCCACAATAAAAGTCAGTCATACATATTTGTTTTCATTGAACAATACAAATAGCTGATGACATTGGTTGGTTTTTAAAATGCAATTAAACCCTGCCTAAAGCAATTACAAAACTGATCGGACATGGTAGGAGAAAAAAACATTATGCTGGAATATATCAGCGCTTGAAATGGAATATTTTATGAACCGGATCACTCAATAATTTTTCGAAAATATTAACACTTTTTTTCTAATTTTATGTATATTTTATAAAAATATGTGTGTTAATTTTTTTGTTAAATGGCCTACCTAGCTCAGATTGTCGACTTAATTTATACACGAGACAGCGATAACTTCGGGGATTTCATAAACCGGAACTGCGCTCCGGTCATTTCGAGGCCTGGTATAATATATAAATGACTATATTTTTGAATAACTGGCTCCTGAGTAAGTAAACGATGATTGAACATTAAGAAACAACGGAACCTTTTATAGTTGCGATGTTTTGAATTCCGAGAGTTCCGGTCCTGGTTAATTTTGCAGCTCTGACTGAATCTAGATGAGCTGACACGTCTCGGGTATAGGTACTTTGTAGAGAATGGCGAAAGGTTCAGTGGAATTACGTAAATGTGGGTAATTTTATTCAGGAGTAGGTGGACGACGCCTTCCAAACGGAGTTTACACAATGGTATATGATACCTCTATTTCTATCTATTAATCAGAACTGATTAATAAATAGAATTCCGTAGGCAATACCCCAAATACACTACATTTTGACACAGGCTTTTGAATGTGAGTGTCCTACGAAAATGAACCACACATTATAGACGTGGAATAGTGTGTGTTGCAACGCAACCTTCAAATACACCAATATTGAATGAGCGTCAGTGCGTAAGCCGAGAGCAGTTGTCAGAACGAAGGACAAGGGTATTCTTGACAAGTGTTTATGTTTATCCCATATTCTTCCACACTCGAGATCGGTTGCCAGTTACTCCATACCAGTTAGGTATTTCAGTTCCCATTAATTCTGTGTTCCCTAGTATCAGATTACTACTCGAAAGAAGTAGGTACATAATACTAGTATAACATCCATAAATATTGGTATGAAAATGAAACTTCAAAATAAATAAAACCTTATCCGAACAACATTAAGTGAAATCTATCGCATGTGAGCCCATACGTTACACGGCAAAATGGCATTTCTCTCCAGTGTTGTAAATTCATTAAACGCTAATGGAGTGTTATTTCCATAAGCGGCAAATCTGCGCGCATATTAATCGAGCGACTTCCTCTTTAAAGTGCATTCGCGAAGCTGCACTTGGAAGAAGCGAAATACGTAGTTGGTCAGCGGGCAACTTGCGTGTTGCCAGTATCGCGGATGTTTATTGTCACCTTGTATGGGAGAGGCGCGCGTTTCTCGATCGATATGGCAGAAACATTCGCAAATATTACTTACTGACAGCGATTGACTTACTGTCAGCAACTGTGATGTAAATGCATTCTCAACGTGTCAAATTAAAAAAAGTAAGATTGTTTATAATAGTTTTAATCGTCTTCTTCCCATGACTAAAGATCGATTTGACAATGAGCAAATTATACAGCAAATAAGAATCCTTTGCAGGCCAGACAAAAAAGTGCGCACGACAATTTACACAGCTTCCGTTGAATGATAAAAGGTGATAAGATAATTAGGTACCTACAACCGATAAAGAACATCCTGTGTGGACGAGGAAACGTCCCGTGTTTATTAATTATAATACAGTTCCCTAAAAAGAATTTAAAAAAATGTTAAAAAGGACATCACCGGCATGGCATCCTGCCGGGAAAATCCACGGCATGTACAATCTGGTATTGATTAGCATATTAGGATTAGATCAACACAGTACACTAAAATGTTTTAATTTCTAAAGCAGAGTTACCCAAACAGGGCCGCGAGGGCCTAGAAAGTGTGCCACAATATAATTATTATTAGGCGGCTCTCGTGGTGCAGTGGGTAAAGCGCTGGCCTTCCGCCCGAGAGTTCTGGGTTCGATTCCCAGTGAGGACACAATATTTATGTGTTTTTCTCAAAGCCTGGGTGTTTGTGATTGTTCAAAATTACTAACAATCACCTTGTACGAAAAAAAAGCAAGGACATGGTTATTAATAATTCAAAAAAAAAAAATATATATATATATAATTATTATGTTGCGAACAGTGAGCACCAAACGAAGTCAATGAAACTCTTCTTTCAATGTTTAGTTGCTGTTTTAATTTTAAAATAATTATTAACACTAACATTTGAATATACAAACATACTTAAAAAGCTCCATTATTATTCTAGAAAACCCGACACTCGAACGTTCCATTGGATTCGAAACTATTTTGCTTGCATCAATATCTAATAATTACAAGATAAAAATAACTTTTTATATACAACGTTTTTAAATTTTCTGTTGAATTATTGTGCTCAATATGTTCAAACTTGTACTTGATATGAAGTAAATAAAAAAAACAACCAAACAAATATAGAATACTGAAATGTCATTTTGATTTCCATAGAAACGCACGTATATATTAATAATTTAGTTGCTAGAACCACCCACTTAGCAACCAATAATAGTGGATTGGATTACGGATTTCTTCCGAAATAACTTTTCATACAAAACAGAATTAACTGAAAATGAATTCAATTCTACTTAAAGATGGCTAAAAGTATTAAAATAATGCATTGGCATCGTGTTCTGATATATTCTAAAAGTTTCAAATGTCTAGCTAGTCGGGAAGTTAGTTGAAAATCGATTGCAAGATTTGTACTGGATAAACAACCACCGGACAAATAAGAATACGAGCTAATAAAAACGTTGTAAAAATACTCTCTCAATTTACATGTTTTTATTTCTTCATCTTATTATGGCATCTTTTATTGCAGGTCGGCCACCATCAGGGTCGTCTGCTACTCGGAAAAGTTCGATGGAGCTGAACTCGAACCGATCACGGATGTTCTTAAGTCACGGAACGGGACGTATTCTTTTGCTACGTTGACCGTTAATATTGTCTTGGATTTTGAGTTGAGGAATGCTGCATAGTTTGAAGACGAAAAGAACATTAATTGTCACATTTTCCAAAAAATGAAGACCAAAATGCGAATTTCAATTTTTAACGAAAATTAACAGTTGAACAAAATAAATGAAAATAACTTCGCCGTTATTCGCGTTATACACTGAAAAAAAACGTTAATAATTAAACTATGTGCATATACCTATTTATTATAATATATTGTGGTGGTTCATTTAAATAATGGGGAATTGTATTGGAAAGTTTTCAACGGCGCTCTGTCCATTTGGTGACATAAATTAATATCAAATATAAATTTTCGTCGGTAGTGGTAAAAATGAAGATGGGATGAAATACCGGCTTGATAGGTAAATAATTATAATAAAGTTAATAATAATTAACAATAATGTAGATATTTTTTCGTACATCCTTGGATGGACTTTCCACGCATACGCAGTTGAATTATATTATTCCATCCCGAAAAACTATTAAGTAGATATTACAAATACTTGACAACTGGTATTTTCTTAAAATTAACAATGTGGAAAATAATATGTTGATTTAGTAAGTGTTTGAAACAACTGGTGAGTGTTTTTCAGTGTGATTTTATAATTTTATAGGTAATTTGAATTGTTGGGCAGCACTGCTCAAAAGTACTCCAACCGAGGCTAATGTAGGTATAACTAAACCCGATAAAGTTAGATACGGGATAGGTATACAAAAAAAAACATTTCAAAACGGGAAAAATACTCTTGGGTTTACGATAGAATGATAGATGGATGCGCAGAAACATCATAATATTGGATGAAACCCGCATCGAGGGACACGTATACTTCAGTATGGCAAGTGAACATTTGAAGAGAAGGATATTGCTCTTCGGAACCATAACACTGAACCATTCTACGATGACTTTCGGCTACAGAAAAATAAATAATAACACGTTTATGTTTGCTTACAAAATATGATGGTTTCATTTCATTGGGTGGGTTTACTATACACTATAGCAGCGATGGAAAATACGTGGCCGCGTGCTCAACTTGGCAAGCTAAAAGTTTTCGACGCACGCCATAAAAAATAATTTCTTTTATTGTTTAATAAAAAAACAAAATGTTTATAGCGAAAAAATATAAAATCAAAACGAAATTATGTTGATGTATATTGTGGCAAAACTGGACAGTTGATGTTCTATATTGAATCGTGTACATTCAAAGATTAGAAATAGGTTGACAGAGGAAGATTCATTAATTTTGCAATAAACTCTGTATATAAACTCTGTATATAAACTCTGTAATAGTCTGATATAAAAAGTCTTGCAAATAACATGAAACAAAAAACCTCAAACAAAAATTAGTGTAGTTATTAAACGTTTTTATATTTTCTTTCATTTTATGTGTAATGGAAATGGAAATGGGCTAGACATAGCTCGATGAAGGGACAATCGTTGGACAAATTTAGACCTAGTGGTATCCAAGAGTCCGCAAGGTAGACCTAGAGGCCGCTGGATCGATGAAAGTACGGAAGTACGTGGCAAAGCAACGCATAGGACCGGGAGAAGTGGAATCAGCTCGGAGAGGCCTTCATCCAGCAGTGGATAGATTTAGGCTGATGAAGATAATTTTTTTATATATTCAATAAACAATATATATAGTTACCACTGTACCCAATTGTTTTTTTTATATTCAATAAATATAATTTAGATTATATCATATGTATACTTACTTAAAAAGGAATGACATGCGCCACGAATTAAAAAACATCGGCTTATTTTGGCACGCCGATCAAATCCTATTTGCCATCCCTGCAAAGAGTACATGATGGAATACGGAATACGTTTCTTACGCTTTTCTCATTTTTAGTATAGCGTAATTTTTTCGTTAGTATTTTTGACGTCAGTACTAAAACGAGAAGAATTTTATTATTAGAGAATAAAAGTAGTACGGTTGGCAACACTGTCATGACGCCACAACTAGCTTCAATCAAGTTGATTGATATATTGACAGTATAGAAAATAAATATTAATGTAAACTCAATATACCTATTATTTAGAATATTTCATATCTATAAATGATCACCGTCGATTGAAGAAAATACAAGTCACGATTAGAAAATAAGAAAATCTTCGACGTATTATGGAAACGTACGGTACAAACACCCAACATCCGGACGGGTGACATTGTACCAAATACCCAGATATACTAGTTATTGTCGTGAATTCCGCAGCGTTGAACAACAAAACCAATAATAGTATAATAATAATATAAAGTTCGTATTACATTGGTCGATGATGCGAATTCACATCATTCGCATAAGGATGAAAATTCTACACATAACTAGTAAAGATCTCCTGGGTGTCAAAACAATTATTAAATGTCATAAGGCGTTCATTAACGAAACCTCGCATATTTAAGGAATGTGATGAAAAATAAGAAGTATAAAATCGTACAGGCCTAAAGGGGTTATGTTTGAGGAAAGAGGGTGGAAAAAAATGTAGATGGCACAAGTGACACAGGAATTTTTGTTTAGGATAGCTGTAAATAGACAGGAATAAATAAAATATAAAGTTAACAATCAATAGTTAACCGTTATCGGGAATGTTTAAAATCAAATTCAGATTTTCCATTTTTATGATAACGGAGAAAAATGCGAACAACTTGCTTATTTGAGTATGATATGGATTTGACCATATTATATAACACAAAATATAGTTATGTGCATTTGGCTTTTTATAAGTTTACGTCATCTACATTTTTGATAATAATGAATTTAAAAAAATTACATTGGACAAAAAAGACAGAAACATAATATGTGTGTACAATTGGTGTGAAAACAATTGTTTGAATCAAATTAGTACGACAAATCGTCTGGTTTTGACAAACTAGTTATTTTTACAGTTTACTTGCTTTATATATTTGGGTATGACACGTATAAAAAATGGATATGTCTGGTTTTGATTCTATACGTCACATTTATAGATCTCAATTCCCACATTTTTTATTTCCATGCCCTAACACCGGGGCGTGACAGGGTAAGACTGTAAAAATATAGAAAAAATACTTAGTAGGTATATGGGTATCTTATGCGCCTTAACAATTAGTAGCAGACACTACAGTAACGTATGACTTAATATTATATAGAATGGAGATGCTACCACACCGTTTACCAAGTTTATGGAATATTGAAAAATTGGAAGGTGATAACCACAAACCTTATTCAAACCGGGACAAGGAACCAGAAACCATTGTATTGGTAAGCGCATGAACATTGCATTACCTACTAATCGGTTCGCAAACATGTTAAGTGAATACGCCATTTTATTTTAAGGCCTAGTCCGTATAATATTACGTCTATTCTATGTTTAAATACACCGCGGTTATGCGTACGGCAGTTATATCGAAAGCAAAAGTGTCAAAACTGTTTAATATTATAAAGAATACATATTTTCTTGAAAGACAACTGTCATCATGATATTATAATACCAATTTTTTATATTGGACTATCTAAAAAATTTGAGGTAAAAAAATCATAATTAAGTGCAAAAAGTTTTGAAAATAGCATTGGTCTAATCTCACCCCTTTTTACGATACATATTTACTTTATTATGCACTTAAAAAATAGTTCGTGTTACAGATCACACTGCGGGGGTTGGATGTTTTTAGCACATAGACTCAGTCAAATTATTAGCTTCAAAACAGTGAAAGTATTTGTTTATTATTGTTATTAATACATTGATTGACTTTATTACTTTCAATATTACTGAAAATAATGACTAAAATATTTCAAACATTTTTAGTCACCGTCAATCAGCATTTAAATATTCAAAACACGGAGAAAAGTATCGAACGATTCGATATTGACAACAACTTGTCGGTACCAGTGTCGTATTGGAAGTAAGAAGGTATAGATACTTTATTGACGACCTTCGTGATGCGTGACCGGTGAATCTATGTGCGCGACGATCAAGCTGAAGTCAGTCGCAAATAGATCGTGCATTTAAAAACCAAATTGCTATACTCCTCGCGTCTGAAACCACAATCGCTGTAATGCGAACTGACGTCTTCGGGTTGGGTTCAATCGCGTTAGATACTCTCGCGCAACGTGCTGCAAATAGCTGCACATATAAGGGGAAACAGACTTGCCGCAGCGAAAGATCAAGTACCTACATATTGTTTAGTTTCATATTGACCAAGAAGGCGTTGACTGTCATGTAGTATCTCGTGATAATGTTCGCAACATTACAAGCAACTGTAGTTAGTATCAATACATGATACCCGTATAAACAATTTTGGTTTAACACGCTTAACGTAGGTGGTAACAAATTAATACTGCGTAATATTTACACACTACTTCGTATTGCTTCGCCGGTAATGATTTATCCTTCGATTGGGTAATGAAAGGTTTTTAATAGGCCTGGAAAATCGATCTAAGAATTACTTATTTGCGTACCATATATCCATCCATTTGGCCATCTTTTTCCTGTCTCACAGAGTACTGAGCTCAGTTTCTAATATGCCAGAGCCAGGACGTCCTTCTTCTGCCAGGGCTTCGCTTACCAGATATATTCCCTTGAATGATAGTATGCAGAAGTTATCATTTTTCAGGATTCTGCATAAAAGTGACAAAGGGTGCCATTACAAGGAAGATAGGCTGTGGTGGATAACTGAAAAACTCCTAGGGCTATGTATGGGATATAATTTTTGTTTCATCTTCAGTATTTTACAATATACACAGAAACAGTTTAATAAAAAAGTAATGCCCGACCAGAAATAAAACCTGGATTAAAAAAATCGACGACCTCATTAGTAGAGCTTCTTATCCGATAGACCGCTATGACAGACCGCGTAAAATAAACATAGTCATATGTAATATACGCAAAGGCGTAGTCGTTAGAAGCATACGTCGCTTCATATAGTGAACCAGAGAAAACAAAAATCTAAAAGACGAATCGTGGCAAATTACATACAAAAAGCTCTGGACTATCGCAAGCGTTTGTTTGCGTATATTAGTAGAAGATTCTATAGACTCGGATACAGTCTATCTATGTACGCGTAGGCGAATCCTAAATTGCATTAAGTTATAGGTACTAATACTTAGAGACAGATGGCTCTGTCGTCATATTTTTAACTTTTAAAATGTTTTAAGACGATTAAAATCTTTTCCCCCCCTTAATGTAAGCTTTAAATAATCGCCTAGTATGGAGTCTTGCTGTTTCTGTGCGCGTCCACGCCTCGACTCCATATATCAGGACTGAACAAAAACATAACATTTTATTTAGGTTCCGATTACCAGACATAGGTCGTGGCTAAGAATTACCAAGTGGACAATTCAAGCTATCACGTGCTTGTGGGTAATATAAGAAAATCACAGTGTCAATAGGTGGTAAGGTATTAATCGATGTGGACTTAAAAAGTACTAGTCGAAATGGAAAAAAAAACTGTAAAACATCAAACGCACTATGCACTATTAGCTGTATGTATAAATATATAATAGTTTTGGGATTTCCCGGTTGGGTAAGCGATATTATTATGTATTATTATTGTGAACTATGGACCTATAATCAGCATGTCATTTATTTACACGTATGTATAAAGCAAAAAAGTAATTAATATATTTAGTTGTGTAAGTGGGTACATAGTAGTATAATCAAAAAAACTAAGGTATCTATAACTACACTACTACTACAGTATCTATTTTTAGTAACTATTCTATAATTGCGGGTCGATTCTATCCTTACTGTTAAATTGTAACTTACCAACTGCCCCCTTGCATAATATTGCAATACGTATAGTAAGCAATAAAGAAGGTTTCAATGAATTACGATCGTATTGTCGAGGAAAATAATTTCAAACAAAGCCGGATCAATCTTTAGTACCAATTACACATTTTAATATTATTCTAGACCGGTCTCGTCCACTTCAGAGGGACATTGTCGACTAGTTTCTGAAGCTGACGAAACCGACCCAGAATAATATTAAAAAAGTTAGTAAGTACTAAATATTGTGTTTTTATTTATTAATTATTAAACTAATATGTAATTAATCAGTGAAAATCGTTTACATAGCTTTTTGACACATGGATTTTTGATTGAACTCACAGTATAATGACAAAAAGCTGACAGCATTCCGAAAAGCATTAATATGATAATATAGTATTTTCCCATCTAGATGACGGATAGTTTTTCGAGTTGTAAACCGTTTCTCATGATTTTAATAGGTACAAACCTAATGTATTATTTTATCACAGAAGATAAAGTAATTTCAAGTGAAAAAAACGTTAATGCGAATCAATTAATCGTTTGTTCACATTGTGTATATGCATTATGACTCCTTATTTAATTCGATAGATGTGTTAAACATTTTTAAACGAAATTTCGTTAACATTGATAAAAAAAGAACTGGCCCGCCCCATCAAAAGCCACTCAGATCGATGAGGATTTTCTTTTAAACAATAAGATATTGGGCGGCTACACCTCTACCAAATTTCAAGTCACTATCTCGGACGACAAACGCGTGAAAATATTGACAAGTAACAAGTGTTTATTTTATTACCAGTCGAGAATCAACGGGAGATATTATTAGGCGTCCATTTACACAAACCGATATGTCCACAAATGGTCAAAATTTAAAAAAATATACGTAGGTACCTACATATTAAAAAGGCACATGAGCTAATGTTTAAAAACTTAATGTCTTACTGACATAGATCAATTCAAATTATACAAATAAACACCAAATTATACCAAAAAATGTTTCAAGGGTTGAAACCAACCATTTACGTTTGATACAGAAAAAAACAACGTTTACCACATATTATAATATAATGACGTGTGTAAGTCTTTTGTAATTTCTAAATAGTTTTACAAGTTAAGATAACCGGTAAAAATCGTTAATATTGGGTGTTTTTTTATCATCCTTGGTTTCAAATCCTCTAATACAAGATTAATAAATTACAAAATCCCTCAGTTAGACGTGTAACACATCGTTTTTAATATTATATTTTATGTTATTAATTGTCAAATCTTTCGTTTCGTAATAATATGCAATTTTTAATTACGAGCGATAGCATTACCATTTATCGCGAGTAAATGACAGCTAATATTTATTATTCGCGCGAAATATTATCTCGAAATGAGAACACAGCTGACTCCGAATGACGTCGGAATCAAAGTCCCCACATTGTGACTTAAAAAAGCAATATGTTAAATGGCAATAATACATACATTGACTTACTAAATAAAGGAAGAAGCATCTGAAAAATAAAAGGGCTCTAGCTAGTAAATGACTATATCCATACAAATGTCAGATAAATATCGTTAAAAATAAACGCTATCAATACATATTGCAAATGCGAGGGTGACCATAGCTGTAGATATTTCATCAAATTATTGAGGATATCGATATATTCCACTTACGTGAAAGTGAATTTAGGTGGACGTTATTTTATAATTAGTTTACTCACTGATTTTGATGTCAACGATGATCGAGCGGTAACGTATCGGACAATAATGTTGTAATATGTCTGACAAAAAATCACGTGTTGTTTTTCAATGTGTTTAGACCCAGAGGTTGGACCTGATAGGTTGAGCAAGTGGCTAACATCCATTTCATCTTGTAAAAAACAAAAATCTGTGAATATAAATTCCACTCTGTGGAGGCCCATATGATCTTAGGATCGGGCATGATAAAAAACGTTTGTATAAACTATAAAGTACCAAAGGGATACACCTCCTCCACCCGCCCTTATGCACGGCCGCCTTCCACAGCGCTGTATTGCGACATAATGAATATTTAATTGCTCACATTTCGTCTCGAACGGAGCCGCACGGGACCGATTATTTGCAACCATGCACCTCGGTGCTCAAGACGGACTCTAGAAAGAAAGAGAGAAAGTGAGGTCCAGCTCTGCTGGCCGCCGGCGTGATGCGCCCTGTGTACCCGCGTACTGATGCTCAAGATTTTAGTCTCATTCCACGGAGGAGTCGGGATTATCCCGCTACAACGCTGCAAATTTTTCAAATGCCGAAAAATTGGCCTCTATTGCAATCAGGTCCGCGTGGCCAATTGGGCCCGTGTGAGGACGGACCCTGGCAAACAGCTCCGCTCGTTCGGATTCCATAAACGGGAAATCCCAGAGGACGTGTTTAGCGTCTTGTTGGTCATGCCCGCAGGTACAACCCGGCCCATATTCAATTAAGCGAAACCCATGAAGCTTGGCGGCGAAGTTACCATGGCCGGTGAGGAACTAGCTAGTCCAGTGCGACGGTTGAAGTCTCCGCGTTTGGTGCCTGCAGAATACGTCTGGAAAAAAACGATAAGCGTGCCGCATCTTGTAGGAAGCCGTCCACCTCGACTGCAATGCCGCAAATGCGGTCTTGTAGACTAGCTCGCTTACAGTTTTCCTGTAAGGTACCTCCTCGGATCTCGGCGGCGGTGTCAGAGGGACACCGGCCAGTGTGGTGCTGATCCCCCTCAAGACGATCCTCTTGTTTGGACGTGCAGATTGAGGGGTAGCACTCCCGCGAGCACGGCAAGCGCGTCTGTGGAGGTGGTACGGTAGGCTTTAATGCCCGCTTAGTAATACGCGACGCTCGTTTGCTAACGCGTTGTTCGTGGAGCATTGCAGACATAAATGTTACAATTTTATTAGATTCAACAAGAACATCAATTTGATATTGATTAGTATCAAATATCTAATAATAACGCTATTATTATGAGGTATTTGATAGGTACGACTAGATACTTACGAGCACCTACCAGAATGTTATATAAACCGGTGGGTTTTATTAGTATTACGTATTTTGTAAAGTGTTGTATTTACAGATGGATTTGATCGCATATACATACGGCCATCTATTTCACGAAGAACTGTGGATACGGCCAAATTTCCGGAAGCGCATTTTCAAGACTCAACTCGTATGAGAACGCGAAACTATCAACGCCGGTTATATCATCTTTCATGTCGAGCATGGATGGATCTTAATGGTGTAGTGTAGGGATATCTCAGCAGTGACCAAATCGACTACGAAGGGATAATATTATCGGCATTAATAAAACATCCGATGCAGTAAATACACCTGTTGTAAAAATACAACACGTCTGCTCCTTCTGACATATTTGTGCTACCAGCTTTTCCTGCGGGCCTCCTGTGTCGTTTTATTTCTCGGTCGATCGTGCAAAAACGGCGCGCTGAATAAATTCACTGCACTGCTCGTGGAACTCATCGTAAGGTCTATGACCGCGGAAAAGCTTACATATTATTATTATTGCACACGCTACGTCAAAATACAATCCCGATACATCACTTTTCAATTCGTATTTTTCTCGCCAAAGTCACGTAATGTATTGTTGCTTCTGTGCAATTTGTTATTATTGAATTATCACGGAGTAGCCAGATGGGACGCCATATTTGGACCGGATCGATTAATTTCAGCGTATGGTTTAATGGGACGGTATGATTATAAAACAATACGTAATACCGCCTATCTAAAAAAAAATAGTCTCAATCTTCCATCTAAAAAAATACTTACCATAACCATTTACGATGAAAGCAAGATTACATGATTTTTTAAACGAGACATTGTTTATTTTATATCACCTCATTCCAAATATTATCTTACGAAAAAAATATAAATGAACATTGTTATTTTAATATATTCTATCAATAATACCCGAACATGCCACGGTCCTCCAATATATCCAATGTTAATGACCAGAATGCAATATTAAGAAAACGCAGGTAAATTGACTTGGAGTACCTACCTACATTTGAGAGCCTAATAGTATATTCAGATGACATTCGACTGTACCTGAAGCAGTGGCATTTAAATTGTACAATGCGAGCAATTCCCAATAACCCCAGAAAGACAATCATAATTATTGGGTCCACAATCACAATGAATCGTATAATATCTAAAAGTGGCTGTTTTTATTCACACCATCTTCTTATTTCCTGTGTCAAGCCCTGTTAGAGGTCAGCCACCAGCAAGGTAATATTTGGTCTATTTAGCATCTGCTACCCAGAACAGTTCGGTGGAGCTGCACTCGTACCGACTATAAAAGTTCTTAAGCCACGAAATTCGGCGTCCTCATTTGGTACGTTTACCGTTCACGCATAACAAAGTGTAAACTGCTCTTCCCTTACCGCTACCACTCATCATTAGACCTACTTAATTTTTTTGTTGAAAATTTTAAAAACGAAAACAAAGCCCTTATAATAAAAAAACTCTAGGTGAGGTCAAAATACATCTTATCTGTGATTGTTTCACTACTACTATATCGCAATAGTTACATGTAAGTTGTACGTATGAAGTTCATCGTGGGACACTATTATTCGTGCGCCGCAGTACGTGAAACATGCGTTCGTATAACATTTTATCAAATGACCAGTTCTTCGTTGAACATTTCACCGTGGAATACATTTGTACGTATCTTACAAAATGCTGCGATAGTTTGCAAATAGTACTGTTCCACTTAGATTAACCCTAACCTAACATAATCTAGTAAAGACATCTCATGAAATTCGCCACATGTTGTAGCATACGTACAAATATACTCCACGGTGAAATGTTTCGCGTACTGCGGCGCACGAATAAGTGTCCTGCGGTGAACTGTTTACGTACACATTTCCGGATACGTACCGCAATTAAGCCTGATCACTTTAAAATATTATACAATACCGAATTGAACTCTAAAAATGTATAGATAATATAATTCTATACAGACTTTATTTTTACAAAAGTACAATAAGTCGTCAGCGTAGATTATAAGTGTTGTCGTAGACACACTTCTACGGAAAAGCGTAGAGGTAAGCCCTACCAGGAAAACATTAATGTCTCTTTCATGGAATTAACGGATCGTAAGTAGAATATACAAGACTATAATACTTATGAACCTATTCAGAATTGTATATAAAAGGAAATCCGTAAACGGCAATAAAATTATAATATCCAAGATTAATAATGACAACAGATAAATTTCGAGGGACACCTATTTAGTTTTTGAACGTTTATCATTTTCTCTGGGCAATTATGCCGGTATAACTTATATTATTTTCTAATTCTCTCCGAAGCTACCTAAATATTATATACTATTTAGTATCGACGAGGGATTTTGCTTACTTGACGAATCATGACAGTTTTCCACTGAATCCGTCGTAACATTACTCCGGTCACCAGGCAATTCCCATGCAACTCCAATTTTCCATAACACACACACACACACACACAGTCGCATAATTATACATTACATGTCCATGTCCGACTAAGAGGATCATTAAAGAGTGGAGGTTGTATTAACAGATTTTATTTTTCGGTAAATAGATTCTCCATACATCCATACACCAATTCTAAACACACATTGAAAAACAACATGTGAATTCGTCAGACCCAGGATTCGAACCCGGGACCTATTATTATTATTTATTATTATTACGGGAGTTATTATTTTCAAAATATTATTACAGTTAGACTTATTCGTTAGTCAAGTGGTTTTCAAACTGTGCACCGCGATCAATAACCCAGGGACGCCGAAGGCTGTTTGAAAAAATGTAATTATCATTCCAGGCACACTCAAATGCATGATCACAATGATATGTCTTATTGTTATACCAGTGTGAGACCTCCAGTTCTTGTTCTCGAGATATAAAATTGTTTTTGAACAGCACCTATTTCACATTAGGAACTAATTTCAAAAATACTATATACTTAATACTACAAACCAATATAAATAATATAGAGAAATTCACATGGATTCAGCATCTGAGAAACGAGGGCAGCTGCAAAAATGTCCCATGCGTTGATTGGGGGCGACAATTAAGGGATGAATAAAAATAATAAAACTTTTGAGAGTAGATTCCGTGCAGTATAGCTGGTCGAGAATAGCTGGCCTAGCATCACACTAATTGCTTTTTTGGGAGCGTCGTGAAAACATTTTTTGATATGAAGGTAAAGTTTGAAAACTACTGCGTTAGTCCGTATTATTCGGTATATTAAATGAAAAAAAACCTATTGATTTATTTAATTAATGCTATCCGTATAAATAAGTGGTCTACGGAGGCGAAATCTGGATGTTAAACGAACGGACATTTGGTATAATACATATTTGGTATTAAAGCCCAGAATAAGTAACTTAAATGTACCGCAATTTTATCGCAGATTTTTATATAAAAGTAATACTAGGGTATTCAATGGTTTTAATCGATTTTGGCTGACCGTATGTTTACCGTTCATAAATGAATTACACGTGACCGAATTGAGGGTTAAAACACCGTTCAAAGAATCCGAATCAATCTATCAAAGACCCGCCCATGATCGGAACCACATTGGAGGGGTACGGAGTCACTGTGGCTTAGTGCAATAATCCCAATATGAATTGCCAGACACGTGCGAAGGCAGCTGTGCCGTAAGCTCCCAAAATGCTCGGCTTAGTACGTACACGTCGTAACATTGCGCGAAAGTAGAATTTCTACCTTTCGGATTCATTTCGACATTTGGCGCGCCTATTACATTTTCAAAAAAAGCTTACTGAGATAAAGCTCCGTTGATTTAACAATAAAAGCTATCGGATAACAATATAGTACCTACTCCATTACTAAATAAGTACTCCGTCTAAATAGGTTATGATTGGATTTTACGAATTCGAAATAATTGTTATAAATTTTCTGATAGGCTTCATCAGTGCCAAGAAATATGACAGAATTTTCATTAATGACACAAAATGGAGTAGGGATGTAGAAGATGGGAGGTCAAGGTTCGAATTTAGCAGTGGAGCCGCCTAAGAAGTAAAAAAAGCTACCCGACATGAATGAAGAATGGAAATGGACGTAATGACGAATTGGTAATTACGAATGGCACATGACGTGGAGCTATAAGATGACAACAATTCGATCGCCAGTCCTCAGTAAAAGACGCGATAACCGTCAAGATGACTAATATGTACCTAATATTATGATCCTGAAATTATTGAGATAAGATTTTAAATATATAAACATGACATGAAACATATTGATAGATCGTCAAAAAATCAGTGCAGACATAACGCTGTTACTGATGGAAACTTCATTATCATCATAGCGAGTAGGTTCCTATATCAAATTTCAACATATGAGTATACGTTTTATAACTTTGCATTTTTTTGCACTCTTTACTATACTTATACACCCACGATGGTTTAGGCGCGGCTTAGCGTCGTGAGTCGCAGGTTCGAATCCTTGGTCAGGCAAGTATACATATTGTTTTTCAATTTGTGCATCAGTCAGAATATGGACCTAATAGGTTGAGCAAGTGGCTGACATCCATTTCTCATAAAAACAAAATCTGTTGGAGGCCCATATGATCTCATTAGGATCGGACATGGTCGGAAAAAAAACTATACTGATACGCCTCTTTACCTGATTACCTCGCATAAAATTAGATCAAATGATATTTACTAGTGTTAACATATGTAGTAATAAATACATAGACAGATAATATATTATGTATTTTCATTGGCGATCTAGCTTCACGTGTAAAGGTGGCAGTATTTACCTTTAGAAATACGTACGAAATTCACAGAGAAAGTCCAAATATAATTTTTCTCAATTCATAAAGGTATTATTATAGGCAATATAAGAGTCCTAGTAATATAAGCAGGTATTTCAATTGGCTGTGTTTCGCGTAATAACAGTTTCTTTTTATTGTGCGATACTATTAATTGTTTATTATTCGATCAGGCTATTAGGTACATGTACATGCTTTAGCTAGAATCTAGATTAAAACAGACATGCAAAAACAAGCTGCGGGATTCGAACCCGCGACCCACGGGGGACGCCTAATGTTAATGGTCTCCCACCTTTTTTCTTTTTACTAACCAACTAGTGGGAAAAGCACACACAATACCGCATTCGCAGCGAATTTGTTAGTCCAACTTCCCTTTATAATGCCTACGTGCTATTTTAGCATTTTACTGAATGGGAAAGAATAAACCTTGAAGTAAATGAATTTATTGTTAAAATTAAGGTACATATATTATACGTATTAACAAAAGCGATTACCAAAGTACCAAAATAAGGCTTTAATCTCAATTTGAAACGACGATGCTTAGAATAAATAATAAATACCTTATTAGTATGGTATTAATACATTTTATATTATCATGAAATCAAGGTTAATTCCTAGAGAGGCCATAACAATATCATTCATATCTTTCCCACGTTGTTCCCTGATCTTTCCTATCAAATATATGTATCGTAGGTACGCCCAAAGATACCCCTTAAATTCTGACTTTACTGGGCATGCGGATCCTTAAGAATAGGATAGCCGATAGACAGAAGCAATGATATTATCTTTAAGTAAGTATCTTATACAAATAATCCAATTTCACTGGCAACTTTGACACATTAAATCGTCCTATGTCGTGTACAAGTCGATTAAAACAACCAAAGAGGGTAGTTAATTATGTAAGATAAGCATGGAGATAAGAAACAAAATAAAATGTTTCAACAATTTGTAACCCAAAACGTTTTACCAAAGTAAAACAACTACTTTGGGGTACTTACACTGTTTTCCAAAATTGGAAGCGTACCGACAACCACGCGACAAAAAAAACGATTTCATTTTTTCATGGTTTACATGCAGTCGTCATCACTGCAAACAATAATTTATTATAATACAATCAGTGCAATCGTGGGTAAGTACCAACAAGCAGCCCTTTGGCTCTGGGCGGGGAGGAATCGCAGGAGGGGTGTAATGTTGGGGGGGGGGGTTGCTTTAGGATGAACACTGTTTTGGTGAACTGACATATTGACACAGTAGAAATTACGCGTACCTATATGTTTGATTATAGATACAACGCGTATCGGATGAGAATTGTTTA
Organism: Rhyacophila brunnea; assembly: GCF_057557595.1. Taxonomy (NCBI): domain Eukaryota; kingdom Metazoa; phylum Arthropoda; class Insecta; order Trichoptera; family Rhyacophilidae; genus Rhyacophila; species Rhyacophila brunnea. The sequence continues at coordinate 32,635,962 of NW_028232871.1, read as the reverse complement.
GTTAAGGGTGCGTCTTCTTGGTTCTACAGAAATTGAAAAACAATATGTGTACTTGCCAGACCCAGGATTCGAACCTGGGACCCACGGCTTTATAGTCCAACGCTTATGCCGCGCGGCCACCGTGGGTGTTAGTACCTACTATAAATTGTAGCAAGCATCATTTTATTCTTGCCGGAATGCCGGTCAGATAAATATGTAGGTACCATTATTTTATATTCGAGCTGTTCGCGAGCGCGAAAGGACCCTAGGACCCTACGTTAAGAAAACGGCTAAGAAAGCATACATGAATATCAATGGTGTGTAGTGGCACCGTGAGCTGTCGTAGAGTAAGAGAATAACATTAAGAAGTGGAGCATTGCACACAGTAATGTTCCAATAGTTTCAATAAAAACAATAACAATATTTAAATTTATTTTATTATAATTTTAAATATCTAATTATTATTATTATCAGATATTTTTGATAGGCACCACTTGATACGAGCACCTACTTGCTAACCTACTTTTAAATCATTCTATAGAATATGATTGCATTTATAATTTACGAACCTACCCATTTTCTTCTGCATTTTTCGTGTATTCCGGTAGATTTTTAAGTGTTTTATTTAGATATGAATTTGATCTCAATGCTTAAATCGCCTAAATCGATTTCCGATACAAAATCTCACGGTGAACTGTGATACGGTCAACTGCATACGTACAATTTTCCGGACACGCATTACCCTGACCATCGCAATAGCGCAAGGATTCCATCAAATCCGTTTGTAAAACATTCCAGTCGAAGCGTTTATTTTCGAGTTTCACCTCTTCAATATTAGATTTGAAAAGTCGCTAACAACTTAGGCCGGATTTTATACATACTGCGAAGTCAAAACGTTGCTAAGAGAGAGCACGTACTAAACGGGTGGATGGGGTAGGGGTAGCAAAAGCTCTCTTATAATCCAGAGCCACAACTGTTCCGCATTTTTATCAGACACCTTTCGCAAATATTACAGACTTTTTTATTTCATAATATGAGCTAGTTGTTTCTTCATACCTGCATGGTTATTACTTATTAAGTTTTTCGTAGTAAATACGTCATATATGAAGCCGTACATATTTTACCAGTGAATCACAACAATTTTGTTTGTCATTATTAAAAAGTATATTTTTATAATTTCGAGAAAATGCGATACATTACTAAGTAATTAATAGGTATACTTAACAAAGACTTCATATTGCTCCATGACTCTAGGATATGGCGAAGACATCGATTCTCAAATCTCAAAAGTCGAGACCTTTGTACTGTTAGATAACGTTAGGAACAATCCTGTCTAATGTGAAAACTTTCCGGATTATTAATAGTTCACTATATAATTGCATTCGAAATTCACAGATTCCTGCCGCTGCCAGAATAAAGTGAGGTCCCTTAGTATAGATACCTAATAGATTATTTGAAATCGGTATGCTACATATTTAAAAAAAAATGGTATAAGTAGGCTTGATTAAATTTAGATCATGCCTTTACTCGAAAAAAACGGCACAACGAAACACAAGCTATTAAAGATTAAACCAGGGGAGGGCAAACTGCGGCCCGCCGGGTATTTTTTAGCGGCCCGCCATCATTAATTGTACTTCTGACTACGAACAACTTCTTTTATATATTTTTTAAAAATATTGACAATAGATTAAAATTTGAAGAATTTGTTGTTTCGTAAATGTATTATCTCAGTACGTCTTCCTTGCGTCTCGTCTCACACTATGTAACCACTATTTTCTACGTTGAACATCAATTTCAATAGATATTGATAGTGTACCGACAGAGCTACAACTTGAGATTATTGATCTGCAGTGTGACACTGATTTAAGAGAATTGCATCGTCGTGAAGAAATCTCCAAATTTTACAATGCCTTTAATTCAGACAAATTCTCGTTATTTTTGGATCATCCTATATATGTGAACAAACATTTTCGATCATGAACCTCAATAAAAATTCTTCACGATCAAATATCTCCGATGCCCATTTACAAGCAGTTTTGAGAATATTAATTAAAAAATTAACACCTGAATTTAAAAAAATGTTCAAAAATGTACAACAGTTTCATTCTTCTCATTAATTTTTTTGTAATGTTTATTTTTCGTGATAATATATAGTGTATATCTAAAAATAGTATTTTACTTGCGGCCCGCTGCTCATTTTGAATTCTTGAATTTGGCCCTCCATCCAAAAAGTTTGCCCCCCCCTGGATTAAACGAAACCCATACGTAAATCCAACACACATATCACTTTTAAGTGACATCTCTTTCGTGATATCTCTACTAGGCACGGTGTGAAGGGAAATAATTCCACATACGACGTGTACAGAAAGTAGCCACTACATAAATACGTAGTTAGTGCGTGTAAGTGCGGAGTTGTTTTGACAGGAGACTGACCATTGCAACGTGTATCACACGGACGAGGCAAAGCGATGATCCGTATCTCGTGACAACTCGCCAATGCTGACAACTTGTGATTAGTCGGTCGTACAATTGCAGATGTTGCGAAAGTTGGGACCAGGGAACATAAAATGAATGGGAAATGGCTTACTCCATACAATATAACAGGGTACGGATCTCGAGTGTGTAAAAATATGGTATAAACTTCAACACGTAAATACAACGCGCATTCTATATTTGAGGACAGTCGGCACGCTTTGTGTCCCTTGGTTTTATCGCCTAAAAGTAACAAATCGAAGCCCGCTTCAAAACTAATTCCACACGGCTCTACCCCGTTCTAAGCCAGTTCACATTATTATCGGGTTCCCGGTTGGGATTGTAATAATATTATGTCATTTGACAAGATGATCTAACGTTATCCAAATGTCTGGTATGGCGGTACTTTGGACCTATTGGAAATAAAATTGTGCATTATATTGAAGAATGCATTGGAAAAGTTTACTTATAAAATTTGGTAACACTGAAATGGGTCACATTTTTACATATTTTGTCAAATGAGGACACATGACCATAAATATAGATAGCCTGGAAGCATTGTATTTACACGTTTCGGATCTCTTCGTTGTGTTATTCTCCAGGATCCTTCTTCTTGATCGGGCTCAAAATTCTTAGGGGGGTACTAGAGTAACAAAGATCTTTGATAGAGATATTGTTTTATAGTATTTATTTTAACAGAATTCTTTTATAAAACACGATATGACACAATAACACTCCATTTTTTATGAAAGTTAAGTTTAAAAATGTACATACAACGAATGTATGTTGGCTTGTAAAATTATGTTTCTAGTATTTTCTTTATTACTTACTATATTTTTTTATAATCTGTAAATAAATAATAAATAATAAAATTATATGGCATTTACAACCTGTCAATCAATATGTGTGTTTTACAATAAATAATTTTGTTAATTAATATCTGCCGTCTTCCATTTTGATACGACTACCACAACGGTAGCCGCCAACAGTGTTATCATGTTTACTGAAATTTAAAAAAAAACACCCACCTATAGAAATCAGCGGCGAAGGGTGGAGCTAGGCTGTTAATAGGTATCCGACATAAATAGTGCACATTAAACTTTGTCAGTCATATGTATTTGTTTTTATTGATTTGTGTATACAATTTATAGATGGTGTTGGTTAATTTTTAAAAATCAATTAAACCATGCCTAAACCAAACCATAATAGTTTAGGTATGCTCGGGCGATCCGATAAAATTGTGCACAATTTTTCATTCATACTATTTTGTTTTCGTTGAATTAAACATACATATTACAGATGGTGTTAGTTGGATTAGACAGGGTTTAATTGAATTAAAAAAAATAACAAACGCTACCTACACATTGTAGTCTTAGTTCCATGAAAACTAATCCGTTTGACTAACAATGTTTAATATCCACAATTTATGTCGGATCTTAACAGCCTACATCCACCCATCGCCACTGATAGAAATCTACTGATATTGTGAGATTATAACAAAACTACGCTTTGAAGGCCACTAATCTATTTTTCATCAAATAAATTAGTTGGATTTTATATATTGTTTTCAATCTGCTGAATTTTGAAAACTTCGTCTGGCAACAGTACAAAACACTCTTTACCATAGACTAATCTTAGATAAAAGGTAATCTGGTGCTATCATCATTTATTAAAATACATATTTTATAAAATATTGACTGTTACCGTGTATTTTTTTTATAAAATATTTTTCATAAAAGATATTAATTGTAAAAGATCTTTGATGATCTAATATCGGCTAAGTACAACACGACAGTGCCTAGAGTTGAGTATTTCCCGAGAAAATCTCAATCTCGAGATTCGGGATTTCCAGAAAAGAATTCTCGAGATATCGGGAAATTTAAAAAAAACCTGTAAAAATCCTAAAATCATTGTAAAAACAAATTCTAAAAAATATGATTTTTTTTATTTATGTAAGAAGACAAACAAAATAGAAGTAGGAAAACAAAAATAATTCAAAATATTACCTATTAAAATAGAATTTTGAAAAAACACAGACTGTCAATCGCTGCGTCTGACAATCGCGTACGCTTTTGAGACATAAAATTCCCTGATGTTGCAAAAATTGCGCTCATTTTGAGTCGACGTTGGCATAATTGTGTTAAATGCCCCGATCAGTCTTTGAACGTTTTGTGTTTTCTATACACTGTTTTCATTTAGAAAATCGTTTTTTCAGTTAATATTTGACAATAAAGAAATCCGAATCCCGAGAAATGATTTTCGAGAATTCCCGAAATGGTAAAAATTTTAATTCTCGAGATTCGGGATGGAAAATCTCGAAAATTTTTCGAGAATTCCCGTCGGGAAATTCCCGAAACCCAACTCTAACAGTGCCTACCTAAATTTAACAGTACATCTACCGGAAATACTGAAAATACCCGGTCCCAGACATATTTTACACAATATGAACCATGACTATAATAATATATAGTAAAATATTCTTAATACAAGATCTTTGATAATTTAATATTGGTCTTACTTTCCTTTTAAATGAATCCACGCTTTGATGCCATACGAAAGTAGTTCTCGTATGATCGTTTTATACAGCCTAATTTGGAATCACTGTAATCAGATTACAGATTGATTAATGATACGATACCATGGATCGGGCAGTGTGTGATCTTACTGATCATGATCAATTGATCAATGATCATTATTAGGCACTGGGACGCTAGGTGGGCGGGTGTCGGGCGGCAATACCGTGCCATTTACATAACCGAGGGCGGCGCCTAGCAGACAGGCCGTCGCGTGATTATCATTTCGGAGATAAGTCGGGTTACCTACGCCACGCCACATTGATATCGACTACTCGGTTATAAATTATTAGCATACGCATTTCGCGGACCGGTGGGCAGGAAATTAAATTAGAATAGAATAATAAAAAAACAACTACAGCTATGGAACGCCTCGAACCCGTACCAGTCACGTGCGATCGCCGAACTGTCAGGTTTTTTAACGTTACGAAAATGAAAATGAGACACGTTGAGTCTTGATATGGTACTAATATGGATTGTTTACTAAATTACAGAAGTGGTTGGAGGTGTCCAATAATATCGATTATTTACTTTAAATATAATATCGGCTAGTATCGATACAATTTCCATTTAACACTTGGCGTTTCTTAAGGCCATACCTCAGTTGAGACACGGTCTAAAAAGATCGTCGCTAGGCGATGCGCGGATTGCGGGTCGCGGGTGCAAATGAGGCATGTCAAACCAAATATAATGTGTCTTATAAATCCAACATGTGTCCATTTAATGTTCTGTTTATTGTTTTATCAGTAACAATAATAATATATTCATTGACATGTTTTCTTTTTAAAGTAAATGGGTAACGTTTTAAGTCATCTTTACACGATTTAAGAATTATTACGGCCGTCGCCATCACCGGGGACGCCGGGAACGCCAACTTGGGGAACCGGACTTAGGGAAGGCCCAGCGTGGCGGGTCGACCAGTTAAGTGAGATAAACACACATCACTGATTTGCTCTAATAGTAAAAAAACTCTGTGTGATGCAATTTGACATAATATGATGATTACAATTAAATGATAATTCACTTGTGATTTTTTTTTTATAATTTATTTTAGTGTGTTTCCTGACTAATAAAAATGACTATTTATCCAATATAGCGAAGGGTAGCTTCTTTACTTGGCTAGTACAAAAGGAAGTCGCGATCAGTGCTTCATAATAATGATGCCGAGTGTCGACAACTCTATAATTCAAGCATTGAAATGAATTCAAGTGAATTTATTTAAAAATACAAAATACACGAAATACACTATTAATTTTACTTCGCGGAACCCTGGAGTTCCACGGAATACCATTTGGAGAACACTACTGTAGAATAATACACTGCCATTATAGCGATAGGTAGGGGGGGGCGCCAAACATCGTGGCCTGGGGGCCCACTTAATGACCTAGGTCCTAGCCCAGGGATGACGAACCTATGGCACGCGAATGTTTCATTTTGAAGAGAATAATTATATAAAAAGTATATTTTAAAAATGTTTTTTTTATAAAAAAAAATTACAAATAAATGTAAATATTCGTATTTTCTTCGTTTTTTCATATTTACCAATCAAAGCGCAAACTGAAACGACGAAATTCATGCATAAATAACAAATAAATAGCATTGTATAAAAAATTGCAAGGAAAATCCTTTTCAAGAATAATCATTACGTTTAATGGAAATATACAATTGCATAGGTCGGTCCTTAGGATCGGGGAATCAAAAATAAAAATATTCAATCAACAAACCTTATGAAATTAATTATCGGCAGTTATTCAAATATAATAACTGCTTGTTATTTTGCCTCAAACATAATCTCTAAGAATTTTAGCAAATAGCTAAGATTTCTCATAAAAAATCTGTTGAGAAACCTCTTTAGGAGATCAATTTTCACATCGATTTGTAGAGTAAATTAAATATCATTTACCTACCGCACACTCGTACAATCGATAAAATTATAATAAAAATGCCATGAACATAATGAAAGATTTTATATCGAGCGAAGATACCCAGGTAAGTAGTTGTATGTCTCTGAGACTTCGACGGTACAGGCAGTCTCATCGCATATTAAATGTCGTACTGAGAATATCGTGGATGGCCAAACGAACCATCGAATCCACAATCATGGAACTCTAGTTTCAAGACTGGATGGTTTCCTCGGTTTGCCTTCGCCGGATACTCAAAATTTTGGTCATATAGCCAACAGGGAAATGACAATCTGGAACACTTTATATTTGATCTGATCGAAGATCACCAGATGAATGGACCAAAATTCTACAAGATTGCCCACTTATAGTGAATTTTAAAAATTATGAATTCAAGATGTTTATAACATTTAAAAACAAAGAAATAGTACTAAAACCGTATAATCTATGAAAAAATAAATAGAAGCATTATTAAATTTTTAAGCAGTAGAAAAAGTAAATACAAAAATTATATATTAGATATTTATAGGAAAGTCCACTGAATGAGAATGATAAACCCTATTTTAAGAATTTATAAAACAATGCCCACCTAACCTCATCCTCACGCAGGTGGAATATGTCAATATCCGACGTGATTTGGTTGAACAGAGCTATTGCCCTCCCAATTGGCATTACCAATGGAAGGTTAGTTCTGCACATTGGGAAAACAAACAATTAATGCTCCCAACTTCTAAGATAGTTATCAGGAACACAGATCAATACTACCAAGAATGGCAAAATCTCATTTACACAGTAAGTCGAAAAAATACGTGCTCAAATAGAAAAATATCGTTTAGTGTTTAATAATTACAGTAAGTACATAAGCATACTTAAGAGGAAGACAGTTGGATAAAGCCACGGATAGTATCCACACAACCTCAAGTAAAGGAGTCTCAAAACTTTCTTTTGACGTATATCAACTAATGATAATTCAAAAATTCAGAAAAACGTAAAGGGTTGGTGGGGGTAGACGAATGAGACAAACTAATAATATGGCAGATCCCATGTCAATCAATACTTTAAAGAATCAAGAATGCCGGGTGGAATGGAGCCAAGCTATAAAGAAGGCCGTCAGAAGGCTAAATCATCCGGGTCAATCATTATTAATTTCCCACAAAGATGTTCAATGTATAATTATCAAGTCCACATTTGAGAAAATAACACATCAATTCTTACGACTATTAAGTTCAAATGTGGACTTCTGAAGATCATATCTTTCTCTAACAAAATTACCGAAGAGAAGTTTTTTAAACTTCCAGGTAAGAAAGCTGTTCCTAAGTAAAACTTGAAATCGATAAACTTTCATTCATGAGCTTCTTAAAGTCTAAATAACGATGTGCTGATATAAAATATAAAAGCTGCAAATCAGTGAGGTTTAAACGCCACATTCGTTGCGGTATAAATAAAGCTCTGCGGGAAAAACTCGGGGCGGAAAATAATTCACCGGTGGCAGAAGCAATACTGCCGGCGAGAAATAAACTTTAAATAAGTTGGTCTATTTTTTATAACCGAATTTAAATTTCTTTACAGTTTTCGGGAAGAGTGGAGGTAGTATAAACCATTTTCAAGTGGTTAATTACGCCACTTTAAACGTAGAAAATATTATGTAAATTTAAATTTAAATTTATTATGTAATTATTTCGCTTTCTTCATTCACAGACGTGTCGTTATAATTTGTAGTGTATCGTGCGATTGATCTATTTTACTTTTTATCTATTAATGATAATTTATTAAGTATATAATAATATGTTGTCTAACTTTTTTTGGATCAACTGAGATTCATACACTCATTTCGTTTGCTGAACGAGGGCTCTACTACTAAGCTACCGCGCCAAGTAGTAACCTAGCATAAATATATTACCAGATAATTACGCTATCTAGTGTTTTCAAAGTCTACTAACTATGACTACAACTATTTGAATTTTAATCAAGATTAATTCTGCGTGCGATAGGAAAAATAAGGTATAAAATATTGCAAAATTGACCATAATGCATAATGGTATGCATAAATGAGAACCACGGTTTTAAACGGAGCCAGCGAGATGAAAACTTATGATCGATTCAATCACGCGATTATCCCGGGGGTAGATTTGCTCATTTACCAATACGATAACTTGTAATTGGAAAAACAAATATACAGAAAAACGTGCCTAAAACCAACTATGGCATAGGATCCCGGCTAGAACAGACAGCTAAAACCATATGTATGTTCACCGCCATCTTTAGATTAATAAAGCATAACTTTTTGCGCAAGCAACGAGTGGTCCACTGCCATACTATTTATTGATAACGTACTTGCAAGCAGAGTTTGGTATTTTATAATGACTGAAGAGTATAATTAAGTTATTAGTTATTGTCGTTTAGAATCGACTGTCACATTGACAAACGTCCTAGTGTATTATGATATTATTATACACAGAAGAAGTTTACTTACTTTGATCGTCACTTCTAATTATTAATAACACATAACCACTGAATCAGATGAACTCCAAGGTCTCCACCCCAAGATACGTTAAAATAATCTGAAACTATGAATACTCCGACAAGTGAACACTACAGACAGGTCAGTATGGGCACTCTATAGGCAATGGCAGGCAATGACAGGTCATCCATAGATAACGGGAGGGGCGAAAAGTAGGACCAGTCGTGTAATGCATCGGCTTCCTTCTTCGGTGGGCAATGGTATGTTACATCGTGAAGCCTAGAAATGAGGACGTTCAAGTACATCGGAGGCAAAACCCTCAGACACCACATAAAAATCAAGAGATCCGAGAAATTTACGATGTTAATTATGCGATCAGTTGAGGGAGGCAACTCAGACAACGATGAGAATTCTGCAATGCACACGTGTAAGGATTGTTTGAAATGATGATCCCACACAACCGTATTTATCATACGGAAGACCCACCCGCTGGTCGTCACTCTCGCGACAGACCTCCTAAAAATCTGAATAAAACAAGAACGAAAAGAAGATGATAACAAATAAACATATGTATTTAAATTTTTAAATTATATGTATATGTCATGCAATAATAGGTTGGCAAGATCCAAAATTTGAAAAATGTTTGTGTTAGTCGGTCGTGGTGTATATACGTATAGGTATGTTTAAATTAAATTAACGAGATCGCGTGTCAATTTGATTAATTAGCATTTAATACAAACCTACAAGCTCCCTAACCAATCCGATAATTTTCTATATAAAATTATAAATACTATTTATTCATCAAGGCCTACTTTTAGACATTTTTTATACCGACATATTTTAATATAAATCAATAAAAAAATCGACTAAGCTATGTTATGTGTTACATTATATCGGCACCCGTTCGAGCCTTTTACAATATAAAAAGTGTGTCAAAATACTTAAGATTAATTATGACGGTGCATTTGGGCATGAGTTATTGATTAAAAAAGTACGAAACCTACGTGTTTCAAGGAGGCTTGGATAATCAAACACTTTGACAACGCCTCTTATCGCGAGCTAGATCAGAAAACGACAGTGGTTTACTCGTATTTATTTTATATAATACAATTTCAAAATAATCGAATTAAGATTTAAAAAAAAGCAATATTTTAATTTATTATTGGGATAATTATATTTTATTTAGGATTTCGATATGTGGCTGTATCGGCGTACGATGAGGATTTTCGGATGATGATTACTACCAATAATGAGGAAATATGAACACGAGTCAAGAGAACTTATAGGACTATATTATGTTATACGAGACATCAGTAATAATTAGTTACCAACCGGAATTCCACGAGAATTCTCAAAATATCGCTAAAAAGTACAGCTTGAAGGCTTTTTGGTAATATAGTAAAAACAAGGGTTAGCTCACCAGTATATTGTAACTTAAGCATTGATTAATAACACGTTTTAATTTTTTTTTTCAACTGACTATTAATTGCTGACCCTATATGCAGTGACGTGACGGGTATGTAGGTCATTAATAATTGTTGCTTAGGGGCAACACATTCATTATAAAGTGGAGGTAAACGAAACAGGGGCTTTTTTCGGCTGTGGCGCTATTGCATGTGGATATTTGCAGATACATTATAATTTTTAATACTCTCTTCGCATCTATCTTATTAGTTATTACTATTATAATGTCAATAATTTACACAAAATGTGAGATGTGAAATATAATGGGGTGGCATTTTCGGTATGCTTGAGGGTGGCAAGTTGATAATGTACCTATATCACTGTCTAATATTTTACACGTCTATTTTTACCATTCAGCGCATCTATTCTATACACAAGACTGATTTCGGCCTTTACGACAGCTGACGAGGGTAAGAAAGTATCGAAATATTAACATTTATTGTAACAATTACAATAAGTTAGCCGTCTTAACTATCAAAACTGTATATCTCTCTCAAATTTATCACAGCCAAGAGAGGTGCTGTTAAAACATAGCACTTATTGTAACAATTACAACTTATTGTAATTGTTACAATAATGCTAATACTAGAATATTTTCCTACCCTAGATAGCGGCCGTAAGCAGTCTTGTGTATAGAAGATGCGCTGTACCTTAATATGTGTCGACCGGGTAGGGGTTCCCCGAGATTCTATAAAATGCTACAAGGGTTCCGACAACCTAAAGAACCTTAAAGAAAACCTTCTCGCATCCGATCTATATCATATCTCATTTTTTTATTTTTTGTAGACTCGCTACTTTCTGCTTAACTATGTCCAATTATTATCGTCGTTGTAAATTTACGAATATTTAATAGAATCAAAATGTAACGCTTAATTTTCAGTTGAGTTGCACTGATCTAGTTTTCCATACCAGGTAGATCACGGTCTTATGCGGATTATTTATCTTTTACACTGACATAAAATAATAATACATGCCTGTGATAACTCGAAACGCCCATGACAACTTTATTACTTTGGTCATAGAAAATTAACTTTTGATCCGTGTGTAAATAGCAGATTAGTATACATACTATCCAAGTAGGCAATTCTACATCCAAGAAGTAGTGTGGGTTAATCGAAAAACACAACCAGTCAATACAAAAAAATGTGTATGGCTTCCACGCGCGGCAGAATGTAAATTAAATATCTGAAATATCTAAAAATATGAAGAAAATTACAAGTTACTAATAAAATATATTAATTTAAAAAAATTGTCTGAATCTTTCATGATGTTAATTTTATTTGGATGATGCCAAAAGTTGTAGTGCCATAAATGATGATAGAAGAGTTATGTTGTGTTTTTAGGACCATGAAATCGTCTTATTCTCACACCGAGGAAAGATAGCAAAATACATATTATGGAGCATTTGTGATGTGAATATTATCCATTTAGTGATCAGACGGGAATATGTTTTGATTTTTCTTTATTTACAATAATTTATCTTTATGTTGTATTACAGAAGAAATCAACAAGAGAATCATGTCTGCGAATAAATGCTACTTTGGTCTGTTAAGACATTTTAAGTCCCGCTTGCTATCTCGCCGAACTAAAAGCACTCTTTACAAGACACTTGTAAAGCCAGTGCTCACCTACGCATCGGAAACCTGGACATTAACTCTGCGAAATGAACGAGCCCTGAACATATTTGAAAGAAAAATTCTCCGCCGTATATATGGACCGATCAGGGATGGCACCAATTGGAGGAGAAGATATAATGCTGAGCTCTACGGGCTGTACGAAGATTGCAGCGCAGTTCAATCAATTAAGATTGGGAGACTGCGATGGCTAGGTCATGTGCATCGTATGAATGACAATGAACCGGCAAAGAGAGTGATGTCCAGCAATCCAATAGGACGTAGAAGAAGAGGGAGGCCAAAGATTCGCTGGTTAGATGGAGCTGCCAGTGACTGCCGTATTCTGGGGGTACCAAATTGGAAAGCGGCCACACTGGATAGGGACAGGTGGAGGGAGCTGTTGGAGGAGGCCAGGACCCACACCGGTTGTCGCGCCCCTGATGATGATGATGATGTCTTTATGTTGAATTTTAATTAAATCGGAAACCTGCTCGCGCATTGAGATGGCCTGATACTTTTAGTCTGTTGCGCAACCTCTGTTCAAGAAGTTTAATAAAAAAAAAATGGCTGAAGACAATTTAAAATGATATTTCCATTATGTTATGCAGTGACATATTACGCGCCAATATTCATCGTTAAATAAATGAGCAGCGGACGGAAACGGATGAAAGAAATAAAATTTTAACGCGACTGAAAAATATGCGATTTCCGTTTAACCCGCTCTACCAATCGGCTCAGGATATGTAGGCACGTACCACGAGCGCGAGAATGTCCCAAACTGGTTTATGGAAAGCAAATTATTACTGTGTACGAGACGTTTATCTAAATAAATTCTCCACTGTGTTAACAACAGCTGGGTATAAAATACATTACATATATTGATACAGTTAGCAACGAATGCATTGTGCATTGAATAATGAAATCAGGTGCATGCTTGCCACGGTGAATAGATACACGGACGTAGGTAGTTACAAGTATAGTATTGATTTATCAGTAAAACAATGACTTGCTACCTTCCCAATACGATGCACGTTTAGCAAATTCAAAATGAAATAGATTATTGTCAATCGAACTGACAAGCTTATCCTCACATGTAGACTAAACCATTTGGAAAAGCCCAACTCACTAGCTCCGGTAACAGTGAGAAGAGAATTACGGTGTTGTAAAACGTCCAGTTGTCTCCCAAGCTATAGAAAAACCGTATGGGAAAACTGGACAATCCGGTAAATCCAGAGAATCCGGTAGGAAAAGAATTGACGCATTCGACATAATATAGTGCCAGCGGACGATGCTCCGCATTCCATTGACATCCAGGCGCGCACAAAGTCTCTATACTGGAAGAGCTTTAGCTTTGCATCTAAGAACCCCTCTGTTCATCAAAAATCTTCAGGCACGGTGTTAGAAGAGATCCGAGCAAACTGGGGAGGGGGTGACCACATGTGGCGTCGAAAAGAGGTTTCGAAAGAAGATTTCGACTGAAGCAACTAGATCGGCATCATCGGAGGTTTCGCTCCTGATGGAAGAAAATGATCGGCAACGCATGTAATTTCAATGATCACCACCATCCTTAGTTATGATAGAAATATTATTAAAGAGAAGTTCGCAAATTCTTTAGGGATAAAAAGTTAAATAAATTATAAGTAATATGAAGAAAACTTTTGAATAAAACAGAAAACAGAAATTTAAAAAAATCTGTATTTAAAAAAAAAACTCGTGAATAATTATGAAGACAACCGATGTCAAATAATATAAATATCAAATAATAATTTATTAGTTCATGAAAAATTCAGTAGGAACAGGTTGTTAAAGTATTTTTTATCGTGTACGTTGCTGCACTATTCAGGAATGTATTATAGGAAGGAAAATCGACTGATGTACCGTATTTAATTGGCTATATATATTATTATATAGAGCACCTACGCTCAAATTGGTATTTATAAGGAAACACTGATACCGTACTTATGGTGAACAAAGGATTTAACAAACAACTATCGTCGTGTAATGCCATAGTGATTAGGTATTAATTATCGTTAACATCGCAGTGGGTAATGGTTTTTTGAATAAGCTTCACCATCCACGCGGACAACTGTCCGTCCGACCAATTATGTTTTTTGGTACAGCGAAGAAAAGTGCCAAAGACTTCATAGTAGGCGATAATTTCTAAATAAAAGCATACCTTCTTACTAAAAGTAATTTTTAATTTTTTTAATACGTACTTATTTAAATAATAACTTCATTATTTTATATTCTAAAAAAATATATAATTTGACAACGACATAATATGTCTGTATTATAAATTGATTGTCGAATTGGTCAACCACACGGCACATAGCAATTCCACTAATACAGAGATTACATAGGTATTGTAAAAAAACACACATACGTAATGTCAAAGCCTGAGGCTATAAGTATAAAAGCCTGATATATTTACAATATATTATATTAATTATTTTTTTGTGTGCTGGACTCTGTGCGAAACGGTCCCTTCGACTAACGCTGAAAGAAATAAAACTTGCGAGATTGAATCGTAGTTGAGCATTACTTTTTTTGCATCTATTTTAGCGCCTGTTCATGAAATGAAATATCTATTATAAAAAGCTAAAATATAATATTTTATGTTCAGAAAAATACTAAAGATGAACAAAATTTTAATAATAGTCCTGTTAATATGGTTGTCGAAGGACTTTCTTTCAGTTAACTGCCACAGCCTAGCTACGAGGGTGGGTCAATAATTCCTTAGAAAAAAGCATTAAAACAGTTTTTTTTTTTTTTCTCAACATAATCTCCTTGGAGATCAATACACTTGGTTAGACGTTTCTCAATTTTTTTTAAACCGTCAGAAAAATAAGTTTTCGGAAGGTCCTCAAAATAAGCATTTGTCCGATCGATGACTTCTTCATTTGAAAAAAAACGTTGTCCACTTAGCCATTTTTTTAAGTTTGGGAAAAGGAAAAAGTCACTGGGGGGGCTAAATCTGGCGAATACGGTGGGTGGTCGACCAATTCGAACTTCAATTCTTCAATTTTAGCCATTGATCGTAAACATGTGTGAACACGGGCATTGTCCTGATAAAAGAGGATTTTTTTCCTGTTTAAATGAGGCCGTTTTTCTTCAATCTTGTTTTTTAGCTGGTCCAATAAAGATGCATAATATTCCCCTGTTATTGTTTTTCCTTTTTCCAAATAGTCAACGAAAATAATTCCACGTGCATCCCAAAATACAGTAGCCATAACCTTACCAGCTGATTTTACGGTTTTCGCCTTCTTTGGACATGGTTCGCATTTCGCAATCCACTGCTTTGACTGTTCTTTCGTCTCGGGAGTATAGTGGTGTATCCATGTTTCATCTACAGTCACAAAGCGACGAAAAAATTCATCCGGATTGCGTTGCATGAGCGACAACAGGGCTTTAGAGGCCACCACCCTATTGCGTTTATTGTCGACTGTGAGCAAACGCGGCACCCATCTTGCAGAAATTTTTTTCATGCCCAATTTGTCATGTAAAATAGAAATGACGCTACCTTTTGAGATCCCTGTAACCTCAATTATCTCACTCAACTTTAATCTTCGGTCACTTAACACCATATCGTGGATTTTATTGATCATTTCTGGTGTAGTCACCTCTACAGGACGTCCTGAGCGTGGTTCATCCTTTGTTGATGTACGACCACGTTTAAATTCATTTAACCAGTTATAAATAGTTGCAAGTGAAGGAGCAGATGTGCCGTGAACTAAATCCAACTCATTTTTTATTTCCTTTGCTGTTAACCCTTTCATATTAAAATGTTTAATACTTTGGACGCGGAAGACGCACACGGTGCGTAATGACCAGGCGGCCGATCGATGTAATTAACGTGCATTTTAAAGGGGGCAATTAAAATCTCATTATCTATTCAGCAGCGAAAGCGTTAATAACAGCTCTAAACTCAATTTTCTCCATTTTCCATTTTTCCATTTTCCACAAGCAATTTTTTTTTTAAATGTACGAGAAACACACAACAACCCGACCAATCTGATTGAAACTTCGCAGCATACTGAATCGGTAGTGCCGCTGCATGAAAACAAACCGCTTACAGTACTAGTCGCGCCACCTGTCGGCTTTTCTAACGACTTATTGACCCACCCTCGTACCTTCAACAGAGACCCTTCGCCACTTGGATATAATCACATGTTAATCCGATGGTTTACCATACAAGCCAGCGTGGGTAATAGCAATCACAAGAAAAATCTATGTACCTATTATATAGAGATGGAAGGGTTTGTTTACACTTTAATTAAAACCACGGATTCGGGGAAATTAAATATTAAGTATATTTTGCTTTTTACACGAGATATAAGACATACGTGGTAACGGCGCGGAAAATCGGGCGGCGAATAAGGTTAGGCGGTTTCAATTGCTACTTCCCGACTACCTACCATATATCCTTCCAGCCATGCAGTCAAACAACAGTATCTTCACTTGTGCCATGATTCGTGTAATTCTTTGTATTGTTGTACATCCCGGTCTAGCATTCCTCGATCGTCTCATTTAAAGTTATTTAATATTATTATGTATGAGCTATTTTCTTCCTAACTCTGACGATTAAAGGATTATTTATGGGGGAGTTAGGCATTTATTGCTTTATTTGGATCAATATAAATACATACGATAAGTCGCACGACATAAAACTTAATTTTATTAGTCGCACATAATCGTAGAAAGACACTTTCGCTTTTTACGTGCCACTCCTATAAATATTGTAGACATGTATTTAAGTATCATAAAAAAACAATAACCTCTTGATAAGTGTAAAAAATATCACCGTTAAGTAGGCAATTTAGTGACATTTTTATGTCCCGCGAACAAAGAATTTTCTCTCTTAATGGACATTAAAATAAAAATAACATGATAAGTACGAGACTTACGGAAACGGTCGCGAAAACACAAAACAATTAAATTAACAGTAATTCTCCATTTAGGTACGCTTGGCACAAATTCCTAAAGTTCTTTGACACACATTGTCTTATGTGCATATTATAATTGGATCGCGGTATGCATCGACAGATCAAGCGGTATTAGCATATTATATTATGACGTATATGCCTTTGGGATAACCTTCAAATTAAATAAGTAGGTACTACGACACTACGTAAAAGTTAAGAGTAAACCACATTGAAATGGTAAAAATCGCAACATTTATTTTTGAAAAGATACACCTACCAGTAACTAGTACTATAGATTTTTTGTAAGGTGAGGATCAGTTTTCTAGTCTAATCTTATTAGTAGGCTTAGGATTCTAAGGTATTTCAAATTTTTTTTTAGCGGCCCCACAACATCAAAATATCCATCTGTTTCAGACCATTTCGAAACATTTAAACCCTATTTGTTAGCACCTATTTTTAAATATTTTTGGATAATTACATATTTTTACGTATCAGAGGTTACAGCACATATTTTCACAGAAACGCAAAATTTCCATCTTCCTAGACCAATTAAATAGTGTTTTAAATAAAAATACTGTCCACTTCAAACGCTGCGCTCATAAAGCTATTTTGGAAAATACATCAGATTTCTCAGATGTTTCAATTTTTTCTACTTTTTACCAGACTTTTTTCTGAAGACTTTTTTCAGAAATAGTTTCATTTACATACGCAATAATAACATCTGTAGAAGTGGAAAGAAGTTTTTCCGGGTATACAAATTTGCTAAGATCAAATCGTCAAAGATTCACTTTCGAAATTTGAAGCATTATTTTATTATTTATTGTGATAAAGCGTTTTCTGTTTGTGAATAAATAATAAATTAAACTGTTGAAATATATGATTTATTGTAATAGGTTCTTATTTAAATTTTTAGCACCTATTTTTGTTTTTTAGCACATATTAATGAAATTTTAATAACATATTTTCCAATTATATCTAGATATTCTAGGTACATATTATTCATTTTTCAGCACCTCAAAATCCTAAGCCTACTTATTAGCAATGCGAATGAAAAGTTGAACGACTGCGTTAATTATTTTGCTAAAAAAACTATGTAATATAAAATTTAAGATTTCGAAGACAGTAAATATTCATCATCCAGGAGTCAAGATTTAGGATCGTCGAGACGGCCAAGACCAACGACAGCGTTCCCAGCCATTAAAGGTCACGGATTTACAGTTATCATTTTATCGCATTATAAAACCTGGTAGGTACCTAAGTGGAATTTCGAGTAATTCGCTGATAATATTATTTAAAACTAAGTATATTTATAATAAATAGGCGGGCTTTATAACAATGCTAGATAAGATTGCTTTGGAATTTCAGCGATTCCCTGATCTTATCAGCGTTATTGATTCTATTCAGCGCAATTAACAAATTGAATAACAGTCGATAACATTAATAATATAGTTTCGATTAAGTCATAGACGTAAATACTTTCCATACACTTAGATACAATTTAATCTACCTGTCGATAAGCTAATAGGACGTGTCTACTTAGATTAGAATACCGACTGGTTGTGTTGTGATATACTGATAGCTTATCGTTGTTTTGAAATGGATAAAACACCGCTAACGATGACAAAAATTCTGAACAATATTCCGAGACAGTGTAGTTTTTCAATGAAACGTAAAAAACGCAGACTTTTGAGAAACTTTTTAGCTTGGCAGATAGTCTGAAGACATCTGCCAGGGAACACAAAATCAATATGTTCTGTGACGTCTACTATATAAAACAAATTTTGATTATTTTCGAAGATTAACTTTACTATCTTCTTCTTTTTAATAGTCGTTTAATTATCAATTATTGTTTAGTATTTAAATCCTGTCAAATGAAAATATCAAAAGATTGCGTCGTAATATAGATATATTTGGCTTTTTCATTAATTTACAAATTAGTCCGTAACTATTGCAATTTTCCTAGCATCAATTCCATCAACTTTGTCAGACACGTTGTTCATGCTACGTACTTATATATCAGTTGCAGTACGATAACACCGCATCGCATTTTTTCATGTTATTAAAATGAGCACGAAAATAATGACAAGAAACTTAGATTAGTTTTGATTTAGAGAAAAATCGTGATTTAAGAAAATATATTTGCATCATCGAGAATTATTGCATATTATAATATACCTATTCCAGCAAAATCTAGTTCGAAATTGGGTGAATTTTCACTTGTATAAGAAATCAAAATGTTACTTGTCGACAAAGGAAAGTACCTATATCGATGCAAGCATGGCGTGCAATCGATCTCACTAAGCGATGGTGCCCACAGAACGCGTCAGGCGCCGCACTCGCGCAAAATTTCTACAAGTGGCGCATAAATCATTGAAAATACAACGGTATCAAATACGCCAGCGCCCACTGGATATGGCGACGCATTATACGCGCGCGCCGCATGAATCATCGTTTTTTCGCGAATCACCGCTTCTCGGCGATACGAATGAAAGAAAATACAATGGAGTCCATTCATTGAACACAGCGAGCAAAAACACGCTGCGCGAGGCATCGTCGATCGACGGGCGGAAAGCAATTATTTAATTACAGAGAAGTCATTGTTTTATTTTATTGCGTGTTCAGTTTATCGCTGGTTGAATAATGTCGTCGTAAATTTTAATTACAAGCCCCGAAATAATATACTTAATATTTTTATTGCTTTGTTATGAGAGGCGCTGTAATAATATTTATTTTGTGCTGCTTGGGCCGCTTACTACATAGGTGAAGGGTAATGCGCGGCGAGAGACGTGTGATTATGGTTATGAATAAACACTGCATACGCGGACTTCGCGCGCCCGACGCGTTCTGTGGGCACCATCGCTAACGCTTACAACAGTGATTTCCAAACTTTATGTTACTACGCTTCTATTATAAAAAAATCTAATCTTGGCGCCTCCCCCCTTTATTTCATTAAATAATACAGACACCTTTTTAAATAGTCAACAATGTACTAATAAAAAAAATGAAAAAAATAATTATAAAAATAAACAAAGTTTTACTACTTATTATAGTATACTAGTTCATTGACAAATGGATTCTATCATGGGCCCCACATCCTGAAGCGGGCCCACCTACCTATCGCTGAGGTTAAGGGCAGTGTGGCGCTCTAATGTCATCATCATCAGCCGGGGTCAATCCACTGCTGGATGAAGGCCTCCCCAAGCTTTCTCCAACTCTCTCGGTCCTGTGTCGTTCGCTGCCACGTATTTCCGCCGAACTTTACCAGTTCGTCAATCCAGCGGCTTTTAGGGCGACCCTGTGGCCGTTTCGTACCCCTTGGGTACCACTGGATGACGGAATTTGTCCAGCGGCCGTCCTTTCGGCGAGCAATGTGCCCCGCCCATCTCCATTTCAGCTGTTTGGCAACGTCTATTACATCGCGTACTCTTGTCTGCTTCCTAACCCATTCGTTCCTCTTACGGTCCTTTCGCGTGATGCCCAACATGCACCTCTCCATGCCTCGCTGTGTGACTCTTAGCCTTTGGACATCTCTCGTGTTGAGGGTCCACGTCTCGCAGCCATACGTGAGCACGGGTAGCACACATTGATTGAACACCCTACGCTTAAGACATAATGGTAGGTCACTCTTGAAGATAATATTCAGACGTCCGAAAGCACTCCATGCCAGCTTTGTTCTTCGAGCAATTTCATCGTGCATGCTTCCGTCTATGGACACCTGCTGTCCGAGATAGACGTAGCTGCTGACTTGCTCGAGTTGGGTGCCAGAAATACAGATAATCGCAGGGTCCGAAAAACAGTTCCTCATCACTTTTGTCTTTGAGACATTTATCTTTAGACCGACCGTTTGACTGACATCCGCGAGTTCTTGCATTCTACCTTGGAGGTCTTTCGGGTCTTGTGAGAGTATAACAATATCATCTGCAAAGCGCAGGTGACTGAGGTGCTCCCCATTAATTGGAACACCTTTTTCCTCCCAATCAAGTTTCCTAAATAAGTCCTCAAGAGTAGCGGTGAATAGTTTAGGTGAAATGGTATCAACTTGCCGGACACCTTTGTTAATGGGGAATTTACACGACCGTTTGTGGAGTTTCACGCATGCTGTGGCATCACTGTATATAATGTTCAATATGTTAAAATCTAGTTCGAAATTGGGTGAATTTTCACTTGTATAAGAAATCAAAATGTTACTTGTCGACAAAGGAAAGTACCTATATCGATGCAAGCATGGCGTGCAATCGATCTCACTAACGCTTACAACAGTTGTTTCCAAATTTTATGTTACTAAGCTTCTCTTTTAAAAAAATCTAATCTTGGCGCCCCCCCCCCTTTATTTCATTAAATAATACAGACACCTTTTTAAATAGTCAACAATGTACTAATAAAAAAATGAAAAAAATTATTATAAAAATTAACAAAGTTTTACTACTTATTATAGTATACTAGTTCATTGACAAATGGATTCTATCATGGGCCCCACATCCTGAAGCGGGCCCACCTACTATCGCTGAGGTTAAGGGCAGTGTGGCGCTCTAATGTAGTGTTTCCTAAATTATACACGGGAGTTATCATTTAAGCATATCAATCATCATAGAGGTATCACATCAAATTTCAACGCACAACCATATTATATTCAATATTAGACATACAGATTTTTTTTCACTATTAATAGATAAACTTATGTGAAAAGTGCATTAGCAAACTAACCAAGAACTTCAATAGGTATATCTGGCGCAGAAATGGCTACATTAATAATTGTGTTAAACTTTTCGCGCCTCCCATTGCAACACTCCGCGCCTCCCAGTTTGGAAATCGCTGGCTTACAATGAGTTTTGTATAGTAAATATATACCTACGCCCTACACAATGCATAGAGTACATAATATTATTATATAAATTAAAATAATATGTGTAAATTCTAAAGGAAATCCCGTCAATTGATAAATAATTGACCCCCACTGATAAAAAAACTATCTATAGCACTGGCGTAGGTAACAGAATAATATGTTTGTCTTGTATCCCCCGGAGCACGCTTTTCCTAAAAGCTCATGGCGATAGAGGGGACCTTCTTCACCCAGTGCTCAAATACATGCATACCAATGCCAGCAAGTAAAGGTCAATATTCCGACATTGCATAGATGCTTCGCCTACTTCCAAAGAGTTCTAACGGAGCGAGGAAAATGTCGCGGATACTTTCAAAGTAATGCGAGAATATTCGCAATTAATTAATCATCGTAACCCGCGGGGATAGCAGTACATAAATGCTCAGGGGTCTGTACTTTGTTGTGTTAGGTGGTATTAACATTTCGCTATGCCATCAGAGATTAAATAATCCACTATCTGTTGAAGGACAAAACGCCATTGTTACCTGTTGAAAGATAGATTCCGTTCATTGTGTTTATTTTATTTGCTTGTATAACTCGTTCCATGAAATATAAAAAAAAATCATGCGATTGATGTGTTGAGTTAATATTATATAAGTCGTGTCCATTATATGTTAAGTTAATAAATTAAAATCGTAACGCGCTATAAATACCAACGGGGTAAGAATGAATTATTTGAACATTATTAAAACCCCCCAAAATACCCCATAGAGTTTCAAAGAATAGTATAGAAAGAAGGATTCATTTGAACATTTTATATTACCGCAATTACCAAATCGATTTTAGTGTGGTTGCATTATTAAATTGTCGTTTTTTTAATTGATTACGTACGTAGTAATATCGGGGACTTTACGTGATTGCTCATTTAAATAATGATATCTTAGTTGTAAAAAAATATATATATTTACCCTCGAACAGTAACAGTGCTAGGCATTTTGTCATATTAATGCAATATCTGATATCGGGAAGAAATCTCCGAATACAAGTGTGGTGATACACTGTTACAGTGAATCTAAATGCGAAGGAAATTATTTGTAACACTTGGCAGCCATTCATCAGTTCTACTATAATATTTTTAGGCTCCACCTCAATAGAAGATTCTTCATTGATTTTACCTATGTATTTTGATTGATTTAACTTATCTATCTACTATTTTACTATTTATGTTAATGCGCGAGACGTGGACCCTCAACACGAGAGATGTCCAAAGGCTAAGAGTCACACAGCGAGGCATGGAGAGGTGTATGTTGGGCATCACGCGAAACGAATGGGTTAGGAAGCAGACAAGAGCACGCGATGTAATAGACGTTGCCAAACAGCTGAAATGGAGATGGGCGGGGCACATTGCTCGCCAAATGCCGTCATCTAGTGGTACCCAAGGGGCACGAAACGGCCACAGGGTCGCCCTAAAAGCCGCTGGACTGGTAAAGTTCGGCGGAAATACGTGGCAGCGAACGACACAGGACCGAGAGAGTTGGATAAAGCTTGGGGAGGCCTTCATCCAGCAGTGGATTGACCCCGGCTGATGATGATGATGATGTTAATGTATTTCGTGAAGGGCGAAGTTAGTTTTTTTACACTACAACGGGCCATGAGGCCCAATATGAGTAGTGTAGTTAGTTAGTAATAAAATCACAAACACTCAGGCTTTGAGAAAATCATATAAATATATCGTAACCTCACCAAAATCGATCCCGAAGCCCCCTATAAAAGGCTAGCGACTTACACACCGGACTACGAGTGTGCACTCCAAGGCCGTCGCACTAAATTGGGAGTTCCAATGGTAGTGCTAGATATCGCTTCACTTCGAATGCAATTCGTCTACCTGTTGTTAGTAAATGAAGATTATCGATTACACATTTAGTTCAATTAAAGTAGTACCATTATTACATACAAATAGTTTAGTAGTTCATTACATTCGTAGTATAAGTAATATGTGGCACTGCAATTAAAATTCTCAGATTTGTGCCACGGCCTGAATATAGTGGACGTTGTGTGCAACAGTTGGACAGTCAAAAATTTCCTGTTAATTCGGATGAAACCGGTCGTGATGGTTACGTATTTAATTATCTGGAATAAGTGTTTTGCCTTATTAAATACAATTTATTTACACCGATAATAATTAGCAGTCAAGAACATTAAAGTGGCTAATAGACGGTGTCCTTCAACATCTTTGGAAAATACATTTTAATAGCGCAGTGTGGCGATAGAAGTGTCTGGTGCTGAACATCTCGTATGCAAATATGTACGGGGGGTGTAATTAAATGAGAATTATCGCCTGACACTTCGGCATGCAACTTACTGCGGAATGCGCCCAGTGCCGTTTTAGGAAGCGACATGTTTTCTGCATATTTCAGCGATATCGCAATAACATTAAAAATATCATTGCTAGCAACAATATTCACAATGTTTCCTCTAATTATGGTTTCCTCTATTTCCAAAATCTATGGATGGAAAAGTTCCCTTAAGGGGGGACATGCTCGTCGAAGGTCAAAATTGAGTTTTTATTGTATTTTCAAACCATGATCCTGGACACTCCTTAAACGTTGTAGATAATCTATTTATATAATTTTGAAGCCTTATTATCCTTTATAGTTATTTTAAACATTTGATGACTGCATAAAGTATTTTTGTTACATAAAATTGTATTCTTTTAAACCTCTCGCTCTAATGTTTTAGAATATAGTCATATTTCGGTACATGAATGTGCAGTGGTGTTAAGATTTTTTACATTTATTAATTTTTAGACGCATTTATAAAACCATTAGTATAATTTATTATGAGATAATTTTTGTAAAATATTCACGATAAAAAATTATATTGATAATCTCTGTGATCCCAAATTTGACAAGAATTAGGCATTTTATTATTAAAAAAATCGGCAAGATTAACACATTTGAAGATGATTCTAAAGATACTTATTATAAGCTATGTCTTTGACCATTCAAGTGTGATAAACATCTTATGAATAATGATTGCTTTATAATAATTATTGACCTAAGAATAAGGTAGTGTTTTTTTGAAATACGCCATTTCTTTTGGCATTCCCCCGTGGTTAAGCTACAATATACGGCCGTAGCCATAAATTGACAAACTATAATTAAAGTAGGGAGTAAAATTATGTTAACGCGCGTGTTTGAACATGTACTTAACCGAATTTTTTTTTATTTTTTTTTAAACGGTACATGTTCAAACACGCGCGTCAATATCATTTTACTACCTACTTCAATTATAGTTTGTCAATTTATGGCTACGGCCGTATGTTGTAGCTTAACTACTGAGGAATGACAAAAGAAATGGCGTATTTAAAAAAAACACTACCTTATTCTTAGGTCAATAATTATTATAAAGCAATCATTATTCATAAGATGTTTATCACACTTGAATGGTCAAAGACATAGCTTATAATAAGTATCTTTAGAATCATCTTCAAATGTGTTAATCTTGCCGATTTTTTTTAATAATAAAATGCCTAATTCTTGTCAAATTTGGGATCACAGAGATTATCAATATAATTTTTTATCGTGAATATTTTACAAAAATTATCTCGTAATAAATTATACTAATGGTTTTATAAATGCGTCTAAAAATTAATAAATGTAAAAAATCTTAACACCACTGCACAGTTATGTACCGAAATATGACTATATTCTAAAACATTAGAGCGAGAGGTTTAAAAGAATACTATTTTATGTAACAAAAATACTTTATGCAGTCATCAAATGTTTAAAATAACTATAAAGGATAATAAGGCTTCCAAATTATATAAATAGATTATCTACAACGTTTAAGGAGTGTCCAGGATCATGGTTTGAAAATACAATAAAAACTCAATTTTGACGTGCGACGAGCACGTGGGCCGTTAAAGTAACAGGTTAAAATTGAGATAACTTAGTTACCACGTAAATAGATAAATCGTATCTAGATGTCTAACTCTAGATGATACAAATAGCAAATAAAATACCAAAGATGTTGAGGAAAACCTTCTTCTATATATAGAATGAACCTAAACATATTATGAAAGTGAATCAAAAAGTACACCTGGTCTACTGATTCGGTTAATTACATAATATTGTGAGTGGATTGCGGGTTCATTTGATAACTACACACTTATACAATGAGATTCATTTGTCATTCATTACTATTATTTATTACAATATTATTATTATTATTAAATTGAAAAGTCTAGAACGTAAATAGTGTAAAAACAATGAATAAAAAAATGAGGTACATAGCCATTGCTTGAGGTGGGAAATCGGAAATGCCAACATCTGTGAACTTAAGGTGACACATCAGTGAAACGGCAAATAATTTACAATTGTAGGCGCGACGAAATTTTGGACTCGCTCGCATTCACTGAGAGAACGTTGAGCTAGAAGCACGTCACTTTGCTTCGTGATGGCGACGGGCCAATTAATCCTTAAATCGTGTAAAGATGACTAAAAACGTTACCCATTTACTTTAAAAAGAAAACATGTCAATGAAAATATTATTATTGTTACTAATAGAACAATAAACAGAACATAAAATGGACGTATGTAGGATTTATATGACAAATAATATTTCGTTTGACAGGCGTCATTTGCACCCGCGAACCGCAATCCGCGCATCGCCTAGCAACGATCTTTTTAGACCGTGCCTCAACTGATGTACGGCCTTAACCACGCTTCATTCGTTCGGTAACAGCGTTTAAATGGCATAATATAAAATGGTGTATTTATACGACTTATTCTACATAGTCCAACTGATTTTCTTTATATTGGAAAAATTCGTGTAAGTACTATAACCAAGTAAAGACATCAGGGTGCCGCATATTTACAGTACACTTTTTGTTTTAGCCAATTTAAACATATAGTGAAATTTTGTAATGTATTACAATGTGTGTGACGTAAAGGAAATTTTACCTTAACCTAAACCTTCATAATAGTAAACCGATAATTTAATACTAGATGCTACGTATATTGACTCTCGGCGGGCATCGAAATACTTAAGCCATGAGGGCGGTGGAATACAACAGAGATCCCTAGGCGTAAAACCCACTTAACGCAGCAAGTGTGGCTCTCGCGCAAAATTTCACAAGTGGCGCGTAAATCAACGAAAATACAACGTAATCAAATACGCCAGCGCCCACTGGATTTCACGACGCATTATACGCGCCCGCCGCATGAATCATCGTTTTTTCGCGAATCACCGCTTCTCGGCGATACGAATGAAAGAAAATACAATGGAGTCCATTCATTGAACACAGAGAGCAAAATCACGCTCTGGACGGCGTCGTCGATTGACGGGCGAAAAGTCATTATTTAGAACAGAGAACTCATTGTTTAATTTTATTGCATGTCCTATATTTCGCTGGTTGAATAATGTCCTCGTAAATATTAATTACAAGCCCCGAAATAATATAATATTTTTATTGCTTTGTTATGAGATTCGCTGTAATAATAATTATTTTGTGCCGCTTGGGCCGCTTATTACATAGGTGAAGGGTAATGCGCGGCAAGAGACGTGTCATTATGGTTATGAATACGCCGACTTCGCCCGCTCGACGCGTTCTATGGGCACTATCGCCTAGAGAGATGTAACGAAATAATCCTTCTGAATGGATTCACGATTAAGGATTGCAATCCCAGAGAGAATTTTTATTCGCGCATTCCGGAATTAGTGTTTTTCCGGATCTTGTTTAGCTTCCTAGATGGCTACTCGAAAATACTAGGTACATCTGTTAAAAAAAACTCACACTGTATTTAAAAAATCATTACTGCCTTTACGAAATTTGTAGTCATAATCGAATCCGATCAATATTTTACCGTACAACATATATATCGATTGTGTACCAGTTTTGTATGAGCATAATGTTATTCTTGGCATAAGTAGCATTTTTTAGTATGCATGATGTTAAAAATTACATTTTACAATAATAATTATTATATTTATAAGATATAGGATTAAAAAGGAACGGACACCGGGCGACGGGCCCGCTTTCCGACTGAAAGGTATCTACACGTATACGGCGTTGGCGACGAATGAAAGCAGACAAGGTTGAATTTTCTGAATTCGGTTATGTCAGGTTAGTAAAATGTTTGTTACAACATTATTACTCTTAAATCTATAACTAAATTAAATTAAACATAAAATACATATTATGCACAACTAAATCTTAATTATTACATATTATTAAATTTGTGATATCTCCCAGTTATAATATCACCCGACGTCGGTTTCGATATTATCTCTGAATAGTGCAGGATCCCATAGACTTCTCGTATACATAATATGCGGAACGCATTCTGACAATTGGAATAGGTTTTAGGGGACAAAGAGATATATGAAGTCAATGTTGCCAGGCGATATTAGTGGTCATTTTTTTTTATTGAGGTTTTAATTTTTTTTCTTATAACCCACCAAAAATTGTTCTGAGTTCTTCAATAAAACCAAGACCGAATCAGGGATTGATTGAAAATGCAATAATTGTACCATGCCATCGGCATGGTCGTAGAACGGTTCGTCCCATTTGAAAAAATAAAAATAGCGGGTAGTGCAATGTGTTCAAAACTATCGATTCTTAGGATCCTCCTTGGCTTAAATTATTTTATTTAGTAGCATTTTTGTATAGAATCACCCAGATTGGTTTCTTTACTATATCTATGCATATGACATTAGTTTTAGTATTATGGTTAATCCAGAAACAGTGTAGGTTGCATATATTGGTAGGTGAATAAATGAAATAACGATAACCACTAACCACACTAAGTACACATTTATTAAAAAAAAAGAAACAACAAGTCAAGTGTTCAAACTGCTTTAAGTAAAGTATCATGATCACAGTTTTTACAAACACTACTTACACATTTACACATTACACATTATTGGTGGGTTATAAGAAAAAAAATTAAAACCTCAATAAAAAAAATTGACCACTAATATCGCCTGGCAACATCGACTTTATATATCTCTGTGACCCCTAAAACCTATTCCAATTAATTGTCAGAATGCGTTCCGCATATTATGTATACGAAAAGTCTATGGGATCCTGCACTAGAAGTGGAATCAACATATTATTGGATGTCTCACAACTGATTCTTTTTAGTCAGGTAGTAAAAAATAAACTATTGACAAACATCACCTTTCCTAAATGTTCATATTATTATGCAGATTGACGATTGCCCTTACCTGAAACAAAGAGAAAAAATAATTAGTATAAAAAATGTGAAAAAAAAGTTTGTATAATAATACATACGACAAGCAGTTTAAATATTGTCTGCGAGAGTTCTTTTAACCAGTGCCGAATGATAACTCAAATAACACACATATTGTCATGCCATCTTCTATTAATTGAAGGTTGGTGACCAAATGACAGTAAGTGGTGATGTGTAGACTGCAGTAGAATAGCTTGGAACGGAGTGTCCCTCTCGGGAGGTAATTTTTGATACAAATCTTAATACGTATTAGAGATGTTACAGCTCCGCTAACTTGGCCGCCGGCAACCGGTTCTTGCTTGTTTTCTGAAAGTGTCCAATATATATATATATAGATGAATCTCCTAACCCTGGACCAATCGTATTACTTTACCAACGTTTTGAACGTTTAGTCAGTTAAGGGGGGACATGCTCGTCGAAGGTCAAAATTGAGTTTTTATTGTATTTTCAAACCATGATCCTGGACACTCCTTAATCGTTGTAGATAATCTATTTATATCATTTTGAAGCCTTATTATCCTTTATAGTTATTTTAAACATTTGATGACTGCATAAAGTATTCTTGTTACATAAAATAGTATTCTTTTAAACCTCTCGCTCTAATGTTTTAGAATATAGTCATATTTCGGTACATAACTGTGCAGTGGTGTTAAGATTTTTTACATGTATTAATTTTTAAACGCATTTATAAAATTATTAGTATAATTTATTACGAGATAATTTTTGTAAAATATTCACGATAAAAAATTATATTGATAAATCTTTGTGATCCCAAATTTGACAAGAATTAGGCATTTTATTATTCAAAAAATCGGCAAGATTAACACATTTGAAGATGATTCTAAAGATATTTATTATAAGCTATGTCTTTGACCATTCAAGTGTGATAAACATCTTATGAATAATGATTGCTTTATAATAATTATTGACCTAAGAATAAGGTAGTGTTTTTTTGAAATACGCCATTTCTTTTGTCATTCCCCAGTGGTAAAGCTACAACATACGGCCGTAGCCATAATTTGACAAACTATAATTAAAATAGGGAGTAAAATTATGTTAACGCGCGTGTTTGAACATGTACCTAACCGAATTTTTTTTTATTTTTTTTTTAAACGGTACATGTTCAAACACGCGCGTCAATATCATTTTACTCCCTACTTCAATTATAGTTTGTCAATTTATGGCTACGGCCGTATGTTGTAGCTTTACCACTGGGGAATGACAAAAGAAATGGCGTATTTCAAAAAAACACTACCTTATTCTTAGGTCAATAATTATTATAAAGCAATCATTATTCATAAGATGTTTATCACACTTGAATGGTCAAAGACATAGCTTATAATAAGTATCTTTAGAATCATCTTCAAATGTGTTAATCTTGCCGATTTTTTGAATAATAAAATGCCTAATTCTTGTCAAATTTGGGATCACAGAGATTATCAATATAATTTTTTATCGTGAATATTTTACAAAAATTATCTCGTAATAAATTATACTAATGGTTTTATAAATGCGTTTAAAAATTAATAAATGTAAAAAAATTTAACACCACTGCACAGTTATGTACCGAAATATGACTATATTCTAAAACATTAGAGCGAGAGGTTTAAAAGAATACTATTTTATGTAACAAAAATACTTTATGCAGTCATCAAATGTTTAAAATAACTATAAAGGATAATAAGGCTTCAAAATTATATAAATAGATTATCTACAACGTTTAAGGAGTGTCCAGGATCATGGTTTGAAAATACGATAAAAACTCAATTTTGACCTACGACGAGCACGTGGGCCGTTAAGGTGTTTTCGTAGCAGAGGATTTCTTATTATCTACGCTTTTTCCGCTGCCCTCTACAGAATACCTTTACCTGTATTAAGAGTTCAAAATTTTCTAGGATTTTTTTTAAATAATAAAGAATCTAACATTCTTAAAATCCTGTGTGTATTCAGTATTGAACAACAAATAATAATGTTATTATAATCAAGGCTAATAGGAAATAGCAGCGGGTTGAATACATATTATCTGCTATTGAGTATAGAATAGTCACTAACATATCATTACTAATTTATCGGTATTTACGTTAAGTACTATGGTAATTGATAACTTAATTGCAAAGCATTGAAATATCTTAACAGTGAAAATTACATCACATGAATTGCAGAATTGCAAGATCAATAGTTTACGATATCTTAGCAATTATGTTAGGAAATCTATAGCCAAATTAAATTAATAGCTAGTAAGTTACCAATAAAATCGATATTATTGATCTCGAAAAAATGCTACTTACCTAATCAGTTCACGGAAAAAACCACGCGAACTATAAAACACAGACGATAATATAAGACATAGGTGGTTGAACGTAAGGTTTAATTTTAACTATTTTTTAGTTCACTTTAGTTGGTGCACTATTCAGAAAAAAAAGAAAAATCCACTGGTCTAACTCATGTAATTGACTATAAACTAAAATACTTGATAAAATGATAAAAGAGATACTCCAAACCGAATTGGAAAAATGTTATTAGTTAGGGCGACCGTGATGGATGAATGGGTAGTGTCCGGTTATGAATTCGTGGGTCTCGGGTTCGAATCATAGGATTATAAAATTCACATGCTGTTTTGCGATGTATGGTTGTACCAAATAGCATGGACATTATAGGTTGAGAATATGGCTAAAGTACGTTAGTTTTAGGTTATGAATCTATACACGGGTGTAACTGTTCGCGTGGTAAATCGTCCGAATACAGACATAAATATTGTAATATGAACATACACCGGCGCAATCAGGTCTAAAATCCAGAAAAGGTTCCTTATCAAAGGAGATCACGAAACCGCGAAAGATGCGCCTACACAGCCTTCCCAGTGGTACCTGACGAGAAGCTAACACTTGGGGCCAAGCAGGACAGTTTGGAGGTCGATAATTCTGATACGAACCAAAGTAACCAGACTAAAACAATATGAAGAAGTGGGAATATTACGGTGGTTATTAAATCTCCAAATGTGGCGCGACGATCTATCCGCTCGTTGCATCCAGAACCACTAATGACATGTTTAAAGCCAATGATGCCACCATCACGGTGGCCAAGGCGTGGTTGGGAATCTCTAGCGACGACAGAAGACAAACAACTTAATCGTATTGTAAAATAAATCATTTTATCATTGTAAAAATAATAAAAATTTATGCGAATGGTGAAACGTTCTTCTTGCTAAGTACCTGGGTATACATAACAGATAATTCAATCAAATTGCCAGATCGCTATCAGCGAGGTCGTTACTCGGTAATTTACCGTGGTGACATTTACTAAAGATTTATTTCCATCTATTCAAATACAATGAAAAAATGTTTAGCATAAAAATTTACCATTTCGTGACACAAGCGAAATTTACATAATCCGAATCACATAAGCTGTAAAAATATGATGGAAATAATTAATAATTTATTTGAGAACTGTTTATTCGGCTTTTATAAAATTAATAGACAGACCTCACATTTTTGTCAACATGGAGCTGTTTATTATGTATAATTTTAAGATACAGCTTATCAAAAACATTAATATTATGCACATTTACACAATTTTTACAACTATCTGAGTACCTTGGTATCAAAGTGGGACATGAGCCATCTGCAATAATTTACAGGAGAGGTGATTTTTCATTTCATATAAATATTGAAACATAATGTACATTAAAAAAATACTTGAGTAATGCTTAGAGGCTCAGAATCACATTTATTAAGTTAAATCTAAGATATTCATTTCGTAAATATTAAATACAATCGTTCAAAATTGCTTATGTCCGCTTTTGACACAAAGTTTATTTTTTTTAAATAAAATTTCAAGGTGGTTCAGATTTCTTTTAATGACAAAATTTAAAAATAAATGAAAAGTCATAAAATTAATAATCATTCATTTTCTGGAGATAACAATTCACAGAAAGTTTAATTTTAAATAAAATTTTATAAATAAATTTTAAAAGTGACAGAATTCATCTTGTTTTCAAAAAGTTTATCTTTATTGGTCCACCTCTTGTTTCAATGGGTACTAACATGACGATATATTTTTTAAACCTTTGGAAAACTGATAACTCTGTAATATTTAAAGCTGATAAAAATGTGGCCCTGCATACTGGAAGACAATTCCCAGCAGCATTTAAAATGCTGTATTGAAATGTTGCCATTTTTTTTGTTTTATAAACGTTGACGGCGTCTTTTTGGTACGAGAGTACTACAGAATTTCAATATAAAAAAATCTTGCTTGTCTTTAGCTAGGTATAGAATAAAAGGATTTTTGAAACTTCCTTATATCTGGCATTGTTAATAATCCGCATTGAAAACCACGACGATGGCCGCATTTAGGAAAGGAAGGCACAGTTTTATTCAACTTAGAAACCACAGTTTGAAGAAGCATTTTGTTCTTGATCCACCCTTTTTGCTTCCATAGTATTTCTATGGAGGCAATAGCGTGTGTGTACTCGTAAAAATACTCGTAAATAACGAGTGAAAATGCGCAAAGGCTAATATTCAAACATTATTATTCTTATAAAAACATAAAATTATGCTTGGGCACATCATATTTTAACAACAAACCGCATTTAAAAAGATGCATTGTGATCGAAAAAGTTTTGTAGTGGTATTCTGGTAGTGCTTTCTTTAAAGTCTTTTCTTTGGCCCTTTTCCACTCATTGGGCTTAGCTACACGTTTTTTAGCATTCCTTGAGTCCATTTCAGTTAATTAAATACAATACTTTTTCTTGAAAGCTATTATAAATGCACTTATTTTGGAAAAAAACTGACACAGAACCTCTATTTTAGAACAATGTTATCAGACTGCCAAAATCCCGGCAGCCATGACAGTTTGAGTAGATTCCAGCTCAGTGATTGGCTGGTATGCAAATGTCCGTTGCCTGCGCGCACATATAAGTCCGTTTTTGATACTATACACGAACTTTAAACACAAAAATCTCTATGAATACGACCGTTTTTGATACTGTCGAAGGCATTGTTGAAAAGAGCATCACTAACACTACCAGAATCAATAAAAACATGAATTTAGTGGAATGTGGCTTATGTCCCACATAGATACTAAGGTACTCCTGTACAAATAGCTGATGGCAATGGGTTTCTAATCGGACAAAACCAGTCATAATCAGTATTAAAAATACGCGAATTAAATATCTACTATATTTATTCTTGTATTAAGTACCTATTATTGCCACTATTTCATTCATAAAAAAATCATCGAGAGGTGGTTGTATAGATGTACCTATACAAAAATCCCCTGCGACTTAGAGGATGGCTAATTTAATTTTGACATCTTCAAACGAATGAAAAAGAAGGGATGTGAGTTGCTCTCAGGGTGGGGTATTCGACCATGTCCGATCATAATAGGATCATATTATGGGCCACCACAGAGTGGTGGTTTGTATTGACTTGTTTTTACGAGAAATGAATGTCAGCCACTTGCTCAACCTATTAGGTCCATACTTTGACTCATACACAAATTGAAAAACAATATGTGTACTTGTCAGACCAAGGGTTCGAACCTGGAACCCACAACGCAATAGGCCAACGCTTAAGCCGCGCGGCCATCGTGGGTGTAAACAAGGTTTAATTCTCGAGTGTGGACAAATACGGATTTAACCTAAACACGAGTTAAAAAATATATTATTTTTAAAAGTTAAGTCTATTTTATATTCATAATATGTAATATGCATTAAAGTTTATCATGCAAACGAAATCTGCATTTAATATTGGCGTGCCTTGTGCCTCTTGAGTTTTATTGTCTGACCGTAATAGACCAATACACCCCGGTTTCAAAGTCTTGGTTTATGGCGACTGGGTCTTATTAATCTATTCTGGCGAAAGATTTAAGGTAATAAAGAAAATCTTCTCGAAAGGCCAAATTTAATCGAAAGAACTACGTAGTATTAAAAACTACTAACTTAAAGTATTATCTAGTAACTAGAATCACCGAGAATTTAAAAAATTGTGGAGGAAAGTGAATGCAATACTACCAATTATTTTTACTCACACGTATTTTAAGATATTTTTCAATTATTATTTTGTTTATAAATAAATAATTAAGTAAATAAGGTACTTATTTTATGTTTTATTGGAAGTCCGATGGATGTCCTAATTTATTTTAAGTAATATAATAATATTATGTATGGTAAGATAAAGGACGATGATAAAAAAATATAAAGAAGGAATATGTATAAGGAGCTCACCAGACAATTTCAATTTCTGAAAGTAGCTCACATCCTTATTGAGTTTGAAGACCACTGATCTAGTTCATTTTTCAAGGACATATCGACGATATACATAATATACATTCATGATAGAGAATCTCTGTGATTGCTACGAATGCAGAACTGTTACGGACAGCTAGCAGTCACACAAGTGAGCGCGAAAGAACGTGTGATCGGCAACACTATCTATTTCCCATGCGTCCCATTTCTGCCGGCCCAACCCTGCATGGTATCGCCATTTAAAACACGCCCTTGCATTGGAGACAAATTAAGTTATTTGCGGAAACGTCTCTTGGTCGTCGTATGTGGAGTGTCTAAGGGTCGTATGTATGAGATTTCCAAATTCTTTATAAGCTATTTAACCGATTTTCCATCATACAGGGTATAGCACTGTTTGTGAGTAAACAATCTGACGTCACACGTCATTCAAAATGGCTGGTTCATCTGTCACTTTCAAATGTCATTTTAATAATGCATTCATTACAACAAACGTTTGCTTGAGGCCCTCGTTCATTTTGTAGACTCTGTAAAACATTTGCGAAATTTAAAAACAGTTCCTAGTCGTGCTGTTTACAAAATACGTATAATTTTGATCCAGTCTATAATCTAGATCAGCGATACTCAACCTGCGGCCCGCGGGACACATGCGGCCCTTTAAGCTTTTATGTGCGGCCCGAAACTCATTTATTATCAGGAATTTCGTATATCATGAAATTCGTTTCGATTTTGACGCACAGATAGTGACACCCGAAGAGGATTGTCATTATGGTCCACATAAGATCTAGTATAATAGTGTTGCTATTGCACACGATTAATTAAAAAAACACGCATAATTTTTAAAATCTCAAAAATGTTTTGTAAAAATGATTTTTTTCGTCACACTAGTAGTGATGCGGCCCGCGTTAATTTACAAATATATGTATTTGGCCCGAAGAAAAAAAAGGTTGAGTATCATTGATCTAGATAGTAGGTAACTGATACAATGCCTCGTATTTCGCTTACAAAACGCAATATTTCTCATGGAGAGATAAGATGGATTTACGTAAGATTACGATAAAATATCTCCGCTAAACGACCGCAAAGATAGGTACCTACTGCTGTATCTGGCAATACGCAATTGGAAGCATTCTGCATTCTTCAAAATATTATGGTACCTACCTACCTAGTTAATTATTGTAAGATAACTGTAATAAACAAGGCACAACTCTCAAATACACTGGTAAAATCAATAGTGTCATACGGTGATTGGTATTATACAGAGATCATTACATATTATTATCTAAATCCATTTGCATTTCTGTCATTTATTCTTATTCTGTTTTGACATCTCATAATTGAAGTGAAGTTAGTCATAATATGTATGTATTACCACCAAATGGAAATGTTTACTGGCTACATCCTATCCTTTCGTACAGTAGAATTATAAAATAAATGTGATAAAATAATTGATAAATTATTTAAAGTTCATAATAATTATTCATGTAGGTATAATTATTAAATTTATATGGTACCGTTCGCACGCTTTCAGACACATTGACAATTTCAAAATTTTAAATTAATGGTCGGGGAGTGAAATTTTATAAGATTGCAATTATTTGGACGCCATGACACATTATGACGTCACATCGTGACGTCGCTAACCAACAGATTACATTTGCACTCATGCATACAAATGAGCAGTATAATATAGCCTATACAGTATTTGGGAATCTCATGAATACGATCCTATAACTCTAAAGTGTGTAGCTATAGTCAATAGTGTGATAGTAAGTAAATAAGTAGGTACTTAGGTCAACTAGTAATCTCGTTATCATCACAAAAGTATTATAGTGTTATGATTGATTGAAAGATTGCGACCTCGTACATATTCTTGATTGAATGATTTATGAGAGGGTAATCCCGAAGAACACGATTAGATTAGTGTTAACGCCTTTGTGACAGTAGGTGCAAGGAATGTGTGTCTGTTCAGTAATATTGCTAGGTTTAGTATCTATCACAAAAAATAATGCCGTCGTATAGAAAGAAGCGTTAAACGATTAATGATTCGCTGGATCAACTAATTGTTATAGTCTGGTCGAAATACGTGATTGGGACAGAGAAGAGTGGGTGAATGCTAATGGAGGAATTCATCCAGTATTTGATCGACCCTGGATGAAGATTTCTTGTTGCCACAATAAATCTTTTGTTAGTCCCGGTGTGGATGAATGGCAGAATGTACCGCTTGTGAAGCCGTGGGTCGCGTCTGGAAAATCCAATTCAGCGAATGGATTATGCGAATCGTCACCAACCATATCTTGTGAAAAATCTTTTCTGCAGGAGGTGGTCAGAATCTACACCGGATTGTGAGGCAACTAAGAAAGGTTCCGATACCTATAGTGATTGTTCGCAGAAACAATCTAGCGTGGTGCGCATTTCGGCTGTCTGAATCATATCTTTAAAAGTGACCTCCCATTGTGTCTTAAACGTAAAATGTTCAACCAATACAATTTGTGCTACCAGTGCTCACGTATACATGTGAAACGTGGACATTTAATGTAAGAAAAACCCAAAAATTACGAGCAGCGCAATTTTGGGCATAACGTGGAAAGATCACAAAATAAACCAATGGAGAAGGAGGCAGACAAGAGTACGCGATGTGATAGATGTATCTAAGCAGCTAAAATAGCAATGGGCGCACGGCCAGTGTGACAACCGTTGGACAAATGCCGTCATACAATTATTGTACCCAAGAGGTACTAAACGACTACAAGGGTGCCGTAAAACCCGGTGGATAAACGAACTCATAATATTTAAGTAGGTATGTTAACGGTAGGTTAAAAACAACATATACAGTACAACCTCGTTTTTACGTGCCCGGAATTCACGTTTTCCCGGCAATTGCGTGTAATTTTTTCAGTCCCGATGTATTTCAGTACATTTAATACCCGCATTTACGTTTTTCTTTCCCGCGATTTACTTACGTCGGAAATATTCAAAATATGCGTGTTACTTGCGCTTCTGAAGAACTGTCTGATGAAGAAGAGGTTGATATTCCAACAAAAGAAGAAGCAATGAGGTTCACCGAGGGTTTAAAAACCTACTTTACAAGCTTTGCTGATATTCAAGATGACACTTTTAAATGTTTATATAGTCTTGAAAGAGAATTACATAACAAAAAAAACAAAAATGCAACAAACTAATATACATGACTTTTTCAATAAAAAATTAAATTGAATGTTGTTTTTAAATTAATCGTAATTTTTTTAGAAACATAAAATTTAAATGTTCTTTTTTTCAATACCCCCCTTTTACATTTTCCCTCCAATTAGGTTTTTTTTCCAGTCCCTTAAAAAACGTAAAATTAATAGGGGTTATACTGTATACGGTTCACAATGAATTGATAGTTAAATAAACAACGCGGTATGGGGAGATGCATGTTGGACATAACGTGCAGGGATTGAAAAATAAATAAAATCGCATAGCCAGGTCCACCGCCGATCCCGGTATAACGATGAGGTAATCGAGTTTACCGGAAGCACGTGGGAACGGAAGACTAAGGACTGAGAAGAGTGGAGAGACCTTCATCGAGCAGTGGATCGAGAATGGCTGAGATGATGATGATGGTGACATGAACATAGATCAGATTTTAGAACCGTTATAAATAAAATCTCAAACAAAAATCTAAATTGTACAAGTAAGTTGAATATTAGAATGTAAACTTATAAAAAAAAATTAAATCACATGTGAATATTCCATGTGATAAAATTCGATATTACGTGGGCAATAAAACATGTTTAATGCTAGTATAATTTTTTGCGCAAAAAGGGTGTCGAAATGGGTATAGTAAGTAGTTTGAATGATGTGGGAAAATACTAGATACGTACAAATATTTTTCCGCGTAGCAATATAAATGCTACGATTGTCAAAAGTAATAAAAGTTGTTCAAATATATTTTGGGAAAACTTATGTGAACTTTACTTTACCGAATTTAAACATTTCGTCACTTAAATGCAACTATATGATATATCCATCTGTTTTTAGCTACATCGATCAATGCAAGGAATAATTTGATATACAAAAAGACAATCGATTTTTCAATTCAGTTTCAACACAATAAAATAAATAATCTTACTATTTGTGCTCAGTGAAAATATAAATAATCGATCATGATAATATAATATGCATGCAACAATCAACATTCCCGCTCATTTTTTCAGCAGAATTTTACATGAATCTAAAATGAAATCAATTCGTTTTAAATTAATCACTTTCAGCACAGACTGCTCCCACAGTGGGTGATACGATAACAAAACAATTTATGATTACCATTATTTATTAATAACAGTGGGAATAATGAAATCTCTCGCTCCGGGAAGCATTGGATTTAAAACATTACTTATTACGAAGCTTTCATGCAAAATAATCCGCGCCGTGCTGTGACTAACGCGTAAATCAAATTCATACACTGAATCCATTCGCTCGTCTAAAAATTGACACTGGATTTGACAATCGATGTCAAAGTTAAATATGCGATTGTAAATAATTGTACATAACTGTTTTCAATAATCTCCAAAATGAGGTCTCGTCTTCAGTTGATCTTTTATTTTAATTCCACGAAAAATATTGATTTTATCATGTTTTTCTAACTCAAGATAAAACATTAAAATTATGTACAGTTACAATTAAACTAATAACCACACCTTATAGGTATACCATGTGTATGGGATATACTCCAATGTTGGGAATGAATTAATATGTACCTATACTCTGTCATACAAAGCAGTTAGTCCTGTAGCAAGCATAAATAAGTAAGTACATATTAATATGAAATCGACAAACGTAAAGTATTGTTTCCATTTGAAATTTAATATTATATGTATACGTTCGCTCAACCTAAAAAGGGCAAGCAATAAATCGCCTGGAAAAAATGTGAATTTCGTCGATCAGCGAGTTTCGAACCGTGGCACATGTACATGATCACTAACGAATGGTCCATTACAACAGCGTTTTCTTCTGGCGCTAAGTCCCTATTAACCTCCATTAAGAACCTTCCAAATCCATTCTCATCCAGTTTTGAACGCCCCTCCGAAGTTCTTAAACCCAAATCGACACTATCCCTCTATCTTAGGGCTAAATCTATAGCCATAGCTCACCATACTGAAATCGAAATTCCGTCAACGCGGCACTGCAAGTTGCCACGTTCGCTATAATTGACTACAACTTGTAGCGCTGTGTCTCAGCCCTTGTTCGGTTTCCCGAATGTCAGTTTATTTTTAATAAACTATTTCTTTTATTCAAATGAATAATTCACAAGATTTTGAGAATGTAGCATTCCAAATATTGAACATACATAACTTGAAAAATTAAAATTGTTAGCATTTTCAAGTAGAAGTAGACGTTATAACTAAAATATTGGCGAGAGCCGGACGTCGGTTAGTTAACATAATCACTGGTGACCTTTTAATTACCACATTTAAATAACACGTTAATTATATGCTCCAAACGCGCCAGTCGTGGTGTAAGCACTAAATGAATTTTAAGATATAATACACAAAACCGATAGTTAATAACGCAATTTGATAATCATTTCGTAGAAGTTTAAATTGTCGTTATTAGATAGGAGTCTCGTAGCATAATGGGTTAATGCACAGATTGGCGCTACACCAATGGTTATAGGTACGGGTTCAAATCCTGTCGAGGTTTGTATTTTTTTCAAATATGATTTTTTCTAGTGGGTATGTATGTGTTTTCAAGTTATGTATGGTCAGTTTATTTGTTATTACCGATTATTTCATCCTGTGTACGTGGCCCAGCCATCTAAGACGGCCCAATTTGATGGACTGTACGATGTGCGGGTTCGATACCGTCTTCTATGGAAGATTGGCGACCAAATTACATCTATATATCCTGGACCAGTCCTGTAAGATCACGCCTTCAACATTGAGCTACTTCTTCTTCCACCCTATCACGTCCCAACATTGGGGCATAGGGCAAGCCCAAGTAGGTCGCTTTTGTAGC
Organism: Rhyacophila brunnea; assembly: GCF_057557595.1. Taxonomy (NCBI): domain Eukaryota; kingdom Metazoa; phylum Arthropoda; class Insecta; order Trichoptera; family Rhyacophilidae; genus Rhyacophila; species Rhyacophila brunnea. The sequence continues at coordinate 32,594,261 of NW_028232871.1, read as the reverse complement.
ACCGCTGCAGGGTGAGGGAGGGCCGGCCACGGCGACGGAACCCTTGAGGCTGTGCCACAAGGGTACGAAGTGCCGCACTCTTTGGCGGCATCCGAAATACGTGTTCCAGCCACATAAATCGTCTCTTCGTGATCACTTCAATCACCGAAGGCTGTTGTGTCTGCTCACGAACTCGGGTGTTTGTAACGCGGTCGTACCAATGTACCCCTAAGATTCGGCGGAGACATCGATTCTCAAAGCTCAAAAGCCGAGACTCTTGAAGCTTAGTAAGATGCCATGTCTCAAAGCCATACAGGAGCACAGGTAGCACGCACGCGTTAAACAAATGACATTTGGTCCTCACAGAATACAGCCTTGACCTCCATGCGACTCCAAGTTGGTTGAACGCAGAGCCCGCCACACCCATGCGGATTCCAAGCTCACTAGAAATACTAGAACTACTTACCTTACCCTATATTATGTTCTGGGGTAAATTTAAACATACTCCTAACTCCGGAAAATACGACTGAAGTTTGAAGTTTTTCTGCGATTGGTGGTAGAAAATAATTAATTTCTTTTCAGTTATGTTACGGAGCAATGAAATGAATGCTCAATATAGTTATTAGTATTATTAAAATGTCACGAAAATGCACTTACGGGTGGGTTAATGGACCTCTGCTGGAGTCAACCTGCTTTACGAGTGTAAATCCATACAACGCATGATGAATATTTTAGATTTGGATAATTATCTAATAGGTATACAGAAGCGCCGGCGCGTATTGCCCCTCCGTACAATACCATTTTTATTCCCACGCTCACACGAGTATCGTCCTCGTAAAATATCATTCGTACTCAGTAGGCGAGCGTAAGGATAGAAATAAGGATGTCAACAGAGTATCAATATTTTTCTACCGATACAATACGGAATTCCGGTATCGATACCTACTTTTATTTCGACATTGTCACGACATCGAAGTATCAACACGTCTCGGTAGTGCTTAAAAATGTGTCCAGTAATTTGTACGAAAACACAAAGCGTACATTTTGCCAAAACACCATCAGGCGAATTCTCAAATGGCAGAAAAGCATTTAAGCCGAATTAAATTACATTTCATCCAGCAGCAAATCGAATAAATGTTTTGTGACAATTATTAATTACGATGGGACCCTATTTACATTTTAGTCATATTGATTGCTTCCGGTAGATACATAGAATATATTACTTATCTTAATTTCTCAACCTAAGCCAGGTCTCACATACAAACTCGTCTCGACTGGAACACGTCGATGCCATTTTGTTGGCATTTACAAAACACATGTAACTAAATGTACTCGCCCCGCACACTGCACGATTGCAATCTATTAGTTTGAAAAAAAATAGCTGGTGTCGCATACCTACAACGTATTTCAACTGACATGCGGCGCAGGTGTAATCAAAGAATGTCGCAATTTGCCATCCATTTTGGCTAGCCTAGTGACGTCACTGTCCCGGCATGGCCTCGCCTATGACAGTTGAAATGTTATGTCCAGTTTTGATGTATATATATACGTCTCGACTGCGATAATATATCGCAGTCGAGACGATTTTCAATGTGCGATTGGGCTAAAAATCATACAAAAATATAAATATTCAACGTATTTAGAAATAAATAATGCGTCGGCAAAAAACTTATTGACGATAATTCGCCCATGAGGCTTATCTGCCATATTTTGCAAATCCGTCAGGTGGTTTCGGACAATTTTCCTTCGTACAACAAATTGCCAGTGCGCATAAAAAGGCAGTGGACTTGAACTACGGGTGCAGATTTTAAAAAGCGATCTCCCGGTCTATTTCGATACGATACTGATACCAAGTATCAATACTTTTTCTTCGGACATGACATCCGCGAGTAGGTAAAGCGAGGCAACAGAGCGAGGCATAGTAATAAAATAATTTACGATTCCTCGAATTGAACGCTCAATTTATACGGATTAGCTATAACAACGGCTACATTACACCAAACAACTCGATTTTAGTTAGGTACTGAAAGACGTGAAACAAAATGAAACCAAGTAAGGCGAGACCAATTCCAGCAGTCTTAGCAATAATTAAACGGGTATAGTTGAATTGCGAATACAGAATTTTTGCACATGTTTTAATTTCCAATGTGTGTTTGACCACTATGAATCAGAGTAAGGACCTAATTACAAACACTAACATCTTTCATATCATCACCTCTGTAAAGTCTATACATATGCTGCGATTAGGTGCGATAATATAGTTGAAAACATGAACCCACCACCACAATAAGTTAACCGTGTGAACTGGCAAAAAGTGCTATGTTTTAACAGCACCTCACTTGGCTGTGTTAACTTTTAGAGCGAGATAGACAGTTTTGACAGTATAGATTTAACATAGAATAGATGCGCAGATGTGAACGAACATTACATTTACAACTAAATAAGTTCTCTCTTATTATTTAATATATCTAAATAAATAATAAACTAACATTACCATTAGTAATCAATGAATTAATTATTATAATAAAAAAGATATTTCAAAATATATCAGAATTCCATACACACCTACAATGATCTTTTATTTTGCGATACTGGTAAACTTGTTCGTCTTGAATATTTTGTAAAGTTCAGTAAATGTAAATAAATAAATTTGAATTTGAACCCAACTCAATGTAATTGGTAACGATAGGCGTCAGCGGGTTTCTGTCGGCTCGAGACCATCGCACTAAAGCAAGCATGTCCAACTTCAAGTGAGCTATGATCTACTATCCAGTATTAAAACTGGCAGTGATTTACCATACTACATCATTGTAATTATTAAACTTAAACCACCGTAAAACAATTGTCTAAGAACACTGACAAACTACAAATTAAACAATACTTGTCTTCCACTAGAACAAAGAATTCAATTTACCATTCGTCGTTATGGTCTTCTTTTAGGCACAGGTAGCAATCAACGTCAAACTATTATTCTACCGTGCAAAGAATCTACTGCAGGACGGTAAAGAGAAACTACGCCTCTGTTTACAGTTAACTCTACCTCTCACTCATGCGACAGGCCGTTAGTGATGCAATACAAGTAATAAATTTGAAAATAACTTACAAGTAAGCTGCTTAATGAAATAAAAATTTAATTGGTCAATGCAAAATCACAATTGAATGACGTGCATGCTTTTCATATTTTCACGCCTAAATTCCTATATACGTTCAAACAAAAACGTTTTGGACATGCCTGCACTAAAGTATGCTTTCCTTTATAAAATGGCTCGTGGAAGAAGAATAAAGAAAAAAAACATATGAAAGAAAAGCTATCGAATTGTGATTTTGGCGCCACATTATTTTAGTTCAAAGACGCTCGTCTTTGGATTATCACCATTTAAGAATTACTCTAAAAACAGTGCGATTCAATACCGACATCCCGGGTTTTATTAGGTTGGGTCTTCGCGTGTAGTACGCGTATGTTTTAGGCGGCTACGAATTATCCAAGAAATAAAAGCACAAATCTGCGGCATTATAATTAGCTTTTTACTATTCTGAGCTTCGAGTCGATCGTAAAAGCTCATTGGTTTATTGTTATTAATTTAGACACTTTTAAATTTATGGATTAGATTATATGGACATAAGGATTACGATTGCGATTACGAGTACCTACCTACTTCGTCTTTTTGGCGCTAGCAATAAAAAGCACTAAATGAAAGAGCTTTCAAGCATTATGCCGGGTCCACACTGGCAACATGTCGCCGGCAACCTTGTTAAATTTTACGATAACTATCATAATTGCTTAAGAAATTTTACCATAATTATCATACTTATCGTAAAATTTAACGAGGTTGCCGGCGACATGTTGCCAGTGTGGACCCGGCATTACACTTACACAAAAATAGCCATATTTTATTCGTGTGATTTTTAAAATCAAAGATAATATTATGGTAAATAGTTAAACAATACATATGTCAAAAATGAGGTACTATTTCACCAATGTTATACCTATATTATGATTATTGATAAGTTAGTAGCAAAGACTGAATGTTGGACGGCGGTAAACGATTATAAAAAAAGAAAATAATATCGATACTAGGAAGAATATGACATTTATAAGTAAAACACAGCAATTAGTTTCTACCATAATATTTGAATTAATTCTAAAACTTCAGAATAAATTGAATATATATTCAATGTATTTCGAAGATTATATTTATATAGAAAGAGATTTTTCTTAATTCTTCAAAGACCGCGCCAATCGACAATGTTCATCAATATTAGTAACGATTTCATAATTTAATTGTATTTAAATGTGTCACTAGTTTCTCACGTTGTAAATTTATTACTTACGGATGAAATGACAAATAAATTCGCGCTAATCGTGTTAGTTGCCTGCTTATGTATATTGTTTTAAAACAACACGTTTATTTTACGAGTTAAATAGAAATGTTAAATTTAATTAGCACTTTGAGCCACTGTTATCGAACATTTTCTTACCTATAATCAACAAATTACAAGATAGGTTATTATTATTTTTTTAACTCAAGTACCTGTCTCTTAATTTGGGTTTAATTCTTTGTTGAAAGGTGAAAGCTGTAACTACATGATGTATTAGTGTAAATACTGTAAATAATAAAAACATTTAAATTGCAATCCACAAATAAAAAATATACATAGTCCGTTCAATAACATTTAAATGAAAAATAATACGTGGCGAAACTCACAAAAGACGTTTCTAACACACGTGTGGTCTTCATTATGGGAACGACCTCTCCACAAACATAGGAATAAACAGATTAGTTCCCAACGACATCAGACAAAACAATATTATTATTATCATTACAAATGCGTGGGAAACGAACCCGGGATCCCCTGCGGATGTGTGGGACACGTGAACAATGATATCTTTAAGTACTTCAACATATAAAAATTCACAGGTGAAAAAAAGCAAACAACCCGACTTTTTTTTCTAGATCAAAATTCTGAAACAAATGTCATATTTTTTGAATATACATGCATGATATGATATGATTATTTCTTACTTAGTATATTCGACAGACGATTTTCAAAGGCAGAATTAGGTAAATTGCCTATTCGATAAGGCACTGTGCCTTGCACTGTTGTATTTTCTTATCTGAGAATCATAATTGGAACCACGTTATATTTATTTCTATCCTGCAGGAGTGAAAATAATGAAAACAGTTCCCGTATAAAGGAAAAGTTTTTCTTATCTTAACATTTTGAAACATGCTATTATCGTTTGGCGTAACTGGCTGTTGTGAAAATAATATAAAGAACATTTTAAAAGTATAGGAAAGGTTCAAGTATAGCCCTGTTGATTACTTACTACACAGGTACCCCGCTCTGCCGAAAACCTTTAAATAGATCGCCAATAGGTAGGGTATTTCGATTGTAGAAATTGGGCCCAAGAGGCTTTTGCAAGGCGTATGTTTTCCATCACCCTCAGACCTCATCTATATTGTTAAAAATCAGGGGAAAAAGCCAGTTTTTTGGTCCCGTATTACCTCCCTAATGTACAGTATGTGCACTGAATATAAAGTGAAGAGTGACTATCCAAAAACAAGCTTAGGTAGTCCAAAATGACAAATTTTCCATTTAATGGAACCTTCGTGGCTAGTGTGTTGAAAACTATAGTCTCAAAATAGAGTATTTAATTAAGAGTGCCAGTTTTTTGAATTTTACTGGTTATTTTACATTCGCAAACTATATAGTCAAGAGAATTAAAAACATTTCATAGGTAGCAAAAACTATAAAAAAGATGAAATCATAAACGTGATAATATCTATTTTAAAAACACGCTTTTAAACATAGTGGATTTTGGAATGTCACTATTTAATTTGATTTTAATTCAGTCTAAAGATCGCTACACTAGCCACGCTGGTGAAGTATGCAGGTCAGGGTTAGTGAACCGTTTTACGTACGCGTGCCAAAATATCCGAAATATTATTTTTTGATTTTCTGACGTGCTGAGTAGACCTTTCATAAGAAAAAAATAGTTAAAAGAATTTTATTAAAAAAGTTCAAAAAATATAATTGAGCTCTTCCGTAGGTATTTGTATTACTTAGTTTGGTTCTTCAAGCACAAATTGACGCCAGAATTGCTCCGACCAGATAAGACATTCTCTCGCTACTGTGGTGTCAAGCATTGTAAAATTAATGTAATTCGATCAAAATCAGAGGTCCGCGGCGTGGCTTCCCCCGCCGCCTGATGAGGTCAGTCCGATAACATTATGTCTGACGCGTAAGCCCTAAGGAGCGACATATGCAATTTAAATTAAACATAATGCTTATTTTTGAAGATATTTTTACACAATGTGATCTGTCATTTAAGCATGAATTTCGTCGTTTTCGTTTGCGCATCGATTGGTAAATATTAAAAACCGAATAAAATACGCATGGCTATGTCGTCATTATTTTTTAATATTATTATATAATATATGTATATTTACTTGTTAAATTTAAATATATTTTTTAAGTTATTCTATTTTTTTCTCTTCAACATAAAACATTCGCGGAGCCATGAAAAATCATCTCGCGTGCCATAGGTTCGCCATCAATGATGTAGGTAGTAGGTATTAAATGTTATGCCAATGTCCATTTAAAATTATTGGTAAATGTCGTACGGTACATAAGTACCTATATCAACATTAAAATACCAAAAAAATATATAGATAAGGGGTGTCCATAAAGATGTCGTCACACTTCGCCGTTACAAAATCTTTTACCACCTAGTGCTATGTGCTGATACTTTATGTTTTGTAATTTTTTTAAGACCATCACCTATCCCCCTCGTCACAAGTCATCAGAATATATCAAACCCCTCACACATAGGGTGTGACGTCATATACGGTTGACCCCTAAAAGAATACGGGGGTATGGTTAATTATTGTCGAACAAGAACTCTTGTCCACATGTTAAAACTGTGAAGTTACAAGCCCCTTGTGCAATTAATTGCACTTCCGTTTTCAAATGACGAGCGCCCCCAAATTTATCATTTCATTTTACGCTTCTGTGGTATACACATCTATCAATTTACGTAATTTGATGCTTTTTATAATAAAAATATGTCTAAAACGATCAGGAGTGATGTTCTAATTATTATGAGTAAACTGTCGGTTTATTGCGAAGAAGATAAGGAGTCACATCTAAAAAGGGAACCGATACATTATTTAAAGCGTCGTGGCAGGTACGTCACTGAGAAGTCTTCTATGTGACTACATCGACTTCCTGTTATCCTCGAAATCTTGTTGTAGGACAGTGGTTACACTATTTTGTAGAAAACACATTAATATTGATTTGCACTCAAAATTCCACACTGCGTGGCTGCATTTTGCTATCGCATCGCGTCGCATGTGTGCGTAAATACGTATCTGAGGCGCGAACATAATAATATAATGCCACATAGGTACACACTTGCGAGCAGATAATAATCAATCAGGGATTCTATTTGACAGCCGGCTTACAACAATGGTGTGTAATTTGCATTTTAATTTTCAGTAAGTGCTCCTCCCTATTCGCTTGAGGCCGAAAACGCGCCAGACATGACATGACAGCTTGTTACGATATTATACTAATAATATTTATCATACAATTCTACCACTCTTATTTTACTACAATGACGAGCACAATATATTGGTTGGTGGAGAGCATTAAGAAGACAATCGACAGGTTCCATGACAACTCGTCTCGTTTAGGTTTGAAAATCAACGCGAAGAAAACCAACGTTTTAACCTGACTTGATCCAGATTTCCCTCTTATTAGCGAGGAGCAAAACATCAAGAGCGTCGACAGCTTTAAATAAGTACCTGGGGAAACACATCACGGGAGATGGCATTTTGCAGAGAGAGCTCGCTATCCGAATGGGAATGGCTGCAACAACATTTAACTCGATGCGGAGTGTCTGGGACTCACGATTGTACTCGGTCGATTGTACTCGGTCAAAACCAAATGCCGCCTATTCGACGCTTGCATTCTGACGGTGCTGCTTTACGGTAGCGAGTCATGGCACCTTACGCAGGCTCAGAGTAACCGTATACTGAACTTCGAAAACAGATGTTTGCGGCGGATACTGGGTGTGCGGGTATGACTTTAGGAGTAACGAGGAGATAAGAGAACGCACCAAGCAGCCTCTCATCACGCTGAGAGTGAAGAGGCGATGTTGGACCTGGCTCAGCCACGTGCTGCGGATGCCAGAAGAGAATTTCAACCTGACTTGCCTGTTCTTCAAGCCAACCGGATTCCGGCGTCCTGGAAGGCCGCTAAATACTATATATAGAGTATATACGGCGGAGCTACTGGAGACTGGTTTAACATGAAGACTGGCGAGCGACAGGGATTCTTGGGGGCGCCTCGTGGTGTCCATATGCTCCAACTAAGAGGCGGATACGGCCGAAGAAGTAAACATTTCGACCAGGCGGGCACATAAGGGTTCGAGTAAGGAATCCCCAGAAACAAAAAATACTTAGGTATCGGAATATCAATTCTTATTCTTCGTGAGAACCTCATGACTGGAGATTGTGACCCAGAAGAGTCGGCTGCCGAAGAACCTTCTCAATGGGTTGATCTCACTCCCCTCTGCATTCTACGACACGCAAGGCCCGTGTCAGTGAAAGACCAGTGGTACCTACTCATGAATTGGTGCAACCCAACTGAGGCATCAAATGTTGGCAAGTTTAAAAGACAAGATAGCGCGGACGACACAAACGGACACGGAAACGATCCAAATAACCATGACTGACAGGTCGAAATAATTCGAAGGTGAGTACTTATAGCTACAGGTCAGGTGATCATCACTAGACTATAAATTCGTAGTGTCTGGGTATGAGGAATGTACATACGAGGAAAAGTAGGGGGTCTACGGTTGACGCGGCGAAATGCTTCGAAGTAGTAGACGGGGTAAATACGGGTCAGTGGTACCCGGTAGATTTAATTAACCCTGCCCCTCCCGCTGCCTTAAAAATTAATAATAAATTATTATCGATATTTTTTTTGTATGTGCACCTAATTTCAACAAAGTCTTCCACTTCTGGTTATGCTATCGCATATCACAGATAGGCGAATTTTAGGGGGGCAAAAATAACAACGTAGACACAGGTTACTAGATTATTCAAACCCATGTTTTAGGATTTCATTTTGCCTGGGATGGTTAAGCCGTGAGCTGTAAGGAAAGAAGCATTAATCTCAACAATATGTCGCACAAATATTACACGGCCTGGAAAATCCTAAAACCCCTAACATCTCGAGAGAGAGAACTAGTTTTATGAGGTCGAAACTAAAGCACAGCCGGATTGTACGGCTAAATGAAATATTGCGACAAGCTAGTACAAATAAGTAGACATATTATTATGTTTACAATGTCATACGTATTTCTTCTTTCTGTAGCATTTCCGTTGCCGGACGTTGGCAATGATTTTAGACATCTTATAGGTACCTATCTGTCGATGGTCTGCACGGGAGTGCTGAGCTAAAACCAGTCTCTGAAATTCATAAGCCAGGACGTTTTTCTTAGGTCTCGCTTACCAGAAGACAAAATGCAGAAGGTAATACCTCTCGGGATATCGCACCGTGTCAACAAAGTATGCAAACATTCTCGTTTTGACGTATTTGATCTTTTCATTCACTACATTAATCCGATGTTCAAAACTTTATCCTTCCACCTGATAAGGAACATGCATATAAAAACCGCCAAATTGAACCTATTTCGGGGATTAGGCCAAAACTGTCTTCTAGCGATCTTTTTACAGGGCAATGGCTGCAACGCAGACAAATGTTAATATTACGATTTAATAAATACCCAAAATTGGCTATAATTAGAATCTACAATTCATAAACATTTTTACCTGGCCCCATATTCCGAGAAATCAAAGCTAAGGCAACGCCACGCGCTAGAAATAGAAAATGAAGGCACTCGTACCTCGTCGCTTGATTTTAATTTTAGAAATTTATCATTAATAATTTATAGAAAAAAAATACTGTAAACTGTACGCTGTCTGTCTTAGCCTATAAAATATAAACCGTTCCCCACCAATGTTTGATTATCCCACCCCCAGCATTGACAATAAGCACACCCACATTTCGAAAGAATATAATATAGGCATGCATAAGTAATTTTATTTATTTAAAGAAAACAAAACATTGTGGACATAACAAATCAATATTCAGGACGTCCACAATATGAGAATTACATTACAACAAATAAGAATAAAATAAAGTTTCAAAAACAAAATGCACGGTACCTACATCATTGAAAATGTCTATGTCTCTAGGGAGCGCGTTTACTAGTCTTGCACCCCTCGCTAATGGTGCCTGATAGGCTTGACCCGAGGAAACAGTTCTGACCCAGAATAGGTTATGGCTGCAACCCCGTAGGTAATTGACAGGCGCTTATAAATTTAAATTCTTTAGGACGCCGGGATTAGACACCATCCCTCGTGATAGCTGGCAAAAATGTTTTAATGGAAGAAGTGACCTACGAGATTCAAAAGAGTGAAAAGTGAGCATGCCTTGTAAAAAAGCAGTCGAAAAGTAATCGTTTGACGAATTAATAAAAGGAAAATAGTCATTAATCTTCAAATAGAGACATCGAAGAAAATTCTTCTGGACGCGCTCTATAATAAACTTCACAAGGACTACAGATAATAGACCACCCGTATTCTAGAATATAATAATATAAAAAAATGTCAGTGGCATAGCGCATAAGCAGCGAGTGTTAATTAGATTAACTTGCAATTAAGATAACCACGTTGTAGGCATAAAGCCCATCAAGACGGACGAGCGGGCGCAGTCGGCGTAAGAAGCGTATATTCATGACTAGGGGGCGGATTTATATGCAACAAAAAACATGATTATATGCATGCACGTATGCACTTAATATCAATAAAATATGCACTAAAACCGAAGAAATATGCAGTTAAAAATTGATATTTTTTTGTGGGAAAAATTGTAAATACCCTCTTTACCCAATATAACTGACAAAAAATCGAATAAGTAGTTAATAATTTTTCAACATAATACGATAGAAGAACAAAAAAACACAAACAATGAATATTATAAAGTTAATCAATTACAATTTTCAAAATAGCTTTTTTCACAAGTACAAATAATTGAATAATAAATGCAATGTAAACCAAACATAACTTAAAAAACAAAAAGGACACACTTAACTATTCCTAAATACTATTTTCTGTTTTTTGCCCCAAAAAAAAATTACCTACAATTTTTTTTTCAATATTTTGCTGACATTAAATTTTTCCGCATAGGTAACTGTCAATATTTTGTTTATATGCGGAAAACGACCTCTCAACGTCCACAGAGGTGATTGGGCAAACTTTAAATGAAAGTGCGCGAGTTGACTTCACTTTTCTGATAAATCCACAGCTCGGAGATGGCATTAAAAATGCAAGTGCATCTTAACTATCTACCTTCCTAACTTAGTTATATTTCGATAACATAATTTAAAAAAAACTATAGTTATAAATTCAGAAGCAGCTCTAAAATATGCATTTATTTATGAAATAAGCACTAATGTCGCAAATATGCTCTAACGTCTCAAATATGCATTTATATGCACAATAAAATTTTATTTTTTGATTCTGTGTCTTTCAAAACAGATTTCTGTGCAACCCTCATAGCTGTGCATACACCCTAACAAAACATGCACTAGCATATAAATCCGGGCCCTATTCATAACCATAATCACACGCCTCTTGCCGCGCATTACCCTTCACCTATATAATAAGGGGCCCAAGAAGCACAAAATAATTATTATTACAGCGTCTCTCATAACAAAGCAATAAAAATATTATATTATTTCTCGGGGCTTGTAATTAAATATCGGACACGCAATAACTAAACAAAGCGTACACTGTTCTTAATAATGGCTTCTCGCCCGTCTTATCGACGACGCTTCGAGGAGCGTGATTTTGCTTGCTGTGTTCAATGAATGGACTCCATTGTATTTTCGTTAAATCGTATCGCTGAGAAGCGAAAAACGGTGACTCATGCGGCACGCGGGCACAAGGCGTCGTCAAATCCAATGTGCGCTGGCGTATTTGATTACGTTGTATTTTCGACGATTTACGCGCCACTTGTAGAAATTTTGCGCGAGCGCCCCACTCGCTGCGTCAATGGGCTTTATGCCGTATACGGATCAAGAAAAATAACAGAAAGGTGTTATCGTGTTAACTAGTTGGAATAGCATGCTGGGATCCAATTAACCTATAGCGTCACAGTAAGAATTTATTTGTTTTGCGCTATTGTTTTTCTCTCAGTGGATGTTTACAACGCACGGATAGAAAGAAAGCACAAGCATTTACCTACTTACAAAAAATAAAAATATCTACACGAAAATCCACGTATCAATTCATTATTATACTACGTTACGAGACATTGACGGATTGGGAAAATTATCGACGGAGTAGGTACACCGGGTATGTAAATATACTTATATAATATTGATTATGTCTATAACACGAATGATGCTTTTATTAATTGATACTGTTATTATAAATAATTGATTACGCCATTAGTTAAGGTCAAAAAAAATCGACATGAGTTTAGGATTTTACAATAAAACAATGAAGTATTAGTATTTGTAAGACGTATATTAAATATTAATGCACTCGTGACTTCGAAATGATACAGCAATAATTATTATATGATAATAATTCTAAACGCGTTTTCGTCGGAGATATCTCCGCTTATCAAAATTATATTGTAAGTAATAAAAAAATCATGTTTACTTATTTAGCATACTATTTGATATTTCTTCTACATCGTGGTTTAATTTACAATCCTCATAATAAGTCAGCTAGTATTAATTTCCGTATTTCCACTAACGTCTCTAGTAGGTATTTTATATTTAGTTATAAATAATTACAAGATAAAAAGAACTTTTTATATTCTTACCACGTTTTTAAATTTTCTGTTGAATCATATAGACTTGACAATTATATGTATTAATAAATACTTTTTTTGTACTTGATAGAAATATTGAATAAATATAGAATACTGAAATGTTATTTTGACATTTCATATTGATTTCCATAGTATCGCACGAATATATTAATAATTTAGTTGCTAGGACCCTTTAGCAACCAATAATAGTGTTATTTAACTTTTGACGAATTTTTTTCCGAAATAACTTTCCATACAAAACAGAATTAACTGAAAATGAATTCAATTCTGCTTAAAGATGGCTAAAAGTATTAAAAGAATGCATTGTCGTCGTGTTCTGATATATTCTAAAAGTTTCAAATGTCTAGCTAGTCGGGAAGTTAGTTAAAAATCTTCAATCGTCCGATACAAATTTTGGACAAACAAGAAAAAAATTGTACTGGGCAAACAAGAATACGAGCTAATAAAAACGTGGTAAAATACTCCGTTGCAGATAGGTTGTATTTGTTGTAATGCGAATTGTGTGAAAATTAACTTAGGTATATGTTTGACATTTATTATTAATATTGTTAATAAGTTAAGAAAGGGGTTAACTCTAAACCTCTTCGTGATGCGGACAAGATCCGCACCGGATTTCAGAGCCAATAGGAAAAAAATATTAATGTATGTGTTAATATTAACCTGGGCAGGATAATATTATTATAATTTTATGTGTGCTAAATTAATATTAATTGAAAATCAACCCATTCAAGTAAATGTAGACACCGACGATTGTTTGACAAGAGATGCAAAATTTATTTCTATGACAGTTTGAAAAAAAACATTTATTCAAAGATTAAAAATGGATTGTACCCAGGGAACTTAAAAATAATTTATTATCTGTTCTGTGATTGTACCTTTACCAACAACATAGGTAAGTAAGCACGAGTTTGTTGTAAAATATATGTATCCAAAAATACTTTGGGAAATATAACTTCGTGTGGACAACACACTATACGAAAATGTGATAAGGGTGTTCTAGTTTTATATGGGTATCTTACAGGAAGGCTTAAAACTAAACATAATGGATGTAAGAAAAGCTCGTCCTAATGCTATGCAATATTCTCGAACATTACACGCAAACACGACTAATAAGCTAACTGGAGCAAGTGAATATAAGGGCCAAATGCAAAGATGTAAACGCTTGGAAAAACCAACTTATGCCGAACCGTATGCATAGTTGAACGATGTCGAAACAATTAATACGATGGCAATGACGCTTTTGGCGATAGAAACTGCCATTTTAAAAATTCTGATTCATCGTACATTTTTAATAATAATCTATGTATGATCAAGATCATAAATTATTAATAGTTAATATATCATCATCATCATCATCAGCCTGAATCTATCCACTGCTGGATGAAGGCCTCTTCAAGTTGCTTCCACTTCTCTCGGTCCTGTGCATTGCGTTGCCACGTACTTCCGCAGAACTTTATCATTTCATCGATCCAGCGGCCTCTAGGTCTACCTTGTGGACGTTTTGTACTTCTTGGATACCACTGGATGACTAGATTTGTCCAACGATTGTCTCTTCTTCGAGCTATGTGTCCAGCCCATCTCCATTTAAGGCTTTTAATAAACTCTATTACATCGCAAACCCTTGTCTGCTTCCTTATCCACTCATTCCTCTTTTTGTCCTTTCGCGTTATGCCCAGCATGCACCTCTCCATACCACGTTGTGCTACTCTAAGTTTCTGGATCTCTTTTTTACTTAGGGTCCATGTTTCACACGCATATGTCATCACGGGAAGCACACACTGGTTGAACACTTTGCGCTTTAGGCACAGTGGAAGGTCACTTTTGAAGACATTATTCAGGCGGCCAAAAGCACTCCAGCCTAGCTTTACTCTGCGAACAATTTCATCAAATATACATCCATCTATAGATACGTGTTGTCCCAGATAGATGTAGTTTTTCACCTGTTCGAGCTGAGTGCCATTGATGAGGATCTCTTTTTGGCCTGCAAAGCAGTTGAACATGACTTTCGTCTTTGTTACATTTATTTTCAAACCTACTTTGTTGCTTACTTCAGCGAGTTCCTGCATTCTGCTTTGGAGGTCTTCTGAGTCTTGCGAGAAAATTACTATGTCATCGGCAAAGCGTAGATGACTCAGGTATTCTCCATTTATGGGGATCCCTTTGTCATTCCAGTCAAGTTGCCTGAATAAGTCTTCAAGGGTAGCTGTAAATAGTTTAGGTGAGAATGTATCACCTTGTCGGACTCCTTTGCTGATAGGAAATCTGCGCGATGGTTTATGGAGATTTACAGATGCTGTTGCGCTACTGTATATATTATTGAAAATATTTATATAGCGTCCAGGGATTCCTTGTTTTCTGAGTGCGTCGAGTATTGAACATTTCTTTATAATTTGCTAGGTCTTCTCTGTCACCTTTTTTGTGAAGAATGACAATGCTGGCATTTTTCCATACCTCTGGGACATCCTCTTTGCATATGCAGGCTGTGAACAATTGTGCAAGTACTTCATTTGCATCCTTTCCTGCTTTTTTGAGGATATCTATCGTTAAACCGTCTTCCCCGGGGGCTTTCCCACTTTTCATGTAATTTAAAGCATGGGTTACTTCCCAGGATGTAATTTCGGGAGTATGGTCTTCCGAATTTCCATTTCTCTGAAGATCTAAGTCTATAGTCGTATTGTCAGTGTCATCACTGTAGAGATCGCTGTAGAACTCTTCAACTCGGCTTAACAAGTGTTCCCAATTTCTGACGATAGAACCATCTTTTGCTTTTAGTGCTGTGATTTGACGTTTTCCTATCGACAAGCATTGCTTGTTTTTGTTTAAACTTCTGCCTGCTTTCACAATTGCTTGTATGAGGTTTACATTGAATTTACGAAGGTCTTCTCTAATCTTCCTTCGGAGGGTTTTGCAAAGTGATGAAAACTCCATATCGTTTTGTGCCTGTCTATCGCTCTTGGTTTTCCTTCTCTGCTCCATAAGATTCAATGTTGCCTTCGAAAGCTTGGTGGAAGGTGTAACTTCTGAGCTTTTTACGCCTGTTTTTTCTGCACATTTTAGAATAATATTCGTTATATCCTCCGCGTTGGATAGGGAAACGGTTTCGTTCTCATCTAAGAAAGCCGATAGTGCATTTTTGAGTTCATTTTGGAATTCAGTATTGTTCTGCAGGTATACGCGAGCATTTGACTTCTTCTGCAGTTTGGATCTTTCTGATTTGACGTTCAATCTTATCTTACATCTCACCATCCGGTGATCACTGCCGGTGTTAAACTGATTGATCACCTTACAGTTTAAAAATGTATATTTTCTGTCAGTGAGGATGTAATCGATTTCGCTGGTCCTTCCTGTCGGGCTTCTCCACGTCCATTTACGTGTAGGTTTATGTTGAAAAAAGGAATTCATGATGTGAAGATTGTTGGTTTCAGCAAACTCCACAAGCATGTCCCCTCTACCATCCCTTGAGCCATGTCCGAAATGTCCGACCGCTACGTCATCTCTTTGGTATGATCCAATACGTGCATTGAAATCTCCCATTATGATGTTGAAGTGGCATTTACTTTTATTTTTCAAGGATGTTATTTCCTCGTAAAACTCTTCCACTTTTTCATCAGGATAGCTCTGTGTCGGAGCATATACTTGCAAAATCTGAATCCGGTACCTAGCATTGATTTTAAGTATCACGCTTGCGACCCTGTCAGAAATGCAGTTGAACTCGACTATGCGGTCCCTCCAGGCTTTGTTGACAACAAATCCAACACCGCTCGTGCGTCCTTCATCGGTTCCTTTGGAGTACAGCACATGTCCGCTTTGTAAAGTAATAATACTCTCACCTTTACGCCTTACTTCGCTGAGTCCGACAACATCCCAGTGGATATTCCGGAGCTCTTCTTGAAACTCTACAAGTTTGGCATCGCTGGACAATGTTCTTGCGTTATATGTAGCAATGGTCATCTGTTGGCAGCCTTTTCCGGGTCTCCGGGGATTGTTAGCACCCTCTGCCTTCCTTCGCTGATCGCTGCCGTGATCAGTATCAGGTTGGCCTCCGGAGAATGAGGGCCGGGTTTTAGAAGTTTTTGTTTTCATATGAAGGTTTTGGACATAACACACCACGCTGTCCAGGCGGGTTGGTGTGTGGTTTTTCTGTCTGCAAGGCGAAACTCTGGCGCCTTAAAACGAGAGACCTTTGGCTACGGGAAGGATCACCCAGTTAATATATAAACATTAATAAATAATTTAATTATTGCTTCATCACTGGTTAATTCGAATAAATGCACACACCGCCGATACAAGTGTACCTAGCATTTGGACAAAGTATTACTAGTTGAATAATGGTTGCAACACTACGCTCGACATAATTGTGATGCGTAGAAATCGTACTTACGTGTAGGTACATCAGTGTTCAAGCTTAGCGACACACTTTATTAACTGATTAGGACACCAAATTGTTAAATTAAATAATTCTGCTTGAAATACCAACAGATTTGCACTTATTATGGTTATCGAAAAAAAAAATCGCGGCATTCCTGAGTTATCCTCGGGACAAATTTATGTAGATAATCAGTACGATATACAATTTAATTTTGTCGGACACGAGTCAACCACATTCAAAACTATATTTACTGAATTACTGTTTCCAATAGGTATTCATCTGACACCTTTTGCGTCACACAACACATATAAAATCTCAATTATTTATTTAGAAAACATGACTGTATGTGTATATCGCGTTTTAGTGTTTGCTATCCCATTTGCCGTCAGATTGGCACTGACTTATTGCAGAATTACTTATTTTTAAACCATAATATTAAATATTTAGGCCGAAACAAGATCAGAGAGACCGAGAAGAAGATGACTGGACTGCTCCAAAGACGATTTGAAGATGTTCAATCGAAAGAATTAAAAAACGGAATGTTGATTCGTCTTAGATGGAGTCAGTTTCTAGGGAAGGTCAAGAATTATTGTTGTCAGCGAGTCAGGTCATGATACTAAATCGTGGATTAGGTACATTGTTCTGCTACTTATTTGTTTTGCTGGTACAGTATTAAATTCTCTGAAAACGGATAAATATACGTATTATGATATACATATACGTAACGCGGCACAACGTTTATCATTTTAATTTCACAACGATAACATTGATAAAATGAATAACACGACTGATAATGTCGAGTCGAAATCCTTCTTCCACTGTGAGAAAAGTATAGTAATAGTGACATAGTGATCAGATTAATATGTAGGTATGTATTGTCTGATTGAAAACTACACTTCGTAAATTTAATTAACAATCCATTGTGCTCTCATCATTTAATTATTAATGCATATGTACGTTATTACCACGAACACGATGCCAATGCATTCTTTTAATACTTTTAGCCATCTTTAAGTAGAATAGAATTCATTTTCAGTTAATTCTGTTTTGTATGAAAAGTTATTTCGGAAGAAATCCGTAATCCAATCCACTATTATTGGTTGCTAAGGAGGTGGTCCTAGTAACTAAATTATTAATATATAAGTGCGTTACTATGGACGTCAAAATGACATTTCAGTATTCTATATTTATTTGTTTGTTGCAAAATAGCAAAAAAATGATTTGTTGACAATTGCCTTATTTGTCCTAAATTATTAATACATAGAATTGTCAAGTTTATATGATTCAACAGAAAATTTAAAAACGTGGTATATAAAAAGTTCTTTTTATTTTGTAATTATTTTATTATTAACTAATAACAACAGTCAATGAATTTTCATAACTTACTAATACAAAACGCTTCCATTGAATGCAGAAATAACAAGACACCTGTTATTAGACGATGACTCCATAAACATAAGGAACGTTGCGAATGAATATGCACATTTTACTTTCACAACGTGCAAAAGAATTATTATTGAAGACTGACAAATACATGATCCGGAAAAGGGTTTACCAACCTATCAGACAATGGTAATGAATTAATGATATAAAATGTACATAATAAGGTAAACATATAGTGAAACTAGAAAAGGTTATTTAAACCATGACAAACGAAGCGTGTGTTTTGTAAAACTACGGTACCGACACAATATTGAAACATATATTCAAGCTTTACATTCAACGATATTAAAATATTACATAGGTAGTTGAGTTAAAAAGTTAATAAAATTTGCCGTGTAATGTTGATGTAAATATTCCTCGGTTAGATTTGTATGATGGCGTCGTAATGCTCAGCGATAGGACGCAAACTTTGTCTCGATCTTTATCGTGCGTTTATTATTTATTTATACACAAACTAGTAAAACAATAATAAATTAAAAAACTAACAGAACTTTATGCTTGCACTCGAAAAATAAAGCAACCCAATGAATATTATCCAACCACAAAAACAGCGATAATAAATTTCAATTGGTCTGAATTTAGACGAAAACTATTTTGATAGTTATTTTAAAATTAACCCATCATAAGCAGTGTCGCCAACTGTCGTTCACAAAAATATTCCAGATATGGTAAGAAAGTAAGCTGGATGGCAGAAAAAAATGCCAGATTTTCAAAAAAAGGGGTCAAGGAAAAAGAGAGAATTATTATAGATATGATTTTACGAATAAGTACAAATATTGAAGAATTTATTGATTCGAATTGTTAAATAAATCGTACAGCTAAAAACCGTTGAATATTATACACCATTTTGATCATCACTGAAATATTGTTATGTTACATTTAAGTATCTTATCGCTAAGATGCAAAATATAATCATGTTAGTTTTTAAGCAAATCTGGTGTAATATTCTGGTTTTTATGAGAATTTTAAGCTATTTGCGATGTATAAAAACGCTCAATTTAACGTCATACGCTAGATTCAAACTTCGCAAGAAATGCTTATTAAAATTTGTTAGATACGACAAGAAAAACGGTAAATTGGCAACACTGAGTCTATAATAATTAAAATGTTATATGTGCATTTTTACATGTATGCGTAGGTATAGGTAAATCGTTTTACAGTGGCATCATGGGTACGGCAAATGCAACTTGCAGTTGTAGTGGTATTGTTTGCTAGCATTGGAACAGGCATTGTCGCAAGCAATTCAATACACGCGCGAATCGCCTATGGTGCCACTGTAGAATGATTTACCTATACATTTGCTACAACAGTGAATTACTAATCATTCGCGACTATTAAACATCCTACTATATCTAAATATTATTAATTATAGTTTTTGTTATTATTATTTTTGTGAGTGCAGAAAAGTGACTTTCGACTAGTGTCTAGTAACAGCTAGTACCTAACTTACTTACTCTTGCTCTTTATCTTTTCAACAGTCAATACGAAGTATTGTTTCGCCAATTTGTGGTCAAAGAATTCGTGTTTACGTATGCACGATGTATAAGAATTCTGAGATTTTTGAACCCATTCTCTGGGCTACTGCAGTGTTACAAATTTCCAGGATACCTTTAGGATTCCCCGGTAAACCCACGTCCTCAATTTTGTGGCAGGTTGATTGAGTGAGGGTGGATGACTCTGCGCAAAAAGTACGAGAGAATGAGAAGATATCATCGCATTTGCCAAAACCTTAAACGTGCCCTTAATTTTAGATAAAACTCACCGTGATTGTGTTAACTTCAGTGAACATTTTAACTTCTTGATTGTGCAATATTACATTTTTTTTTCTATTTTCTGTTGCCAATTTTCATTTATAGACCTTGTACATATATGTAATATATTATATAATAACGATGGCAATTGCACACTTGTTTTAAGAGAAAACACAATTTTACTTAATCTTCACAAGTGTACTTATAAAGAAAGCGTATAGGAATAACGACTGTAGTTATTTAAATTCAAATTAAAACAATTTGTGCATTATAAAATATGCTCTTGAAAGATACGGCAAAGGTAAGTACATAACTAGCAAAATACCAAACAATTTACGTAGGTATCAGTAATTGTGTACCATTAGACACGTGGAATCGAGTATCGAATAATCGATTATGGGGTATTTTGAGAAAATGTTCCCTTAATCGATTTACTGAAATATTTTTTCCGTTACATTACAAACGACCTTTATAAAGTAGTTGTGTGACAAACTAAGTGCTTTCAATTTTGCCACAGCATCAATGGCATCAATGGTGAATTTAGTAGCGGGCTTGTCAGGCAACCGAAATGTTGGTACTTGGTAGAAGGTTGACCGTGACCTACCAAATGCGTTTTGTTTTTCAATTTTTAAATCGTTTATGACTTTCATTACTTTCACATCAGCCGGATTCACTCTACTGACGAAATTGCCGCACGCGCGTAAAAAGGGTTCACCGAATGATAACGGTTGAGTGCCTCTGCCCCGGGAGATGGTTACGCAAGCCGATCGCGGACCTCACCTAACCGGTAACACGAGATGTGATCGGAATTGAGCGGTCCGCTGTCGTACGATTTTTGTGGGCGGCCGAGTGACCTTCCATGCGACGGGTTCGTAAACTTTTCAAATCAAATTTATTAAGCAAGAATTATTTTAAAAATTAGCAGTCCTTAATTCTTTAAAAAAAACTGCAGTGAGTAAATGATTTGCACCAAGATGGAAATACTTAATAGATCCCTCATTTTTCATTAGAATTTCCCTCACCAAATCAATAATATTATTTTACCATGTAGGTACGTCCCGAACTGACTGAGATTGTCCCGGTTTATAATACAAGAGATCGATAATTTCTATTGACATTTTATAAATTAGATAAGAGGATACATATTTAGCCAAGATTATTATGTTCTATAGATGATGTCACATAACAAGACCGATTATGTGCATTTTTGATACTGTTATGCCGTCATCGTTCAAATAAACCGTTCCTTTAAAATGTTCATCCTACAACAACAAAATATATGACCAGTCAAAATAAAAATAAATGTCTGATTTAGTTAACTTGTGACATGAAGTCACCCGACGACATGACGTAATTGTGACGTAACCTCAATACACGCATCGAGGCGAGCCGCCCAAGCACACGGCTCACCATACATATTATTATGCTGAAACACCTATTTATGTATGGGGACAATGAATAACGCAAGTATTTGAGTAGAGTTAATTTCTCGAATGCTATTATCACTCCGGTAGTACGTCACAATGATGTCATATGGCGTCATGTCGACCGGACGACTTCAACTCGCAAGTTACAACATAGGGCCCCAGTGTTTCTCAACCGGTAGTCCGCGGACCACTGGTGGACAGCAGAAATATTATGGTGGTCCGCGAATTCTTCACGTCCAAACGCCTATGCTAAAAATTCCAATAAAATCTTCAAAACCCATGTACCTGCAAGTGTTTTTGCATTCAGTTTTTGTTATTAAAATTGATTATTAGTTTTGTGGGACGAAATCAACCGCCATCAGACAATTCACTCACACTTATCGTTTTTCAATAATATAGTCATTTTATACCGCTGAATTGATAATATTTATTATTTCTGCGTTTGTGGTCCGAAAAACGTTTCTCCTATTTTCAGTGGTCCCCAGGTGTAAAAGGTTGAGAAACACTAAACTTTAGAGTCTAAAGTTTAGACCATTCGTAATTGTTTCCAATTTTAATAAAAACATATTCAATAAAATATACCTACACCAGTTTTGAAAAAATAACCATTTTTCTTTCTTCCCAGTCGCTACGAGGTTACGACGCTAGGAATAAATTGCAATCTCTAGATTAGCATGCTTGATCCCGGTTGTGTGATTTTTGAAGACATATCTACGAAGTCCTGCCCAACATTTTTTGTGTTTTTAAATGATTTTTTGCTAATTAAAATAAAAAAAGTTATAGTGTATTGATGTGTTTTCATATGGTAAGTAAAAGTACACGTGATGTATGTATGTTTTTTACAATTCCACACCTATCCTAAAAAACTTACATGTACACATGCATAATACGGACGTGATTTACTATCAATCAGCGTTTTTAAAACAACCTGGAACCTATCTTTGCTCATGTTGAAATGGAATAATTTCTAGAATATTTGTAAATTAAATTAAGTGACTTGTGAACAGGGCTTCGAACCGGAACTGAACCGAAAACCGGAAAACGGTTATTTTTTCGGAAAGAAAATCAGGAGCCGAACCGAAAAAAATATCGGTTTTTTTTTCAGTTCAACACGCGCGTTAACAATATGATTTATACTCCTCACTTCAGTCGTCGCAGTATTTAAAAAACGTATGGTTACTATTGGTTACGGCCGTTCGGTACAGTATAAACATTGGTTTCGGAGCGTGGCGCCGGGCTATCATACAAGTACCATAAAAGGTTCTAAATCATGATAAAAAATATTGTTTTAATACAAATAAAAACATTTAAAATATAATCACTCGGAGCTGAACCGACAACAGGAAAAATCTTTATTTTTTCGGATCGAAAACAGGAACCGAACTGATATATATATATTCACTTCAATCGGAACGAAAAAAATAACGGTTCGAAGTTCTACTTGTGAATTTAAGAATGTGACATACTTAATTGAAATCACTCGCCTGCCATGTGATATCCGTGGGTTCGAGCCCCACTCAGTCCAATATATTTTCAAGGATTTTTCAAGACATTTTATATGCAATGTATTTACTATAAACATGTGAAAAACGAAACTGTTTTAGAAGCCGGTTCGTGACATAAGAATGACGTCAATGAACGAACTGTTTACGTTTGAAATCAATTATTACTATTGTGGCGAACGAGAATATACCTATGTATTGTAAAATGTAAGTTGGTAATGTGGACAGATATTTAAAAATTATATTATATAAATATTCGCCGAAGATTCGTGGGCGAATATGGGTGCATGGCGAGATATGGATTTTATATTTATCTATACACTGGGTATTTTCTTGTATGCTTTGTTTTTTCAAATAACATTTTTTCGGCAGTATCTGACGGTTATCTGTTTTTTTCTAACGAAGATTGAGTGACATTTTAAATCGTGTCATTTGTATTATATTTTTTGCGGCTTTTCCAACGACGCCTGCGCGGTGAAGAAATAAAATGTAAGTATAATATTATGTATGTAACCGGTAGCGAGTAGGTATGCCGACGACGTAACATTTCGTTATCTTTTATCTATGACAATTTCTCACTGACGTTATGTACGCGTCACAATGCAGTTCCACTTTGAGACCTCATACATCAAGTTAGTGTGATCATGATATAGTTTAGCTATGGCGAAAGAAAGACCTCCCAGAGTTCTGCAAGGAAGGGTTTAAATGTCCAATACATAATAAAATTATCCCATTGATATACCATTTCGCCATAATATATGCACAAAAATCGTACATTCACCAGTGTCAGCTTGATCAGTAGTTGATCACACATCACATAAGGTATGCTGCACACCCCTTTATACAATTTGACCCAACGCCATAATATATAGTGAGGTCGCGGTACTAGATGGCGAGTTTCGATGGTAGTGATTAGTTATTAGAATGTGGTAATCTGTTCGCACCAATTGAAGATTTTTGATTGTATATTGCACAATAATTATGCAATAGCACCAGCACCTGTCCTGATCCAGATTTTCCTCAGATCCTCCTGATAAGCGACTTCGAGTAATATTGATAATGGGAATGGCTGGAGCAACATTCAACAAACACTCGAGTGTCTGGTACTCACGACTGTACTCGCTCAAAACCAAATGCCCAATGCCGCCTATTCGGCGTTTGCATTCTGACAGTGTTGCTTAAGCGTCAATTACATTGAGCTTTTTTACGAGCTGCTTATTGGCGAATTTTAAAGCGGGCGGTTCAGCTACTGCGATTTCATGATTACACACAAAACTTTCCATTCGCTGATAAGCCACAAGCCAGCGAGCGATTTTGACGGAACGTAGTTCGTTTTTTTACCGGGAGGTCGCTACGCTCCATAACAATGTTTCCATTAAACGTCAAAAATGTAAATAAATAAATTTCAAAATGAGTAGTTCGTTTTTCCACCACCATCGCTCTACTGCGCAGACGCAGTAAGCCCACACGCCGGCGTGTAGTGTGAAAAGTTGACCGGCTTTCAACTTTTCTAGGTGGAGTGTTTACAACCTGCTTATTAGCTTATTCGATGATTACACTGGGCGAATTTACAGGCAGATTATAAATTTGCCAATAATCAGCTCATAAAAAAGCTCAATGTAATTGACGCTTTAGGGTAGCGAATTACGCGCTTTTTACATGCTGACGGTATTGCAACGGTTTTAGTTACAGAAACGGCCGCGGTGAGATGTACGTTTCGATATGTAGAAGTCGAAGTCTAGTTTTGTTTTTGAGGCGTTTTGCTCAGAATAAATCACCTCCTCAAATATACTGCCCTGCTAATTTATGATATTTCTGGACGCATAAACTACCTTCTCTTTCTTGTGTTGAATGATTTTACGATACGGCAGGCTAAGCTTTACTAAACCCAATTTTCGCCTCTTTCCCAGAAAAAAATGGACCCAGTCACGATGATGTAGATTCAGAAACCGTTCCACATCACCGGCTGGCCAGAACAATAAGGTGTCAAATCAATAATAACCAGATGAATAGCGTGTTGTATTGACTCACGGCGGGGTGTGACATACATAACGTGTAGCGTCTCACCCAGCACCGGATATGAGACGCGACGCCAATAAATCAGACGCCGTTGAAGGTGTTGTCATGTTCCCATTTGATGATATAATTTTTTTTCGTAGGATTTACTGGTACAGTGATTTCGAACTTTTTTTGTTGACGGAACTCTTATGCAGGGTCCAGACGGGTAATGTAACGCAATTTTGTATGGACGGCACACGATATCTCCACGCAAATCCTGTTGTTGTTCGAGTTCTCGAGCACTGCGAGCGCCTTTGTGTTCGTGTTAAAAACCGACAGCCGATGGATCAGCGCGAACGTCGCTACGAGCATTACATGATCGTAGCTACGTCCATACGACAAATTCACGTTACATTACACGCGTCTGGACGCGGCCTTAGGACACTTTTTAGATAGGTAATCCAGGAACTCCTACCTGGCCGACAGAATATAATAAATAATAAGGTCCATACAAGAAAATTACAAATGAATACACAAGTAAAGGAGTAGGCAGTGACATACCGGGGCAAACTGCCACTCAGCAGCCCTTCAAGTGGTGATTTTGCAATGCGATGATTGCTATTAGGTAATGATACTTATCATATCGGGAACTCCAAAGAAGACAGGAGAGGGCGGAGTGGAGGTACCACATTGCCAATGTGGTTAGCAAACATTTTGAGAACGCGAGTTATTATACAATGAAAACACTATATTTGGCGACGTCATCCGGTTTCATGAGTCATTTGACATAATAAAAGATACAAAACATATTGAGCTACACAGATTACGTCGAATTATTTATCCCGCGGGCAGACGTGTGTCTGAACCGAACCGCGGAGGAAAGTTTGAAAAAGAAAGTCACTCCATTCATACGAATGCCACGATCCCGTATGAGGGATAAAGGTGGAGTGTTATGATGGAGGGAGAAAGCGCGTCACCAGGTATAAACAACAAGTTACTGCATGTACATAGAAATACATTATAAAATTTCTTCGCATATTTAAACAGGCTAAAACTAAAATTGTACTGTCGGTGACATCCTGATGCCTGCATTCTGTGCATTTCTTCAAGGCGGTCATGTCACTGTCATTTGAATGTACACATTTAATTCGATTGCGATGATCGCCTTTCCACAATGATAAGCGTGATTTAATCCAGCTCGTAATGCAGGCGAAGGTAGAGGGCATCTAAGGCGTAGAGAGAAGTTTATACTCTTGGCTAAGCAACCGTTAGCGGCCCAATCAATATTATATCTGATACGACTGACACATGATAGGGAGAAGTATTTAACGATACATAACAGCTCCAATAAAATGCGAAATAATGTCATATTTATGTAAATACCTTGAGACTAATTAATGCTGAAAATAATTTCCAAATGTATTTCTATAAAACAACGAACTATTGAACATTCGGGAGGAAAAAATCCAAAGTGTAGCAACACTGGACCCGGCAGGAGACGATTCAAATCGAAATTATTATCAAACCCACGACTAATAAACGAGTAAACATGAAGCACCTACATAATGTTATTTGTTATTGACAGAGAGAGACTTCGGCACCAAGTCGCGCCGTTGTGCAAACCGCAAGATTAGTGGCGCGACAGCCTATTAAAAATCGGAGATCCCGCTGTGATTATGCTGATTTAACATAAAATTTCGGCTAAGACAAATTAATGTAATGGTATATTTATTGTAACCGTTACAAAGGTACGTGTAACAAATTGGCTTTAAAGGGTACATCCTACGCTAAGTTTTTATAGGAACACTACAAGTTAAAAGTCAAAAAGTAAATTTTTAATGGTTACTTTCAATCGGTCAGCACGAATATCGTGAAATGTTAAAACGTCTTTAATTATCGTTATATTTATATTACTTGAAATACACATTTATTTTGTTTATAACAAAAAGTATATGAATACACGATCAACATAAGCAAACCTGAATAATGACCATTAAACAACAAATTCAACATTTGAAATGTGTTGGAATATAAAGAGACCACAAGTCAAAAGTTAAAATTTAAAAAATCATAGAAGATTTCGTGTTTTTTTGCGAGATGGAAATCGTTTTCTTGTAACACTGTCAAAGAAAGATTCAGATACATCATAAATATGAACATTTTCGTATTATAATCAATTAATTGAATCTAACAAGAGAATCCATTTCACTCTTTTAATTTTTTTACAACACTATCGAACTACTTGCATAGCATGTTGACCCTTTACCTTTAAGACATTTCCTGGCGAATTATTATTTAACATTCTCTTCCTTCGGGAGGAAGGTAAATCACATTTAACTCTCTCAACTTGTGGAGTTTATCGAAACTCTAAAACACACGTCGATTGATAAAAACAACAATAATAATTAAGCCCAGCTGCGGGACTTGAACCCGTGACACGCTTATCACTAGCTGATAGTGTTTACCTCCCTCGCTCTAGAGTGGGCGTATTATTTAAAAACACGAATCGTATGGTTCTTACAGTTAGGCTAGTCCGGGTTTTCCCATCATTTGCTGGGTTCATTTTCATGATACATTTAGATATTCCGTTTATCATGTGTACATACGTTGCGGACTCCAACCTATTTGTGAGCCGGTCAAGATTCACACAACATTGTAGAACCAATGAAAAAATATATATAAATACATGGCAAAGTTTATATGGTTGACAAATTAACTCTGCAATATGGGATACAAATTGCAAATTCGCGTTTTTATTCTGCTAACATCCCACTTTACTATTGAAGGTTTGTATCGAAACTCAATGCACTAACTAGTAAGTTAATGGTAATTCATACTAGCTATTCCTCTCTTGTTGACAAATATTAATAATTATAATACTGACGAAATAAAAATAATACACATCACTTTTATTTTATACCCCGGAGCGAATATCACTTCCACTGCATTGGCGGTGAGTTGATTGAGAGATCCTTACCTGAAACAAACGGGAAAATGAGATATTAGTACAATAATAATATATAAACGCTATAATTTTGGAATATCTAAAACACAATTCTTATTATAATAATATGATAATCAACGACAAAGTGAATGCTTCAATAACGAAATTAATAACAACTAATTTGAAGAATAAAAAATATTATTATACTCCCAATATTTAAAGGAGTCAAAACAGAGAATAATCCATTATCAATCATGGATAAAATCGTTGCTTTTCTGTTAAAATCGAAGAATAGCCTATTATTAATAAAAAATATATTTAACTATGAATTTTAATCATATAAATAGCAAACCAACGGGAAATTGAAAATGTCATTCATTAAAAAGAAAATTAAATGGAAGGAAAGACGATTCTAAGATTACTGGAATACACAACGAGCAGTATGTCAGGTTGTATTATGCATAAATTCCAAAGGTGTCGAATTAATTAGGTAAGTAGGTAGTGTTGTAACTGTGGACAAGTTCCCTGTCTTTATTGACAAAAATAACAACCTTTCGAACCATTTTTTTTATTTTGTAGTTATAACATAAGCCCAGATAATCAGCTTTACTAATGAAATCAAAAACATTGCATACTATTATGGTAATATATTTGACGATTTAGAAATGAAAAACCAAAAATTCTCCACAGGTACAACACCTTCCCCTATATGAAAATTACTCAAATTTGTGGTATTATTGAATTGTACCAACATATTTCAATTTTCTAACAACCCAAGTACGCTCAGTGGGTAGCATAAAAAATATTTAAAACAACATGTTTCGCTGTCATAGTAAAGCTAAATTAACTAAATATAAAAACAATCCATAATAAATTAATATTAGATTCCATTGGCACTCACTCCATATGGTGTTATCATTAAAAAATTCCACCCCCACCATTCTATTATAGCTTGCATTTTTTATCAGCTGCACTTTGCCATATTATAATATACCTATAATAATAATGTTCCTAATAAGCTATTAAAAAAATAATACTATTGACTGAGGTTATAGTTTGAATTTAAATTCTAATGGGTAAAGTTTTGTATTACTGCATTTGAGTAACTTCAGACATTATGCGCACTAACCAATAGTAAATGCATACCGACACAGAATATTTTCGTTAATATATCAAATCAAAACTGTAAAAAGAACATGAAACCCTATTACTAAATAAAGACGTAAATAGAAATACTGGTGCTGAAAATTTGAAGTGTTAGGAAAAACTGTAGTAGAAGATAGATTAGATATTGTGATATGTGACTATAATAGTAGTGATTCACATCGTTATGTATACGAAAATGCCTCAGCACCAACGTTCCCTCTAATTTTTCTGCTGTGTGTAGGTACCTATCATCAACGCATCTGAGCAGTGTCACTCGTCACCCACTGCGGTAAATTTACACCCCCCCCCCCCCCTCAACAGATACAATTTTTCATTAACACTTATATTTTAAGGAATGTATTAATTTCGAAATTAACGTACAAAATTAGCATTCTTTGCACAGATATATCCGTACTTTCATCAACAATTTAATGTATGAAACCGAGACTTCCGTAATTCGTCAAAAAATATTTTTTAAGACTGCGTTAATGCATTCGACAAATTCGAACGCATAATTTTTACTTCGCCAGCTTTCGGGAATATCTGGGTATTTAGATACATACAATATGATTATGAATGTCTTGTCCAGAAAGCATAGAAGCGTTTTTATAGCCAATTAGCAATTAACATTATCAATCAACACTGACTAGATCGCAACCAGATTTTATGCGCTCAGCGATCTCAATCCTATTCGTTCGTTCATCGGGTGTTTCCGTCATTATTTTCAAAAGCACACATCTTTTCAAAATATTCAATGTCGTAACAGCATCCCGGTGTACTTTTTTACTTAAATGCATTTTTAAAAGATACAACCTGTATTTAATCCTCTTTTTTCCAGACGTGAAGTCTCCTTGCATATTTGCTTCGGAGCATAATATGATGCATTTGACCTAATCATCTGTTTCCGATTGACCAAATATAATGTGTTATTAAAATATAATGAATTGATGGTATTTCTGTTTCGACAATTTCAGAGAGCCATTCCAATTTAAATTGATCGCAGGATTTCTTCTTAATGATCGCAATTAAAATATCACATCCACTCATTTTTGACATTTTTAGGGGATAAGTTTTGTATAATAATTAGTTATATATTAATAAGTATAATTATTGTACAATATAATATATAACTGTGCAAGCAATCGTATTGTTCACTTGAATTGTTTGTTACGTACACTGAACACACCTGTAGTTATTATTGAAATCTGCCAAAGGAAACTTTATTTTACAATATTTTTGTGTGAGGACTGAGCGGTGGATGAAAAGATGTGTGCGGACACATTTTGGTAGGTGTACACACGCACACCGGGAACGTTGCTCAGCACCTGGACTACAATTTAAAATATTATAAATATTATAATATTATATATATTATATATGCCAGTAATACAGTTGCAGTTTTTCATTAATCATCTGTAAACATATAATAATGACCAAACACAATCAGGGAAAAAATGATCGATCAGTCAAACATCAATCACCAATCTTCCTGCCGGTATAGGTAACGAACAGCTGTCGATGCCAACATGCACGTGCTCTTCCTATTGGCATCGATGATTTCACACGGTTAAATTAGTATCGATCGAATCCAATGAGTAAAAAATGATTTCTCCGAACGGTCCTAGGAAATGTTTACTTCTCGAATATCGGATGGCGCGTAGCTTATTTTAGGGAATGACAACACTAATTTTATTATTATTGTCTGATGCTGTCGGAATAGCACTACACCTACACTTTCATTATTGTGAAATACTACATACCTACTAGTGTAGTAATTTTAAATGGGTTCCGCGAAAAAATCAGCAAGATCATAGCGCATTCCAAATATAAATTCAAAATACAAGATAAGCCAGTCTGGTCATCTGACAGTCAACGAATACAAAAATTTATAGAAGTTTCTGTTATCGCTTTTTGGGGTGATTTTGGATTCTCGCTATGCTCTGGAACAGAATCGATGTTTTTGAACTGACATGATGTAGGTCCGCACTGGGGAATATAATTAACCAATTAAGTATTGTTAAAAAAATCTAACGCATAATCAATTTGTAACAAGAAGAAAATATTATGACAGAGGATAAAACTTGTAGATGTGTGTAGCCTTCCTTCTAGAAAATATTTGTAGTCCAACGGCATAGCTAAACATGTTCACTTTTGTATGAAAGCATGAAAAGCATATCCCTAGAGATTATTTTTAATTATTGAGAAGCTATATCGGAGAAAAATTGTCTATGATTAATGTACAATTTTATTGAGTTTCTGTTTGGACATCTATGTCATGGTGCTGAATACAATTTTACGTTAAACTTGATATTTTACGATTGGAAGCCCATAACATACTAATATGGTGTCTAAAATTTCAATGTCTTATGATTTTATTAGCATCTGGTTTGCATGACTTTCATTTCTAAATCGCTTTTACAACAACAGCTCTTTCTGCTTCTGCACCTACTCTCTTTGACTGATCTGTAATACGGAGGTATATAGGTATAGCATGGCCCCCACAAGGGGGGGCAGACACGGCTCTAGCCTGGGGGCCTGGCGAGGCGAGACGACCTCATAAGTGAGATAAACACACATCAAAAATTTGCTTTAATAGTAAAAAAAGTCGCTTGCGGCGCTATTTTTTTTCAGTTATATTATTATTTAAAGTTATGTGGTTGTACATACAATTCTGAATTATGTATCAATACTCGACATTTCCATAATTCAAACGGATGTATTAAAATATACAATAAAACACTAAACATACACATTAATTTTACCTCGTACAGTGTACACCATTTGGAAAACGCTAATGTAGAGCATCACACTGCCTTTATCCTTAGCGATAGGTAGGGGGCCCCCGCCAAAGATCCTAGCCTGGGGGCTCGCTTCACGATGTGGGGCCCATGAGGTATACCCTACTGGCCTACTGATATTGTGGGAGTCATCTATCCAGCGATATTTTAGCTTGCCTCGTACCAATTATTACTGGATATAACCCTCATCCCCGGTTTATGCAAGAACCTACATACGGTATGATCGAACCAGTGCAGTCTCCCCCCATTGATTGATTATACTGTAATTTTCCTGCAGTTATCACTGCATCTTACTGATCCAAATAGTAATCCTAAAATGAGCTCGTTTACTTGGCAGAGTCAATGGTCCTTCACAAATCGTGCCCATCAATAGAGTGCCATTTGATCGCTGATATGATTATCACATTAAAGTCTCTCAGTGATATCATTATGTCGGTTCACGAAACAACCAAGGTAGACGAAATTATCGACTATCTCAAGTACGTAACCATCGACGTCGATATTTTCATAACAGCTTAGGTAGATACATATTACAATTTAAATTGATTACCAACAGCAGTAGTTAAAAAAACTCAACCCGGATCAATATCCATACGAGGTATTTCGCGTACCGGATCCTATCACAAGAAAGTTGAATAACATTGTTAACTATTATCACACCGAGAATCGAAGAATTTCACTTTGCATCATAATCTACATTCTATGAAGCGTCCGGTTGAGACGGAATATTGTGTCAAAATTTGTACTTAAAAATAATTCATGCCAATAATTACAACATGTTACGTATTAATTTTGCCTTTTATATATTACTAGCTGACCAGGCAAACGTTGTTCTGCCATATAAATTATTTCTAGTGAATATTTTGGTTGTTAAATAAAAAGTAACGAATGTATCGTAAGTGTGTGGGGATGGGATCTATGACAGAAAGAGGAATAGAGCACTGTAGACGATGACCGCCGATAAAAACAAAAAAACATCAACCATTCATTTTCTCAATTCAAAATGAGTAATGATGTTCATAATGAATGAATTACCTGTGACAGGATCTCGTTGTTTAATGTTTATGCAATATCCGTCTTGTCCCTTCCAGAAAATTAGCGGATATTGGAGAGCGTCGTATGAACGGTGTGTGTCAGCGATGAACTCCAGATTATTGTTACTTCTTCGAATCACGATTTCTCGCGTCGATGTGCGGTCGCCAACCATGATTCCAGCAATGTCGTCAACAACAGTCGCATTGAATCGACGTACGTGCTCTACAGATGGTGTTTTATCAGGATTGATGACAATAGCGTGATTGTCACTTTGCAATTCGTGCATGTGTGCTTTGAAGAATTTCAATAATTCATTGAGCTCATTCAACAGGGCGTCCAGTTCGCCGACGATGCGCCTGGCATTAGGCGAATTGAGGCTATTGTAGCCGCAACGTGCATCCACATGATTGATGTCCTCATCGCCGCGCCCATGAAGTAGATTTGTAAAAATGTATGTGGTTCGTTTGGCATTAGCAGCAATGAGCCTAATTTGTGGTATACTTGACCTTTGATTTTGAACGTAGAATGGAATTGTTGACCATTTGCCGCAGTATTGTGAACTATTTCTGTTGCTCCGGACGAAGTCATTTGGAAGCATGAATTGAATGTGCGAATGGACTTCAGGAACAGGTTTGAATCTGGAACCGTGCCAATGAGCAAGCTGTTCAATGGTTCTGGTAGTATCTCAATTTCTGGTAGTTGCACTTTTCCTGATGCGCAACACATCCCGGCTGACTCATGTTTGAATTTGAGCGCATGACAATGGGGACATTCTTTGTCCATAGCACCAATCAGCACTTTCGGATGAGCGGAATATTCAATATCTGGCTCGTACTCGAATGCGAGACGAAGGAACGAAGCGGATGTAAATGTTCGATGTACTTGTTGGCATTGTCGGTCATTTGCTCTGCGTGTGTTAACTACGAACCGGCGCGCTTGGCTCCGTTCCAATTGTCGTTGTTGATTTCGTTCAGCTCGTGCCTCTTGTGATTGAGATGCACGCAATTGCGACATGCTTACACGCACGTTTTTGTTATCTTGTTGGATTTGTTCGTCTGTTCTTTCTACTCTACTATTTCGCATGTTTGTTGCTTTATTTGTTCGACGGCCCAAATGCCCCCCCTTGCGTCTTGCTGGCATTGTGCACTGTAATACACGCACATAAAAATAGATAAATTAAAATAAATCGTACAAAATTTTGCACGCACTGCGTTGTGATTTGCCGAATGAAATGTCAAAATGACGCGACGCTTCTCTTGAATTCTTCTCGGACGTAGTGCCATCTGTCATTCAACAACATAAATAATTTCGTTCTGTTTGAAATACGAACGACGGTTAAATTTGTTCATACAAAAATAACAAAATCGCGATTAAAAAATGGGAGGATGGGGGTAGGAAAATGAAAATTTGAGGTTATTAGTATTTTTTTATGCCAAATAATAAAAAAAATACAAAAAAAAAATTGTCAAAAAAATAACAGAAAAATTTTCTGGATAGAGATACCCTAATCACCTAGCGGTATGAAATATACTTGTTGACCTATTCTCATACCTAACAAATATACATAAAAAAAATCATAAAAATCGGTCGAGCCATTTCGGAGGAGTTCGACCACAAACATCGTGACACGAGATTTTATATATATATACAGATAGACAAACAATTTGCAATTTTCATAGTACTATCACACTTGCGTATCATCAGGAATAATTCCGCGTTTACCACAATGGCAATATAATATTATTTTTTGACCATGTCCGATCCTACTAATACCATATTGGGTATATTGTATGGGTATGCATAGAGTGGAGGTTTGTATTAAGAGATTTTTGTTTTTACGAGAAATTGATCTTCGGAGTCAGAGTACCTATGGACCCAATAGGAAATTGTAAAACGTTATGTGTATCTGCCAGAGCCAGGATTCAAACCTGGGACCCACGACATTATAAGCTGATACTTTCTCACTTACAAATACCCAATAATAAAGTGTTAACACGTTAGAATAACAGGCCAATGACTTTGATGACAATTTACAATAATCACCCTTATTGCAACGTAGAATAAATTCATTTATTAATTACATACATTATGCAATATGCATTCACTGCCAGATGCACTTTCAGACTACCATAATAATGCTTTAAAGTTTAAAGTCATGGACGAAAATGAAAATCTGCAATAATAACACTTATTACAATATAGATAGGATTCATTTTTAACCGCATGCCAACTAAACGCGTTAACAGGAAAGGACAATAATGATTTTGAATGATGGACATTATTGCAATGTAGGTAGAGTTCACTTTTCGACGATATTTATCAGTATTAATTATTTGTATGTAAGTTATATGTGCAGAGTCTACTCGGACAATGATTTAGCACAACTCTAATGTGAAATATTTAAAAATCACAATGTCATATTTCGCGTTAGATTTTAAAATTTAACAGAACACTTTCTCTCGTATGGCCCGCGCATATTGCATTGCGTAACAAGTCGCGTGGCACAATGGTAAGAGAGGCGAGGCGCCTTATCGAGATCCGCCGGGCGATGACAATCCGGGTTCGTTACCCGACAACGCAGTGGCGCAGTATTGAATTAATTAACACAGCGCTTCTGCGAAAGTTTGTTATAATAATGCTCTGGGCACATGATTGAAACTTCCTTTCGAAACGTACAGTGATAACTCGAGACGTACAACAAGTAGATACCTAACATAATAAAAAGTATATCATTCCAATAAGATAGTTTTTACTGACTGTCAGGAAATATATCGATAGTGTATATATTTCTGTTATTTTTCTGAACTCGAGAGATTATGTGACTTCTGTAAAAATATACACAAAACACATATTTCACTTAAGCACTTAAAAATTACATACTTACAATTATTTTTTAAATTAGTACTTAAGTATTATTATAATATGGAGCATCGAAACAACTTCAGAAACATACCTTAATTTGTTTGAGAAAAACATTATTTGACGAATGGAAATTGAACGCACATCATAGCGTGCCAGGAAAATTGTACGTGTGCAATTTATTGGCCGTATCACTGTTGATCGTGATCTGTTTGTTGTATCGAAAACCGATGGCTGTTACAAATGAGATGAAATTCATATCTAAATAAAACGTTTAGGAACAAGGGAAAGACAGAATAAAATAGGTAAGTAAGTAAATTAGAAATACAATCATATCGTAGCTACCTAAGGATAATAATATATTTTTTTATATAAAATTCCGAATGATTCAAAAATAGGTTACCAAGTAGGTGCTCGTAAAAGTATCAAGTCGTGCCTATCAAATAGCTGATATTTGTGAACGAGTTGTTATAGATTCGATACCTACCAATCAATATCGAATTAATGTTCTTATTGAATCTAATAAAATTGGAACATTACTGTATATAATAATGCTCTACGAATAATGCATCGTTTTTTTTATTTCAATGCAATACGGCCAGTTCTCTCCGGTACGATAGCTCACTATGAAATGTAATACGTACAATTTACATGTAAACCATCCATAGCAACACATTGGTAATAAACTCATAACTTACAAAAGAAAGTCACCAATATTAACAGAATTTGAAACGATAGTTTTGATGCATGTTAGGAAATATCGATTTGATTAGTGACTAAATCGATAGCTTAATTAGTAAATATAACACCTCTACAATTTCTATTGATGTAGGTTAAACACACATTCGGTATCTACATTTTTTTCTAATATACATCATATACGTTTCTAAGGGTTGTTTCAAATAATACATTATGTTAATTGATGAATGCTGCATATATTTTGAAAACTTGTGCATTGTTCATTGTATAAAACAATAGTTTAATTAAAGCATAATCTTATCATGTTTTACCGTAATAAATCGCTATATATTTTTATCGTCAAATAAACGAATGGCGAACGAAAACAGGATAATAATTCTTCGAAAGCATGACAGAACTCGCCCCCCGATTATCTCGCAACAACATAGTATTAATCAAAATAAAACTAAATATGTATAATGTAATTCCATACACTAAATAATTTAAAAATGCTCACCATTGAGCTTGTCTGCTCATTTCAGTGACATTCCAGCGAAACCCTGGGGTTCCGCGAGAAATCGCAAATGCCAGTGAAAGATTACAACTTACCACCTTTTGTAATGGATAGGCAAATATACCCTTTTTATACACCATAGCAGATTTATCACACATAATGGGACCTGACACAACTGAATACTTAAATATTCCTCCTGGGACTAATTTAAAGTCACTCCACTGCGATTTGCAATTGAATACAATTGAGTAGGTATTAACTCACCTGGCGAAATGTTAATTAGCACACGGGGCAGCTAATAGATTTGATCCACAGAATTAATAGGTAGGTACTAGACGCAATAGTAAAGAAAACAAACTAAAAGCGACACGATATGGCGGTATTGAATAGGTGAGTAGTAGGTATGGAGAGGTTTATGTCGGAGGATTTTTTTTTGACTTTAATTAAAACCACGGTTTCGTGGCAATTGAATATTAGGTATATTTTCCTTTTCGCATGAGATATAGATACCCAACAGGTAGGTACGTATTAAGATTAATTTTGAATGTAGAACAATGATTAACCCATCATAAATACGTCACCGTCATAGGTGAAGGGAAGTGATGAGACCAGCATTTTGCTACACGTGGACTTTAACTATTTACAGGCGCTACAGGTGTTTCGGCCAAAAATTACGCGAAAGGTATTTGGCGCAATTTGCGAGGGTGGCAGAAGGAGAACGGAGAGCAAAAAGAACACTACGTCAGTGGCTTGATGGCCTACAGAGGGACTTGTGAAAACTAGGAGTGATCGACTGGAGAGAGCGGGCAGAGTGGAGGAGTCTGCTTGAGACGGCCAATGTCTGCTGTATTGCCAGAAAAGAAGAAGATTGCCCAGTAAGCTATTGTTCTAATGATAGTGCCAGCCAGTGTTGCCATATTTTTCTATGCTGATTATAGTACAAAGGCGTAAAAACTATAGTATTTCTGAAAAATATATAGTACAGGAACATTTTTCGTCTTGATTCCTTTAAAATTATAGTATTTTGGTATATTTGGCGTAAAATTACAGTATTTTATATTTTTCGCTGAATTAAAATTATAGTATTGTACTATAATTATAGTACGGTTGGCATCACTGGTGCCAGCTCTAGACAAGTGGATCCTAGACGAAAATAGCGTGAGTATTGTATTCATATTTACTTAGGTAGTCATACCTGTATTTACCCACTCTATATATTTTTATTTTATCATTGACAAACGTCTGCCGCCATGTGAACGAAAAATAATCAACCGCCAAGGACCAACGTGATTTAGAGTTGCTGCTTCATAGCTTTGCACTCCGGCGATAGGATGAAAATGATGTAAGTACCAGTGGCGAAGGCTCCATACTAGGCGATTATTTAAAGCCTACCTTCTAAGAAAAATATATCTTCAAGCATTTGATTTATATTAAAATAGGTAAATAAAAAATATGTTTGCAAAATATAAAACAATTGAGTCATCCATCTATCGGCAGAATTTAGAATACCGTTTAATTTAGTTGAGTTTCGAATAGAAAATAAGTGGCCACAAGCGCCATCTGTTTTCAACTGAATTAGCTTCGGATTCCGATCGACAGAATCCAAACTACATTTTGTATCGCTATGACGTCACATAACATCAAGCATGTCTGTAAATTTGAACCGAATCTATAAGCGCTACATAATACGCTTACTGTAGGTCCTACACTCTTTAGGAATATGTTTATTGTCGATGTCTGTCGCTTTAAGCATATAATAACTACATAAAATGATGTAAAACAATAATTTCTATTGGATTCAATGAGATATAATTAAAAATTGATTTTAAAAATAAAAAATAATTGTATCTTGTGATGTGTGTCATTGTGTTGTGTACATATTCATCAGTAGTATCTAATATCTGATTATCTCCTTATTACCCGTAAGTACCTATATCTGACAAGTATATTTTTTTTCTCATATCTCCACAGCCTACCGCTTTACAAAAGTCACCCTTCGCCACTGGTAGGTACCTATCTAATATATTCAAAAAAAAAATTACGTATATCTACTATTTATTTATTTTCTTATTACTACTAGTACTAAATATAACTAAATATCATTCGATCTAATTTTATGCGAAGTAATCAGGCAAAGAGGCGTATCAATGTAACACATGCTAGTGCACATTCTAAAATCTATTGACTTATTCATTGAATAAAAAATAGTTTAACCAATTAGAAATAACGATTCTATCATCAAACTATCGTGTGATGAGTGTCATACATGACTCATGAGTGACAATCAAAAGCCATAAATAAACTAAGTCTAGGGGCCTTATGTTATAACTTGCGAGTAGAAGTTGCCCGGTCGACATGACGTCATATGACATCATTGTGACGTACTACCGGAGTGATAATAGCATTCGAGAAATTAACGCTACTCAAACACTGGCGTTATCCATTGGGTATGGACCTATTTGTCCCCATACACATCCGTGTATGGGGACAAATAGGTGTTTCAGCCTAATAATATCTATGGTGAGCCGTGTGCGTTCGGCGGCTTGCCTCGAGCGTGTATTGGCTTACGTCACAATTACGTCATGTCATCGGGTGACTTCATATCACCAGTTATAATATAGGGCTGTAGGTCATGAAATCTCACTAATAACAATAACAAAACAGAGAGTACCTACCACCCCATTAATTAAAATATCCCAAGAAAGCGATCTTCTTATCACAATGTCGACTTCTAGGAATAATAAAAATAATCGTATGCCCGAATTATTTTCATCCGGTAATCGGGTAATGAATTCGTGAACACGCCCGCGGTATTCGGTACATACCGGAATCACTTGCGATATAATTAGGTACTCATTATTCGAGCAGATTCATCGTGACTCTTTGTAATAAGCGCGAATTTCACGCGAAGTTGCGAATCTTCGAGACGATAATACAATAAGAATACGGAGAAGTCGTGTATATCTGTTCAAAATGAGAGCAAAGGTGGTGGAATTATAAATGCGCTCGAAAATGTTCGATGCCTGCAGAATAAGACTATTTGTTTTCCCACATTCATTGCTGGGCCCACCATACATATTATGTCCACACGTTTTATATAAGTATGTTTGCAATAGTATCTTTCCGAGGATCGGTTAATAGCAATGTGCTGAAAACCTTCTTGGAACGATTGACATTGATAAACACACTTATAAATACTGAATCAAAATAATACACGTAGTTGTAAAAAAATAATTGCGATAAATCACTTAACTAGTTGGAATATAATTGTGTGAATAAAATAAAAACATTTAGATCTGGACCAGTTTCTTCTGAAAATATTAGCTATCTGCTATGCATAGTCAGTTTTAGTACCTACCTATCTACTAGGTACAAAAATAATAAATGATTGCTAAGAAATGTGCCGTAAAATACTTTTTTTATTTGGTGAACTCCAAATAACAGATATACCTATACGTTCTATGAATGATTAAATCTTTGATTATGTTACTTAGGCCACATAATGATATTACATCTGTTCGTATCTGAGCTATTGGAATCCACATTTTCCTAAAAGATTTGGTTCCAATGAAAACATCGAATAGGGTTCGGCAATCAGTTCCATAACATCAATAATAGGAATCTCAATTCCGGTTCTTTAAAATAATAAAATAACGCCCACCACGGTGGCCGTCGGCTTAAGCGTCGGCTTATAACGTCGTGGGTGTCAGGTTCAAATCCTGGGTCTAGCAAATACACATATTATTTTTCAATTTGTGTTTAGAGCCAGAGTATGGACCATTGCTCAACAAGTAGTTTACAATCCATTTCCCGTAAAACTAAAAATATGTCAATACAAACTTCCACTCTGTGGCGGCCCATATATTATATTATTATTAATTTAATTTTTATAGCTTTAAAAGTAGGTATCAAATACATTAGTAAAAAAAATGTGTATTACACTCATGTCGGAATGTATAATTTTTATTCATTATTTACTCGGGCAGTGCAAATAAATGATAAATGAATACCTACATGGTAATAAATAGTAGGTAAGCATATAAAAAAAACCATGAATCCTCTGGAACCCGATGTTTTGCAGGGGTTACAATTCGGGTCTCAAGATTCTGAAACAAGGGTTCCCCCCCAGTTCGAAAATAATTACGAGGATCTCTTGAGAGGAGCATTGATAAACACCCCATACCGTATACAGACTTTTTTGAAACATTCAAGAAAATAGCCAAAACTGAAACAGATAATTTATTAAAAGAACAAGGTCTAACAAAAGGGAAAAAAGTACTTTCAAAGTTATTACAATTCTGGAACCAAACCAAACCATAGTATACCAATAAAATGCTAAATAGGGAAACAATCGTCACAATCAATCGCTGCAGAGCGGACCATTATAATCTTGCCTCATCCCTGGCTCGCTTGGGTATAATAATTAATGTCCCTGGGTGCCGGTGCGGAAGTGAGACTGAAGATGTTAACCACGTTGTTTGGCAATGTTCTCTGTATGACACTCAGAGACAGCGGCTTCTTAAAGATTTAAGTAAACAAAAGTACCAATTGCCACTGGATCTCACGATATTTTTGGCTCGGCCGAATATCAAGGCGTTTCAGTGTGTTCAAATGTTTCTGAGTGAGTGTGGCCTACAAGTTTAAACTGTTTTTGTTCTTTTTCTTTTTTTTTTCCTCACCTGTAAATTTGTATTGTAATAACTGTATGAGTAATTATTGTAATAATATGTATTAATAGTGTATGTTAAAAAGTAAAGCTAACTAAGACTCAATTGAGACTTCGGAGCTAAAAAAAAAAGGATCTCTAGGTTCGGTTGCGGCTCCCCAATCCCAGCTCTGGTTCTCTTGGCTCTACGAGAAATAACGGCAGTCAATGATCGACAACGGCTCACATATAAAAAACCCAAGGTAGTATAGTACGATTTACATTTCCTGTAGATTAAACAGAAGTAGAGAAGAAAGCAGACTCCAAGTCACAAACACGTCAAATTAAATAAGTAGGTATATCCCGTCTGTAATATTTATTTTCACTCCATTGTTGTCCTACGACTTCCTGCACCATATCAGGTCATCCAGACGTTGGCAATCGCCATATTATAAACTTTGGATACTGCCTACTTCAGTTATAATTAGGGCCCGGATTTATATGCTAGTGCATGTTTTGTTAGGGTGTATGCACAGCTATGCGAGTAGCACAGAAATCTGTTTTAAAAGACACAGAATCCAAAAATAAAATTTTATTTTGCATATAAATGCATATTTGAGACGTTAGAGCATATTTGAGACATTAGTGCATATTTCATAAATAAATGCATATTTTAGAGCTTTTGAATGTATAATTTTAGTTTTTTTAAATTATTTTATCGAAATATAACTAAGTTAGGAAGGAAGAAGGTTTAGATGCACTTGCATTTTTAATGCCATCTCCGAGCTGTGGATTTATCAGTGGAAAAAGTGAAGTCAACTCGGACACTATTATTTAAAGTTTGCCCAAGTGGACGTTGAGAGGTAGTTTTCCGCATATAAACAAAATATTGACAGATACCTACGCGGAAAAATTTAATGCCAGAGCATAATATTGAAAAAAATAAAGTAATTTTTTTTCAGGCAAAAAACAGAAAATAGTATTTAGGAATAGTTAAGTGTGTCGTTTTTGTTTTTTAAGTTATGTTTGGTTTACATTGCATTTATTATTTAATTATTTGTAGGTAGGTACTTGTGAAAAAACTATTTTGAAAATTGTAATTGATTAACTTTATATTCTTTGTTTGTGTTTTTTGTTCTGATATCGTATTATGTTGAAAAATTATTAACTAGTTACTCGATTTTTGTCAGTAATATTGGGTAAAGTGGGTATTTACAATTTTTTCCCACAAATAATGTAAATTTTTAACTGCATATTTCTTCGGTTTTAGTGCATATTTTATTGATTTTAAGTGCATACGTGCATGCATATAACCATGTTTTTTGTTGCATACAAATCCGGGCCCTAGTTATAATATATTAACAGCGGTGGCGAAATCGCATTACTCAGCGATTATTTAACGCTTACCTTAAAAAAACAGTGATGAAGATTCGAGAAAACGATTATTTACCATTTACGTTTACCTTGATCCATAAAGTAAATATCTATTTATAAATAAGTATATAAGTATTTAGTGCTAGAAATCGTGCAAATCGAAATTTATTTACTTTCGGAATTAAATTAGGCTCAGTGATATGCTTAAGTATATAATTATATAATCTTAATGGAATCTGAATTATAGTGTAATTAATTGGTGCAGGTTAAATATGTATGAAAGACGGCGGGTAACCTCATAAACAAAATTTCCGCGATATATGGAAAAACAAGGCGCCTACCGATCAAACTCGCCGCATAACCAGAAAAACTAAACTGTATATTTTCAGAGAATAAACTGTATGAAAATAGTAGTCTTCCCTTTTTCTGGTGTAAACTTTTGATTTGAAACTCGACTATAATTTACTTAAAATGAAAATAAAATTAGAAGATAAATCTTAAATTTAATATAAGTAGGTAAGTATTAATTATTTCAGGCGAATGTACGCGTGTCAGAAAAGATGCATGCAGGTAGTTACTAAAATTCAATATCAATGTATTATGGCAGACCAAGTGTGATCTTTACTTTCGTTTGCCGATCGCCTCAATCCCTCCAACGGGTAGGTAGGTACTCTCCGCCGCCGGTACCAACAAACTCAACGATATCAAAATAATTGCCGTCCGCTGTTTTGACGACCATTTCGGATGGCGGTCTAGTGCGGCGACTTATTAAATTTATTAATTTGACTTTCATTATCATTATTTTATACCTCCGTCGGCGGCGAACCGTTTTGCTTTCGCGCAGGCA
Organism: Rhyacophila brunnea; assembly: GCF_057557595.1. Lineage (NCBI taxonomy): Eukaryota > Metazoa > Arthropoda > Insecta > Trichoptera > Rhyacophilidae > Rhyacophila > Rhyacophila brunnea. Next base: position 32,550,034 of record NW_028232871.1, on the reverse strand, counting down.
TTTCCGGAACGTTCGTCGGCGAACATGTTGACTTTGAGTACCGGCCGCGATAGCTGCGACTGGTATGAGGTAAACACATAAAAATCTTATCGAAAAATAACGAACAGAGCACACAATGTTGTATTAAAATTATGTTATTAATTTAATTATTCACTAAGTTGAATGACATCATAAAAATTAAATAAATCTATTAAGAACGTTGACCGTGAGAATTTTAGGTACAACACAGTGTTGCCATCTTTTTCTATGTTGATTATAGTACAAAAGGGTAAAAATTATAGTATTTCAGAAAAAAACTATAGTACAGGAACATCTTTCGTCTCGAATCCTTCAAAATTATAGTATTTTTGTGATATTTGCGTAAAATTATATTAAGTATTTTACATTTTTTGCAGATTCAAAATTATAGTATTGTACTATAATTATAGTACGGTTGGCAACACTGGTACAACACTACAATAATTTGATGATATTATTGATAATACAATAATAATAATATTTAGTATTAATTAATTATCATTTTAGTAAAGAGAAAGTGCATTCGTGATTTAGATCCAGGGTATAGGTATCTTTCGACGAAGCTGTGATGGCAAATAGTTATTCTAAATAATTTACAGTATGCAGATAACACGGTGATCATCAGAACACTAAGGCGTAAAACACACTTAACGCAGCGAATGGGGCACTCGCGCAAAATTTCACAAGTGGCGCGTAAATCATCGAAAATACAACGTGATCAAATACACCAGAGCACACTGGATTTGACGACGCATTGTGCCCGCCCGCCCCATGATTCACCGTTGTTTGGCTTCTCAGCGGGACGAATTAACGAAAATACAACGTAGCCCGTTCATTGAACACGGCAAGCAAAATCACGCTTCTGGAAGCGTCGTCGATAGACGGGCGAGTAGGCATTATTTAATAACAGTGAACTCATTGTTTAGTTGCTGCGTGTCCGATATTTCGCTGGTAGAATGATGTCATCGTGAATATTAATTACAAGCCCCGAGAAATTTAATAATATTTTTATTGCTTTGTTATGAGAGACGCTGGTAATAATAATTATTTTGTGCTTCTTGTGCCCCTTATTACATAGGTGAAGGGTAATGTGCGGGTGGGAGGGGGCCTACTTCGTAGTGAGCGCACCGAGCGCCGCTTTGGTGGGCTTTATGCCTAAAAGTACATGTTAAAATGACATAAAGTGCGAAGTCAGTGATGAATGTGATGATAATTGGGACAATACGATTGAAATGAAATGCCGAATCGAGAAGGTCAAGGCGGCTTTTATTGGACTGAGGAAAATATTATGTAGCCGCATGACCATAAGCCTCGGGAATCATAACGTGAATGATAGGATTTCTTGTATTTTCTGACACTTGGTTTACAGATGCGCGAGCCGTAGCAGCTGCTGGCAAGTCAGAATCACGAACGTCGAGATTACATCGAGGACGATTTTACAGCCAACGTAAGGGAAACATCTAACAGAGAATCTAAGAATGTCAGCATAAAAACAACACAAATTCATAAGCAATAGCCTGCATAAATATAATAAAATTAATGTTTGAATGTATTGAAATAGTTTTACAGCTTTTTTCCATTTTATCAAGCCCGCCCATTTTCACAGCTGCGTTCGACGATATCAATCATCTTTAAAACACAAGCAATGATTTTGTAAAATGTTAATAATTGTCTGAAATGAGTATGATAAAAAAACACGACATCCGACATCAACAACATGCTTTGGCTATTGACTGTGTAATCGGCTGGATTCGTTCTGTTCTGCCGACAGTCAAGGTTGAAAGCGACGAAAGGTTGCGCTGTGGATTACTAATTAAAATATGTCTTACAGGTTGTAAGTTGTAAAGGTACGTGATGTAATAACCTGCAGGTAGATCTCGGCATCGTGTACAGCAGTATATTATACTAAAATTGTAAGTAAGCTATACACATGGTGGGTGTCAAATAATATTAAGTTCACCTGGCTTTATCGGGATATACCAAGTTCATTCAACATACGTAAACAATGAAGGGATTTCAAGGCGCGCAATCAAAGATAACGGTTCCATACCGTAGGGGACAAACAGGCTGTATATTTCAGGCACATTTTCTTCGAGAGAAATCATCAGGAGCGTGACAACCAGATGTGGGTCCTGAATTCCTCCATCAACTATCTCCACAAGCATACGGCAGTCATTGACAGCTTGATCGAGTCTACGAACTCGGCATTTATTCTCATCGACTGTGCATCGCCTCCCATTTTTACATGATTTAACTACGCTGCAATCTTTGCATAGGGCATAGAGTATAGACCGTTGAGCTCAGCATTATAACTTCTACTCCAACTGTTGCCGTCACTGATTGACTCATTGAAATCCCAGAGAAAAATATATTTATAATCTCTATTAACAGTTTATTTTGAATGAAAGTATTGTGTTTTACGTTCGGTTGACGAAGACGCGATGACAACCCAAAACTCTATTACAATTACAAACAACCATGAAAAGCTCAAATGGTAGGTATGTAAGCGAGAACGCACACTGTGAGTGGCCGTGCGATGAGCGTAAAGCAAGTGCCGTTTAAGCCCCCTGCGCAGTGCGTGCATTGCACGGCTTCTGGCAGTGTGTTCCGCCACTAATACTTATTCTACATAAATTAAACGCTTTCGCTGCTGAATAGATAATGAGATTTTAATTGCCCCCTAATGCACGTTAATTACATCGATCGGCCGCCTGGTCATTACGCACCGTGTGCGTCTTCCGCGTCCAAAGTATTAATCGCGATCGGTTATAATTATCATCTTCAAAGGGACATTCTTATCTGATTGTCAACTGACAAATGTAAACATATTTACTGAGAACTGTTAAGAATATCATATTGAAGCGGAAGAAACCGGTTCCGATTGATATGACCTTATGTGGAAAAAGTATTAAATACTGCGTTTTATGTTAATCAATACAATTGACTCAACACGAAGAATCGACAATTAAAACGATTTTTGCTAAGTAACTTTCTTATTTCTATCATTGAAGACGCAAGAGTAATGATAAGTGTTAAAAATAAAGAGTGGTAAAACTATAGCCAAATAATGATCACTTCTGACGTTTAAACTGCATTATTGCATGAAGGCACACAATTATTATCTCAAACTCTATCATCGATATACATGGGAACACAGATTCCTTTACAAAAAACTACATTGCACATTAGCTGTTATACTTACTGACAGGCAACCAGAGCAAACTACTTATAAGCAGCCGTTAGATAACATTATCAGGTCAGGTGGAGTGGTTCCTGGTGGCAATCGTTCACCCAAACCGGCCCGAGCTGACATCAAAACTGAGCATATTACACCATTATCCGTAATTCCGGCGACAGTTTTAAAACTTCGTCCATATAAAGTAATTATAAACGTTATTATTTATTTGTAAAGATGCAATACCATACATGGTAATGTCTAAAATGACTTCGAAAGAATTTTCTACGAATTTATTGATTTACATAGGTTACATGATCCAAGCTGATGTTTACATTACCAGAATCCTTCGGTGAAACGATGTAATGTATGTCTCGAATAGGACTTATCACAACGCTGTTATCATTATTGTTATCGTTCGCATTATCAGTGGAATGCGGACACGGGAAGGTCGTGCGGAATTTCGATAATCGGACAAGGCGTATTATTTTCCATTTCACTGACTTATCTTACATGCAGTGACATTTAAATTTTGAATAAACTGTATAGGTAGTTTCCAAATACATACTAGGTACAATTAAATTTATTTAATTTTTAATAAAAACATACATTCCACTACAATAGCCAAATGCACAGGCATAGTGTCAAAAAATAGTTTTACTTTTTATGAAAGTTTTGCGGGAGTTTTGACACTCATCTCTGATTTTGTGGTGCTCTTTTCAGACATATTTAATGAGTTTTCAGATAATAACTCTTTTCTAGTGGACTTTGTGATAAAAAAATATTTATGTAGTTGAATATCGTCACTGTTCTGGCAGAAGACACTAATTCGAAAAAATGACATATTAAGTTAGTTATACCAAAATGTTCCTTATTTCAAACTTTACCGTCTGGAAACCTGCTTAATAAATAAACAGTCTTTATTTTAAAGTCATCCTTTTTACGATTACTTAATAAACTCACATGATAGACCATTTCAAACATCTTAACAACTTCAAAGTCAAATTACTCAAAACTAGTATTCTCCAGTTAGTGTGTTCTGCCAGAACAGAGACGAATTATAAAATAGATAATTTTTCTTATATTAGACAAATATTGAAATACATTGTTGATAGTGGCGAAAACGGTTTTTAATGTATAAAGTATATTGTAATATACGAGCCTATGCAGTCAGTAATATTTTAGGTTTAGAAGAAACAAATTAATATGTACTTACTTGAATACTTTTTAATCGACAATGTCCGTCGAGAAGAAACCAGTTTTGTATAATATAATATTCTTCTTTTGGTGGCGTCTTCTATCGAAAGTTGGCAACGAAATTGCGGAACTCCCTATTATGGAGGCAGTCGTATCAGATCACAGAATCACTGAGACGGCACCAAAAGAAGAAGATTTTGAACCCGAAAGAGTAAAAAAACAGCTACTGGATCACATCAAACAATGAAATTACTTATCGATTATATTAGTATGATACATGGCTTTCTCTAATTACAGAAATAGTTTCAAGGACACGTTCTCAATCAAAGCATGAATATTTCAAAATGTCCTACAACTGAATGTCATGGAATATTGGAATGGTATATTATGAGCATTATGGGCTGAGGTAGATAAGTCAAACTTTAATTTTGACAGTTGGAATGAGGTCTGGTGACATTATGATGACATAATTAATTAAATCAATCAATAAACAGATACTGTGTTATTACTTTATTAGTTTATTACGTAAAACCGTTAAAAAAATGCAGCGTTGCCCTACTTCATTGATTTGTTAAATTCAGCGTTTCCCAAAAGGATTCCGCCAAAGTTACTGTTTTGGTGAGATACCTATTATGATTTTGTGAAAGGTATCGAAGGAGGCTAGCTAAAAATATTTCAATCACACTTGAAACTCTGTTGGGTGAAGCAGTCTATATGTTTATCAATGTTATTAAGTGTTGACCATTACAGTCACGGTAATGTACAATATAATTACTTATATTTTGTAAAGATTTAATATATGGGTGTGTATGTAGGTACCTATAAATCAGCGGTGAAGTGTGGGGGTAGGCTGTGGAGATCCGATAAAAATAATGCATACTAAAATTTGTCCGACACCCTTTTTAGAACACCTTTTTTAAGAATATAAATTTCAAATGGTGTTGGTAAATTTAATGAAACCCTGCATAAATCTCGCCACAATAGATATTAGATAAAAAAAATATGCGTCAATCCATAAAATATATTTACAATTATGCCAATAAATTATATTATAATATAACTTTAGAAATGCTGTACTTAGATAGAAGAATATTTGGTTTAGGCAGGGTTTAATCGAAATAAAAAACAATCTGCAATTTGTACCCATTCTTAGTCCAATGGAAACAAATAAGTACATATGGTTGACAAAGTCTCTCTACATCATATCTCCACTCTTCGCCGCTGCTATAAAGAGTCCGGTGGCATCACGAGAAAAACTCATCACTAGAATGTTTGGACTTCGATAAAAGTTAATGGCATAATTTTTAGATCATGAAGATGGATTAATAAAACAATGTTGCATGGATTTCCAAGATCTCTTATCTCATCGACATATTCAAAAACTCCTTTTCCAGCATCTTGAACTTGAAGAAAAAATCGCAGTCGAATCGCTTTATTTTGCCTGCGGAGCAATTTATTTGTGTGCTACGCTATAATATTTAAGGCGTTCCGCATAAATTCTATGCGATATAAAAGGGTTCCGAGAATATAATAAATTGGGAAACGCTGGTTTAGTTTATTTATTTGCAAGCATACCCTATGTCCGTCATGACGTGGTATTTTAACAAAGTAGTTGTAGAAAAAGGTAGGTACACAATATAAAATGTGTAGATAAATGAAAGCATACCTACAAAATTCTACCGAGTAAACAAAACAAATTAACAATCAATAAAAACGTTCATTTAATTTTTAATTAAACCTGATTGGGGGGTTTAAATACTTTATATACAAAATAAAGTAATGAGAACGATGGAAGGGAACTGAAGTATTCCATTCAAAATATCAGCAAATCAGGGTTTGGAACAATGGTGTTTCATTTTTGATAACAGCATTAATATCAGGACGTTTTTTTTTTATTTCAAAGTAACTTAGATGCTGTCTTCGGGGTCCAATTGATTTTTGTATGTTTCCATGGTCATAAGGGTAGAAAATCCTTGTTCACAAAGGTATATTGATGCAAAGTAGCAGCAAGTGTGTCTCTCCCACAAACGAAATTTCAAAAACCTTAGGACTAGGTGTACTTTTACAGTTTTAATATTTACCCCATTTGGTTAAATTAACCCTACCCCCCCCCCGACCTGTTATTTAAACTCAGCGACGCTAGTGGAATGTATCGGTATCATTGAACATTGACATATTAATAATATACCTACCTACTATATTACATAGTTAAGCAATAAATCAAACTCAATAATATAATACTTAAATGTATTTTCAATATCTATATTTTCACTTACGTACTTATGCCGAATACGGCAAAGGTTCTCAAATGACAAAATGATCGAATTCAATCGAAATATAAAAAAAAAATCGATTGCAACTAAAGCAAAGTTCATCGAATCAAGTCTACAACATGGTTAAAGTCAAGAAAGGTGATCGCCAATTTCGTTTTACACTATAACTAAACATGTAATGACCCAAGGCCAATTGAAGTGACTTATGCATTAGAATTAGATTAAGCTGTCAATATAGGTCGTCAATCAAATTTAAAAAAAAGAGCGTGCCCGTTGGTTGTCGAAATCTGCAACGGTGGAAATAATTAAATAAATTGGTTATGTTTTAAATACGATAGACTGCGGCGCTATCATAGGTAAGTGCACGTACGTGTTGGCCATTACGCCTGCCGACTCAAATAAATTGTCTTAGCCCACCACTGGCCGATGAGCGATGAACATTTGAGGAGGAGACTTTTCATATGAATTTCTAACCATTATATCCGAGTCGCCATTCTTATTGTTCCAATGGGGTGTCTATCGAAGTGTATCGCCGTGCAAAAAATCAAATTGTTTTAACTACACCGAAAATGTCGACATCTTTTAGTCGATTACAACTTACTGCCGAACATAAAAAGTGCGCTTGGAAATGACCTTTCCAACAGAAATCTGGTTCTGAATACAAAATTCAATACCGATATAGATTATAAATATAACATTAATTATGTGTACATACAATACATTGTAATCCCTTCTATTCGTGTTTTATCAACATTAAGTATCAGAATGTCCGTTTTAAACAAATATAAGTAAGTAAGGTAATATGTTTTTAATAAAAGAATATGACGAAAAACACCAACCAAGCAATTGTAAAGCATTAGTTCTAAACAGACTCGGTTTCGTTGACTCTCGAATATTTAACTTCATTCGGAAAAAAAACGGATACTGAAGAACATGTATGCCACCTACAATGTGAGGTGAGTGCCCGGGTATATTATAACCGCCAACACACATCTAATACAGTTCACTTAATTATCCAAGTGCCATTATTCAAAATCTTCGTCCATGTCTTGACCTCATCGTTATCCTATTCTGCTAACAGTGAAAACGCATTTAAAAGAATTATTATTGTAAAATACACATGGATTGCAGTTTAAAATCAACAATCAGTTAATAGGGGGTACTATTACAAAGATGTCTTGAACTTACTGTTCTGTAAATCAGTCCACTTTAATATGCTACTATAAATTATGGTGTGTTGGATTTATTCATTTTAAAGATATAATATTAAAATTATTATGCGTTACCCGGTATGTATTCAACTGTCGTGAATTCACGTACAATCTAACCAAAAAACCGCTGACCGAGTGCATTCTGCATTTCGAGACGAGCCCGATGCGGTTGTGCAATGGTTGCATAATAAGATAGCTGCATATCGAAAAGTATTAATTTTATCGTTTTGCGAAGGCCGGTATGCGAAATTCGGCCCACAGAATCGCTGACGTCAATAATTATATTGGTGATATTCAAAACAGATAACGTTGTCGGACAATCGACGGAATTATAACTTTCCACATTACACACCAATCAGGTTTTCAGTAATAGGTATAAGCGTATTTCGTTCGGTATTTTTATTTCTGTCGAGAGATAAGTAAGAAAATATGTATGGCTTATGAAGGGGATGAAAACGTGTATCGTCCAAGCATAATTACAACGTTAATGCCTATTGGCCAATTTATTTTTGAACGACCCTAGAAATGGTAGATACTTACTCTTGTATGTGTATTTTTACTATTTAAAAATCATAAATCATGCAACTTTTCAAGTTTGAAAGTCATATTGCTATGATCTCGTTATCAGTGTATTTATTTCAGTTATTGCAATAAAGTCAGCAACCATGTTTTAATGATTCAATGTATCCTCTATAATGGAACTAGTAATTTATGTCTTCCAGAGATGGCAAAATGCATTGAAAATAAGCATTAATTAATAAAAACGCTTTATAATAAGTATAGTTAAGTACTTACAAACTTTAGATATATTTTTTGAACCAGAATGCTGTAATTTGACATCGAATTTCATATAACAATACCGTAAAAATGCTCTTACTATACAGATATTCGTTAAAAGTTCAACAATTTAACCTAAAGATATTGCTTGTCAACTTACAAACTTTTCCTTGACTTCTCCAGTTAGAAACTTTTATCAATACTACTTGAAAAAGTGCCTTCCCGTGGTCGGATCAGGTCCAAACTTTTTTAGGTATAGACCTAGTTGATCATTATCTCAAAATACCTAAAATGTCAACTTACTAAGTTTTGGCACCTACCATATATGGTTGACACGCACAAAAACGCCGACCTTCAGTTAGTGTTTGTGGCAGAGTATGGTTTAACGACATAACTATACAAATCTAGCCTTGTAGTCAATTCTACTTCTCAATAGCCTTGCGACAACCTCACGACACGGTTCAGACAGGATATATAAGTCCCATGGTTCTAAACTATGGAAGAATCAAGAATGAAATGGTCAAAAAGACCATGAACAGGTAACCACTAGCGTAATCGTTTAGTATTAGGAAGTAAAATGTATGTTGTTAACCTTTTCTTTGTAAATGTAATAAAATTTTACGTAAAAAAATTTTCGCCTCCGAAAATCAAGAGTGCTCCAGTGTAATTGGAACGCTGTGACCACAGACCTCGAAATGTCACGTCGTGAAATATCAGCGCGATGTATTTTTTAATATAAATTTCCGGGAAATCTCCATTAAACTTAGAAAATAAGTTATGGAAGAGATTGTTTACGTAAAATTTAGCAAGTACATGCTTCAATAACTTTTATAGCAATAATGGAAGTGTATGAAAATTGGAAAAGAAAATTGAATATTTATAAATTTATATACTGTATAATTGTGAATAAAGAATTTTTATACTAATTTTATCAATACAAGATAGAAGCTAACTACTGTTATAAAAATACTGTAAACGCGTACCTATATTTATAGACGCGTAATTATAATTATAGATTTTGTTAATGCTATAACATACTGACTATAACGAATATTGTAAAAGTAACAATTGGAAAAACTTAAGATTCTAGCATAGATGGGTTTCTACCCATAAATAATAATAAATCTTAATCGCATCTTGGGTAAATAAAAGAATTAAATACTGCAACTAAAAATACAAATTGGCGTGTGACCTTGAACTTTAACTGAATTCTGTCCGACTAGAATTTACGGCCCAGCTGTGCTGGCTCGCGAGGTAAAAATAGATTCAAGGTTACATCCATATTACTATATAAAAGTCACTATGCAAGATTAAATAAGTTAGTAACTGTTCGTGTATAACATCTTGTTAGGATTAAGCATTTATATATTTAAGTTGAAATGTTAAGTATAATATTATAGTATTTTCTCGTAATAATATTCGTCCAAAAAGTAAATATCGAATGAGAAAGTTTCTGCGGCTCCAAACAGTTTTATTAAAACTTAGTAAAATTCTATTGGCCTAAAAAGGCCAAGAGTGGTGGAAAGGACTAGTACGTGGGTGTCAACCTTTCATTTTGACATTTTAAATTTAAAGACTGCCATTCCCTTATTTAGTACCCGAATACTTATTCCGATACCTCGATGGAAAGCTAGAAACTTTCCCCTTCGTTTGAACACGAAAAATCATATAAAATCAACTATTTTGCTTACGTCATCCTAACTGCGCATTTAAGGGACATGTTCTAGAGGGTGCTTGAAACACCCCTATTAAGTCTTAATTTTGCGAAAATAAAGTAGAGTAAATTTAACCCGACTAAATTAGAAGATATCTCTATTAGAAAGTTGCCAGGAACGGGAGATATACGTAAATTCATCCCGTGAGAGAAAGATATAGATCTGCTATCCCTTACGGACTGTTTCCTGTTAAACCTCTATCCGAAGGGTACAAAGGCGACCACTTTTCCCGTAAAATCATTAGTTTCTACACTCTTCACCAGCGATCTTCAGCAAGCAGCAGTCCTCACTGCAAAGTTGTGAGACATGGTTCTCAGTACATTCGCGATTCCTACGTACCAGTAAGTCCCCCTTCGGCGGGCAAAACGTAACGCGAATAACACGTATCTGTCGGTAGTGACGTCGGCCGCTAAAACGCAGCGCGAATAGCACGTATCTGCCGGTAGTGACGTACACGCGGAGTAATTTTATTTTTCATTACTCATCCTACGAGGTGACGTAATCGGGATAAATTACGCGATCGGATTTGTTTTATAAAAACAAATTAATAAACTCAGTCTGTAATAATAAATTTTACAAATCTTTTCGGGATTATAAAATAAATTTTTGAAACTTTATTAAGTAAACATAATCATAAAATAAATTTTAGTAAACAAATTCATAAACATAAAAACAAATTTTAGTAAATAAATTTGTAAACATTAAGCAAACCTTTTGTAAACAAGTCTGTAAACACAAATAAATATTTGTAAATACACTGTGAACATAAATAAACTTTATAAACAACAATAAAATAATTCTATTCTTTTATAAACCTAATACTGTGTGACCAAAGAATAATTTATATTTTCTTTCTTATGGGAAAATATGTCATGAATTAAAAATATCCAAAGAATATCTGCGTATACATTCTCTGAATTAGGTGTGACTTTTTGGGAATTTGTGAAAGATTTCACAGAGACTCTATAGTGAACAAATAAATAGTTTACTGATACTTTAATGAGATTGGGAATTGAGAAGGGGAAAGTTTCTAGCTTTCCATCGAGGTATCGGAATAAGTATTCGGGTACTAAATAAGGGAATGGCAGTCTTTAAATTAAAAATGTCAAAATGAAAGGTTGACACCCACGTACTAGTCCTTTCCACCACTCTTGGCCTTTTTAGGCCAATAGAATTTTACTAAGTTTTAATAAAACTGTTTGGAGCCGCAGAAACTTTCTCATTCGATATTTACTTTTCGGACGAATATTATTACGAGAAAATACTATAATATTATACTTAACATTTCAACTTAAAAATACAAATTGACGCGTGACCTTGAACCTTAACTGAATTCTGTCCGACTAGAATTTACGGCCCAGCTGTGCTGGCTCGCGAGGTAAAAATAGATTCAAGGTTACATCCATATTACTATATAAAAGTCACTATGCAAGATTAAATAAGTTAGTAACTGTTCGTGTATAACATCTTGTTAGGATTAAGCATTTATATATTTAAGTTGAAATGTTAAGTATAATATTATAGTATTTTCTCGTAATAATATTCGTCCGAAAAGTAAATATCGAATGAGAAAGTTTCTGCGGCTCCAAACAGTTTTATTAAAACTTAGTAAAATTCTATTGGCCTAAAAAGGCCAAGAGTGGTGGAAAGGACTAGTACGTGGGTGTCAACCTTTCATTTTGACATTTTTAATTTAAAGACTGCCATTCCCTTATTTAGTACCCGAATACTTATTCCGATACCTCGATGGAAAGCTAGAAACTTTCCCCTTCGTTTGAACACGAAAAATCATATAAAATCAACTATTTTGCTTACGTCATCCTAACTGCGCATTTAAGGAACATGTTCTAGAGGGTGCTTGAAACACCCCTATTGAGTCTTAATTTTGCGAAAATAAAGTAGAGTAAATTTAACCCGACTAAATTAGAAGATATCTCTATTAGAAAGTTGCCAGGAACGGGAGATATACGTAAATTTATCCCGTGAGAGAAAGATATACATCTGCTATCCCTTACGGACTGTTTCCTGTTAAACCTCTATCCGAAGGGTATAAAAGGCGACCACTTTTCCCGTAAAATCATTAGTTTCTACACTCTTCACCAGCGATCTTCAGCAAGCAGCAGTCCTCACTGCAAGCTTGCGAGACATGGTTCTCAGTAAATTCGCGATACATACGTACCAGTAAGTCCCCTTCGGCGGGCAAAACGTAGCGCGAATATCTCGTATCTGTCGGTAGTGACGTCGGCCGCTAAAACGTAGCACGAATACCACGTATCTGTCGATAGTGACGCGCTCGCGGAGTAATTTTATTTTTCATTACTCATCATACGAGGTGACGTAATCGGGATAAATTACGCGATCGGATTTGTTTTATAAAAACAAATTAATAAACTCAGTCTGTAATAATAAATTTTACAAATCTTTTCGGGATTATAAAATAAATTTTTGAAACTTTATTAAGTAAACATAATTATAAAAACAAGTTTTGGTAAATAAATTTGTAAACATAAAAACAAATTTTAGTAAATAAATTTGTAAACATTAAGCAAACCTTTTGTAAACAAGTTTGTAAACACAAATAAATATTTGTAAACATGCTGTGAACATAAATAAACTTTATAAACAACAATAAAATAAATTCTATTCTTTTTATAAACCTAATACTGTGTGACCGAAGAATAAATTATATTTTCTTTCTTATGGGAAAATATTTCATGAATTAAAAAAAATCCAAAGAATATCTGCGTATACATTCTCTGAATTAGGTGTGACTTTTTGGGAATTTGTGAAAGATTTCACAGAGATCCTATAGTGAACAAATAAATAGTTTACTGATACTTTAATGAGATTTAATTACGGGAACAATGACAGTTAACCTTATTGTGTGACCGTGAACTCTAGAACCTGAATAAATTCGGCACCACACCAGCTGAGAGTTTTATTTGGGAATTCAAAAGTTGTGATACTACAAAGGAGATCCACCTCTCCTAGTTCATCACTAGTCTCCTCAGTGACGGCCCGGTAGCATTATTGAGCTAGCCGTGAGCCGGGTCATGTCATGGTGTTCAATAAAAAGATTTAACGAATAACTCCAGCCAAGCAATTATAAAACAGGCTCAGCTTGGTAGACTCTTGAATATTTAACTTCATTCAGTACAATGTATACTTAATATTATACCTACCTATAATTCGTACTTTGCGAAGCAAATTATGCAATAATTACTCGCAATACGACACCGGCCCAACAGCTGGCGTATGCGAATATCGAGGGGTTGAAGTCAAACGCCGATAATAAAACTCCCCCGAAATACTCCAAACGACGCCCGGCAAAAACGAATAAAAACACAATTTCTTCCTCTATCAACAAGAGTTCCGAGTGAATTAACACCACGTACCGATAGAGACAGAAATACACGGAGAGAGATATCGCCGGTTATATTGCGGGAGTATTCATTCGGTACGGGGGCGTGTTTCTTTGCCGTCGCGAGAGGGTGAGTCAGGGTAAAAGGGTTGGTTGCCGGACTTATTCGGCACAGAGAGCAAACACTTTTGCCAAAACGAGTCGAGTAGTCCATATTAATTATTCAACAACTTGAACTCCGTACAAATACGGCCCTCGTTCCGTATCAAACTTAATTAAAGCTACCTCTGGAAGCGGAAAAGAAAATCTGGGAGCTCAGAGCGAGAGTTTGGGAGCGATTTCGGCGGGATTTATATTGAAATACAAAGCATTTCTTTTAGATTTAATATCGGTTCTTTCATCTTTGTAACTTCAAACGTAGATAAACGGTATATTTGGGATACAAAAACAAAACATTGACCGATGTATATTTGGGAGAGGGAATATACGATTGGCGAGTACTGAATCACAGTGAGTCGCGTTCGAGAGACAGGGGGTAAAGATTCCAATACCATTTTGACTGGGTAAATTTTTGCAATACGCCTATTCAATTGTCAAAAGTCAAAACCTAGTAAGGTTTTAATAAATCCCATTGGTAATATTATCATAAAATAATATAATTTAGAATTTTAATTTCCTATCGATATATCATTTAAAAAACGGGTTTCTCAACATTTGCACTGTTTTATAACCTTTAATAATTATAAATATGGCATCCAATATACAAGAATTAATACATTACCAAATTCACAAATTTCATTCGAAACATTCATATGTAGTTATTATTAAAATTATATTATAGATGTCATTGTTGCAATATTGTTTAATTCAAAGATTTGTGAGATTTCCTGCATCGAGTTTTAGTTACCAAGTATATCGTAGAAGACAGAGTACGTATACCTTATTAAAGAAGATAGGTCAAATATTGTTTGTTTCAATCAATTATTACTGTGGGTAGACCCATAAAAATTCTTCGAACAGGAAAACGCGTGTAGCCTACGCCGAATGCCATAAAATATGTAAACAAATAGTCAAAACAGCTGTTCGGCCTAGCGGGAAAATTCAAGCTACAAATTCTTCTGGAAAAAAATATAATTATCTATCATGTTAATCAATCACATGCAGTCGACGAGCGAGTATTATGAGGACACGGTGGTATTCATTGACAATTATTATTATAGTGATCGCCAGGCTTGCTTGTTAGCCTCTTTTCACGTGTTACATGTTAATTTAGATTTAGAGGCAAACGTGCATTGTCCACCACCAATTTCAGTGATAATAGAAAATGTGTAGGACGTATGTAAAGCATTTATATAAAACTGGCACCATTGAATTGATATGCCGAAACGAAAAGGCCAGAATGGCTATTGCACGACTGGGGAAATTACCATGAAGCTTTGACTCGGTAATCAGAATTCGAATGGTAAGGTGCCATATATATTCGGTCCTACCTTGGGACATACGCTCCTTATCAGCTGGAAGACCGAAAATTCGAACGTCGAGGATGATGGCATATTCTGGCTCCATCCTCGTTTATGGGGGTAATATTGCCTAAATGACCTAAATCATTGCCGCGTCCCATACTCGTGCAAACAATTTGTAAGACTGTGGCGCTTTTGGTAAAATACCGGTCGGGCAGCATGACAATCGTCACGATGGGAACAAAAGCGGCGGCGCGGTTGATGCGGTGTGGACCGAGGGGGTGGCTCGAGCTTATAAAATCAATTATAAAACAACACCCTAGTATTTGGAGGTACGAACCTCTCCCGGTCCTCCTCAAGAACCGGGAAAAACAAAACTAAAATCGCACACGTAAACGCATACAAACCTATATTTCAGATAAAAATACAGATGAAGGGGATGTGGGACTAGCCCGGGTGCCCTGAATCCGAGGAATATCACAAGTCAAGTGGTAAAATGCCTGCCTCTGAAGCCGTAGGTAGATTCGGATAAGAATGATAACATCCTCCGCTGACGACTATTACGAAGTGTTTACGATCCAAACCAAGGACCAAATGGGTTGGGCAAATAGCAAATATCCATTTCACGGAAAAATACAGTAATTCTCATTTTGCTCCACAAGGGATCGAAGATGGTGATTTATTTACGACTGTTTTATACAATTGCCTTCTGAACGTTAGTACGAGGTTTTACAAGAGCACCGATTGTAATTAATTCACTCATACAGCAGCAGGGTGTAGAATGCCACAGTACTGACAGTAATAATTTATATACTTTTATTTAGATATGTATAGTTATAAAAATATCTATCTAAAAGTATCTCAAAGATGGGGATAAATACACTCAACATATTATAATGTTCAATATACCTATCGAAATAAAACGATGTATTGGTATACCAAAACTGATGTGATTGGAGTGAGTAAAAAGAGACACCATTTTTGGGATTAAAACAGTAGAGAAAGCTTATATGATTATGTCTTATGTGATGACCCAATATTGTGTTGTATCTACCTGATATATGGGTCATAGTGAAAATCATTTGAGAAGTATAAAGAGATATGGGGTAGTTTTCATTTAGGTATGGATTGACCACCTCATGGTAGAAAGCGGCCGAGCTCCAAGACCGTAGTATCATTTCATTCCACGTAGCCGCTATTAAAAAAAACAGACCGATGTAAAAATGCAGTCGAAACTAGATCAATTATTTACGTGTAGGCGTATTCTCTTTTTCTCTTGACGTAGGAGCTAAGAAATGCATTTTTAATATAAATGTCAAGGCACGTTCCAGCAACACGCGGCACAATAATGCCCGGACGTCACAGTACGAAAGATTTATATTTATATAAGGTACGCCCCTGCGCAAAACCACTTCCTCGTTGTCAACTTAGAAGAAATGCATTCTGCTGACAAGATAATATGATGATAGATACATTAAAATACGACACATCGTAAGTTTGGCGGTGAGCTTCTGAAAGTTCCATCAACAATCTACGAATTACTACTTACGAATAGTTACTACGAATAGTACATAATATTATTTGTTGATTTACTTGTCAGGCATTTGATTTTATCCCTTTTAAAATAACATAAATTTCGAATGTCTACTAAAATAAGAAAACACTGCAACAGACCATGAGGCTCAATCGCAGTAGTGTAGTAGTGAAAGTAAAACAATCAAAGGCTTTGAGAAAATCACATAAGTACTTAAATGCATTGTGACATCACGGGGTCGAACCTGGAGCCTAGACGGCCGTACTTGGAAACCAATATCTCCGAAAAGAACGAGATGAACCTTGACTCGCCAGCAGACTGAGAGGTCGGAATGTTAATGCTGCGTTGAACGCTCTGAAGTGACCGCTTATCTATGTCTGAGCTACTGTCCCAGAAAACAAAATTCCGGGTATCTAACGTGAAACCAATAGTTATGTATGGGTGTGAATCCTGAAGCTAGGCGGAGCAACAGGAAACAAAAATTCTCTGAATAAATACTTGGAGCGGTTGAAGAAAACCAAAGGTAGCGCACCCGTACTGATGCTAATCTCTTCAAACAACTTACGCGCAATATAATAAAAAATATATAATTATGGCGCAAAAAGTCCGGTCACGTTGTTGGACGCAGTGGATCTAGAGCTCTCGATAAGGATTATTAAATACCCCAATAGGCACACGTCCACATGGGAGATGCGCGAATAACGCCAAAATGGATGCAGACGGTCTAGGGACGACTGGAGAATGGCTGTATAGTCGGACAAGGACATGAATTATTGATTGTAGGATCAATTCTTAAGTAAATAAAGTACTGTTACATGTAAATTGTACGTATTACATTTTGTTGTATCAGTTCACCGTGAACCACCGTAACGAAAAGAGATAGCCGTATAAAATTGAGATTAAAAATGACGCGTTGTTTATGGAGTATTGCAGACATGTAAGTATGTATCAAATATCTAATTAACTGTACTGTACAATTATTTATATAATAGGATTTTAATAAAGTACGTGGAGGCAGGCAGGCACTATTAATTATCCCATTCGAACGAGTTATCATTTAATTGTTGTTGTACCAATTAAATTGATATGTTACCTTTTCGAACACGATATTAGCGTTTGGTGCATGACAGACAAAATATCACTACTTCCTTCTCGGGTCATAATGTCATCAAACACAATAAATTCTGCCGCGTGCGGAGTCGAGAGAAATATTATATTTCCTACCAAACCGGTCGGCGTGCAAAGTTCCGCAGACCTGTTATATTGGACAATCATGCTAATTGACGGCGACCCGCGGTGTATTGGCGAGTGTTGGCGATTGCAATAATGCCTTGACTACCGAAGCGAGGGCTCGCAAGGGGATGCCATACCGGCTAGAAATGTGAGAATCGCCCAAAACACTCTAGGACAACGTACGAATACCAACACAAATCTTGGTATTTAACTTTGCATTCAACGTAATACTCTTCCACTACAAATGTTTACTCTACTCACAAGGGGTAGTAGGTATCCCACATTCAAACAACGTTGTCAAGCCCGTTGCCGGGAATGTGTCAGAAGCAGTTTAGACTACTCTTCTTCGCAGTAGGGCATGTTCATAATAAACTATTAAGCGTTGGATTCCCTATCAAATCGCTGAAGCGAGTGCCATTATGATATACAGGCGGCCCTCAGCTTTCGAACGTTCTACTTTCGCACAATTCGCTAATTCGTACATTTCTTAAAATTTACATTTTTTGTTGATGATGCAAAAATTGTGCGCTTCCATGCAGTCACTCCTCTCTCCTCCACTACCCATCACCTTCTCGAATACGTAAAAGGGTGGTATTCAACTATCTCTTAACAAGTTTATAAAGAAAACACCTGATTGCTAAGACGCCTCGTTAACTTTATTATAGCGATTGATAAATACATATTTTAAAGTACACATTTTGATGTTTCTTTTACATCCCTTTACTTTCGAACATTCAACATTCGAACACATCTTCATGAACAAATTACGTGCGAAAATCGAGAGCCGCTTGTATACCAAATAATGACCTTTTTATGAAAATTAAAAAGTTAAAACATTTTTTTGGCTAAACTACTTAAACGATAACTCTGGACAAAAGCTTATATATGTAAGTACTTATATTACTTTTCGGTTTATATATGCTCTCTATAATATCTATAAATAAATGACAAACGTTATGTAGTCACCGTGTCTTGATGATAAAATATTATTCACTTTGAACACTTTACTTACTTATGTTACTTAAAAATTGTGAGGTAACCTCAAATAATAACATACGTTAAAGTGCCCACCACCACCCGTCATATATGCACAACCGTGGATATGCACGGCCGCTTTCTATGACGCTTTAAACGTGTCTGAAAGAAGTGATTTTAAGTGCTCATTCCGTCCCGAGACGGAGCCGCACGGGACTGATGCTGCAACCATGCACCGTAGTGCTGAAAGAAGAAAGTTAAGAAAGAAAATGTTTGTTTTTGGACTGGCTCTGCTGTCCGCTGACGTTAAGCGCTTTGTGTACCCGCATACTGAGTGTCACGAATTGAAATGGATGAGTCTACAGAAGAGTCGGGACTATCCCGCTCCCCATACGACGCTGCAAATTTCTCAAATGCCGCAAAGTTGGCCTCGGTTGCTACCAGATCTCCATGACCAATTGGGCCCGTGTGAGGACGGACCCTGGCAAACAGCTCCGCTCGTTCGAATTCCATAAGCGGGCAATCCCAGAGGATGTGTTCAACATCTTGGTGGTCATGCCCGCAGGTACAACCCGGCCCATCTACTATCAAGCCAAACTCGTGGAGTCTGGCGGCGAAGTTGCCATGGCCGGTGAGGAACTGGCTAATCCAGTGCGAAGGTTGGAGTCTTCTAGTTTGGTGCCTGCAGAATACGTCTGGAAAAAAACGGTAAGTGTGCCGCCCCTTGGGGGAGGCGGTCCACCTCGCCTGCCATGCCGCAAATGCGGTCTTGTACACAATGTCACTTACAGTCTTCCTGTAAGGAACGTCCTCGGATCTCTGCGGTGGTGTCAGATGGACACCGGCGAGTATTGTGCTGATCCCCCTCAAGAGGAGGGTGATCGATCCTCTGACTTGGACGTGCAGATCGAGGGGTAGCACCCCCGCGAGTACGGCAAGCGCGTCAGTAGAAGTTGTGCGGTAGGCTTTGGTAAGCGAGATCAGCGCAAGTCGCTGCCCGCTTAATAGTGCGCGTCTCACGAGAGTTAAGGAGTTTACTCGAGAATGCCAAATGCTGGAGGCGTAACCGGCAATTCCCATGAAAATTGCGCCGTATGCAACCTTAAGGGCTCTAGGCTTAAGTCCCCAATTGCTGCCCGCCATTCGGGCCATTCTCTGATAGGCCGAATTGGCCTTAGAGACGGCCGTCTTGGCGTGGTGAACGAAAGACAGCTTGTCATCAAGAATTACTCCCAGATACGTAACCCTTTCGGAGAAACGCACTGAGGTCTGGCCAAAACGAACCGTGGGCGGCCGTCGAGTTATGTTGACCCGAGAACTACCCCTGAGGAGGACAGCTTCCGTTTTGCTCGGGGCAAAGGTCAGCTTGTTCAGCAACCCCCAATTAAGGATTCTGCCCAAGGCGTCCGTGGCTGCACGCTCAAGTGCCGGTCGGCTGGTCGCCCCAACAAGCAGGAGCAAGTCGTCGGCGTACGCAACGAGCGTGCAGCCCGGAGGCAGTGGCAGGGACAGAACGTCGTCAAACAGAATGTTCCACAGAAGGGGTCCCAGGACGGAGCCCTGGGGACACCCCATGGTGGTCCTCCTGTGAATCAGGCTGGGGCCGGAGTCGTAGGTTATCTCCCTATTGCTGAAGTAGCTTTGAACTAAGGCAAAGAGGTCCCCGGGGATCTGTTTCAGCCTAAGCTTTGCCAGAACCAAGGGCCACCACGCAGTATCAAACGCGCCCGCTATGTCGAGAAAAATCCCGGCAACGAGGTCCTTGCCAGAGCTCTCCACAGAATCGATCACAAAGCGAATCGCATCCTCGGTGGACTTTCCGGGTCTAAACCCAAATTGTCTTTGCGAGATTGGACAGTTTTCCGACAGGTGGGACTCAATCCTGCTGTTTATCAATCTTTCCAATATCTTCCCGAAGACGGGAAGGAGCGTAATCGGTCTATACGCTTTCGGGTCACAAGGAGGGCGACTGCCGGCTTTGGGGAT
The DNA here is from genome assembly GCF_057557595.1 of Rhyacophila brunnea. Lineage (NCBI taxonomy): Eukaryota > Metazoa > Arthropoda > Insecta > Trichoptera > Rhyacophilidae > Rhyacophila > Rhyacophila brunnea. Next base: position 32,529,119 of record NW_028232871.1, on the reverse strand, counting down.
CACCGTGAGATGACCCTTTTTCCAGCAGTCGGGGAATATGCCACTACTCATGCATTCTTTGTAGAGTTGCGTGATCTCGTGTGAGGCAAGAGACCACGCCCTTCTCGCTAGCGCGTTATCTATGCAGTCAAGCCCCGGGGCTTTGCCAATCGGGAGGCTGGCAAACAGGATCCCTAGCTCGGACATGGTAGTGGCTGCGGATCGCGGAGTGTTTAAGGGGAGCAGCGCATAGACGCGAAGCTGCTGAAATCGGTCGTTGTCAATGTCGAGCGACTCGTTGTCCTGCGGGATAAGAGCATCCAACAGGACTGTGGCGGACTCTTCAGAGCTATTGGTGAACGATCCGTCGGGGCGCCGTACCGCCGACATGACTTTTCCGGGCCGTAAGCCCAGCTTCATCACGCGGAAGGGGGGGCCCCACGGATCATTGCCACCCATTTCAGTGACGAACTCTCTCCAGTGCACCTTCTTAGCCTTACTGATTGCCTTTTTGAACTTGAGTCTAGTGGTCCTGTAGGTGACCGCAAGCGGATGGTCCGCGTGCAGCGGCCCCTCCAGCGATCTTCGCGCTGCTTGTAAGGCCCTTCTGGCCCTCCTCATCGTGTCTCTCAGTCTTGTCAGTCTCGGCTTCCACCAGGGTGCGAGGTTCGGCGGTCTCGGGGTCGTCCTTCCGATAGTGCCCTCCGCTTTTTCAATAATGAGATTCGTGAGGTCCTCAGCCGCAGCGTGCATGTCCTTTGGCGGAGGGCGTGAGGCCATCCTGTCCAGACCCTCAGCAAACTCGCGGTCAAAACGTACCCAGTCGGTTCCCTTGGTCCTGAAACGCCTCGGCAGTGACTCGCTCACAAGTGGAGCGAGAGACGCGTGGCCCCTCTCGGTCCTGTAGGCGAACGTGATCAGACGGTGGTCGCTTGCTGACGCTTCCAAATGGACAGTCCAGTTCACGACGCGTCCGGCAGAACCATTGGATATCAAAGTGACATCAATGTGAGATTCCCCATTGTTGGTAGAGAATGTGGCTGGACCATTAGAGTTATTCAGCACCGTCAGGTCGTGAGTTGCCACGAGTTCCTCGAGGGGCGCCGGATTGTCCCGGCCAGACCGCGGCCCCCGGGGGGCCCACAGCCATGATTGAACGTTGACGTCCGCTCCCACTATAATCTGTTTGCCGCGGCATGCAACCAGAATTTTATCGAGCTGCTCGACGCATTTCAGGATGTTTACGCTGAATTTAAAGTAAGAAGAGACCACCACAATGGAGTTCCCCGATCGGTCGGAGACCTCCGCTACGGCAAAGAGTTCGCTCGACAAGTGGGCAAGGTGTAGCACCACTAGGGTAGGATTCGCAACGAAGATGCAGGCCATGGACCCCAGGCCGTGGTGCATTACCCGACCCCCACTGAAACCCAGGTTGGGGCCGTAGGAGTAAGGCTCCTGCACCAGGACCAAATCGATGTCCATTTCCCGAACCGTCTTGATCAGCTCCGCCGTTATAGCCTTCCCTTTGCCCGCATTTAACTGACCGAACCGAATCATTGAATCGAATAATCCGTTCGGTTCCGCTCCTGTGCCATTGCGTACTTGCGCGCTGGGCAATCAGGGTCGATCGCTGCATGTTGATGCGGCTTCTTGTGCCTGGCGCAGGCCGGGCACTTTCCGGGGGCCTTAATATTAGGGCATTCAGCCCTATCGTGTCCTTCCTCGGTGCAATGGCCGCATGTGGCGCTTCTCGCCGAACAATTCTTTGCCATGTGGCCGTATAAGTGACACCTTGTGCACTTGACGACGCCACAAAAGTCTTTGGTTGGGAAGGATTCCCATCCCATATATATGCGCCCGTCATTGATGAGCGCTTCCCTCACCTTTGCCGGGACCGATATCACCATGTGACATTTTCCGATTCTGGGGCCTGCCCTGTGGCTCAGTTTAACATGGCGGTATGCCTCCGAGGGGAGACCCGTGACCTCTTGAGTGTTGGCCTTAATGGCTTCCTTAAGGTCGTCCTCCGTCGTCTTGACCGGCACGTTGAATACAATTATCCGCGGGAGCCTTTTTCCTGCGATTTCAGCCCGGAGACCGGCCTCCTTTAGACCAGGAGCGGCGGCCAGTCGTTTGGCCTCTTCCTCGGTTCTGGGGTGAATGATTACCCCACCTCCACGTACCATTCTCAAGCCCGTTATTTGGACTTTTAGTTCCGCGGGCACGATGGCTTTCTTGACGACTTCTTTAGTGGCCGGAGACTCCATTCCTTCTTGTGTAGGAAAAAAGAACACGCCGGGCCTTGCGGCGGTTGTTGGTGGCACAATTGGCCATTCCGGAGAAGTCTGTCTGACCGGCTTGGCGCCTTTTCGAGTGACGTCGCTCCAAGAATACTTGGTTCCTTCACTGACTGCGTCACCAGTGGCAGCGGCAACCGCGTTTATGTAGGAGGCACGATCTTCCAGTATGGCTTTGCTGGATTCAAGCTTGATTGCGAGAGACCAAGTCTCCGCGACGACTGCCTCCAGTTCCATTGTTATCGCCTTAATTGTCGATGCGGGGATATTTCCGTCGCCGGAGAGTAATTCTTTCACTCTTTGGATTGCTTGAGCAACCTTAGTAGCCCCGTTTTGTGAGTCCGTAACATCCGAGTCGGCTATCCTATCCCCGGGAGGGGCAACGCTCTTTGGATTCTTGGCGTTTGGCCTCGGGGTTTCCTCGGAGTCCTGTGGTATTTCCTCAGCCAGGGAACGTCTTTCCTTCCTGACCTTTTTGACCTTCTTGTTGGCCTTGGTGGCTGCCGCCTCTTCCCTCTCTTTTCTTTCTGTGGCCGCTTGGCGTTCGGATGCTTTGGCTTTCACGGCAGCTTCCGCTAGGATTTTTTCCGCTTTCAGATCCGCAGCCTTTCGAGCAAGGATTTTCGCCTTTGTGGCAGCCTCCGCCCTAGTTCTCACCGTTTCCTTTTCGGATTTGGTGGTGTCAAGCACTGCATCTGTGTCAGAGTCCTCGGAGGAGGGGTCGGATTGCGTATTGTACCAGTCCTCGGGAACTATTGGCTTATCCCCTCCCGGGGGCGGATCGACTGCAGGTTTTCCCATGCCGTTGCTTTTCTTGTGGAGTTGCTGTGGAGAAGCTTATTATATAATATAATATTAATATAATATATATAATATAATATTAATAATAATATTAATATAATATTAATATAAATAATATAAATAATAATAACAGTTGTTATTTTGCATAAATCGGGCAGGTATTTCTTTTATGTTCAATAGTAATGGCATCTATACACGTGCATGGATTTATTTGCAGCACTAGTGAGTATTTTGAACTATTGTGACAATAACTGTTTACACGTAAAAGTGCTGGCTGTCTCTCCAATCTCATTCTTCAAGAGTAAGCGAGACGCGATTTTATCATTTTATGGTAGATACCATTTGACAGGTCGTAAAAATCGGTTAATCTCAAAATAAGTCTCTCCGCAATGAAGTTCGTTTTTTTGCTGGTAGGTTCGTCACTATCGTTCTACTGCGCAGGCGCAGATCGAAAAAATTCCAACTGTCGCATGAAAATTCAGAAGCTTCCGAACTTTTTTGTTTCTTGCATGCAATCTTGCAACTGCAGGATAACACATGTTTACACGTACATTTTCTTGTTATGGCCGCGAAAATACTGACTGACAGCAGTAAATCCATGCACGTGTAAACGGGTATTGATCTTGTATCAAACGACAGTTTTATCCGTTGCCGTTCTCTCATGCCTTAGAAACATTTACAAATCATTTAAAAAAAAAATATGGGCTTGCTAAATATAAAATTTGCCGCGAAATCATCTTAATTCGATTATTGTAGGTACCTGTACCTAACCAACAGAGTTACAATGAGGCCTATCGAACTATAGATTTAAAATATTGTTCCCATCAGTAAATGAAAATTATCTTAATATCGGAAAACTGATGAAGAAGTCAGCAAATAAATCATTAGAAGCTTATGTGTATGTATGTATGCTTGGAGAACATTATCAAATACGCCGTTTAGTAATTAAAACCGTATTTTATTATATCATTTGATAGAACTAAAAAAACTGGTGCAAAAATACACAACCAAAAAACCCAAAATTGTCAGAAACGACACATTGGGGTCTAGAACTATTTTACAATATTTAACAGCAAAGTACAGAGGTTCGCCGTAAAGAAAAACATTTAATATAAAGCCACTGTTAATATTATAATAAAATGCCGAGTCCCGCGATTGAGAAGGGTTAAAATGGGACGAAAAGGAGAACATTTCCTGAACTTATTTTTGAAATCGTTCGGTGAAGCCGGAAGGAAACTTCGGGGAGAATTTCATTTAAACATTTATAATTAATTAAAAGTTACCTACCGTCAAACAAAAGGTTGTATGCGTTAAAAAATGTAGGTAGGAACATAATTTATTTACACACCAACGTCCTACATAAGTACCTACATACTCATTGTATTAAACACTTGCTGACAAATATGGTCAGAGTAACACAAACGGAAAAGAATTATTGTAAAAATGTAAATCAATGAAGAAAAAGCAGGAAGTCATTGTGTTTGCTTACACGAAGCACTGTAAATTTTAATTCTTCATGCACATTATTTAATTTGAAGTATAAATTATTAAGATAATCAACTGCAAATTTAATAGTTGCATGGAACTGCAATACGTATTATTAAACAGGGACGCGTGAAGCGAGGGTGTATGTGATGCGTAGCACCCGGGCGGCAGGATTCGGGGGGCGGTAAAATACACAGACAATACATTATTATAAAATATACTTATAATATATTCAATTATGTGGGTGATACTTCAAAGAGCAGGAATTAACTCTAAATATATTTTAAACATAGTTCTTCTTCTCTCTTCTTCTTCTTCCATGTCCGCCCCTTATTCGGAGCATATGGACACCACGCGGCGCCTCCAAGAATCATAGTTAGATAATAATAATCCTATTTATGAGTTCTTCGATTTATAACTAATCACAGTTTTATAAAAAAACACAATCTATCTATCAAAACACTCAATAGAAAGGTTCAGTATAATAAAATGTAATTGTATATAAGTAGCCAGAAAATTAAGCGTGTCATTAAGTTATAACTAACAGTTTAACGGGCATTATTATAAATAACTACTTAGTTTAATCCGTTTAATGGATAGTATAAAAATCGCTAACGGCGTAATTTTTGTATCTATGTACTGTTAAACAATAAAATATAACAATTTTGTTATAATATAAAAAATATGTTTAGATATACTTATTGGGGGGTGGCAATCTTGTGTCGACACCTGGGCGGAAACCACCCTTTGCGCCCCCCAATTATTACATAATATGTAGGCAGAGTAGAATACTACTAGTATTATGGAATGATGTGATAGCTACACGGGCATCAACCTAACCATAACATCACCTGTAGGGATTGCAGGACTGATAGGTTCTGCGTAGCATTAAAACTGGAAAACTACAGTAGGTGGGTACCTCGGCAACAGTATCCAAAAAAAGATCAACGGCAGATGAAAATATCGGACTTCGTTGCTTAACGACCTCCGTGATTGGCAGGAGTGCGTCTTCACTGAACTGTTCCGGGTAGCAGTTGACAAAGTGAAGATAGTCGCGATGGTGGCCGACCTCCGATAAAGGATCGCAGAAGAAATCATCCTTTTTGCTAACGCGCCATTTCATTAAAATTTATAAACGTGCATTCACCTTTTTAGTTAATTTCAACGGTTTAAAATAAGTTAGTACTTACTACTTACTACCTATACAAATTTATTGACAAAATTTATAAATTCATAGCGTGCAACGTATTAGTGAAACAGAGCTTCTCTCCAGCGAACTAAAAGATGGAAGGATAATAAATCATGTGACTCGATGTTTTAATACAGTAGTTTCAAATATTTTCATTACACTGCGCCCTTCAGGGAACTGCGCCCTTGGTGTAAAAAGATTATTACTACTATGTACTTATAAAATACATTTTTTTATAAATATTTTTACAGCATTTATTCTAAGAGAATATTAAAACACGACAGAGCATACTTCAAATATTTTATCTAACTTTAGTTTAAAAAATGGACAATGAATGTAGATTGGTTTGTGGGTAGGTACGTTCATGTTTCCAGTATTGTATTTATATATTTTTTAAATCAGTCTAGCGATTATATACCTAACCGAATTTTTTTTAATTTTTTTTAAACGGTACATGTTCAAACACGCGCGTCAATATCATTTTACGCCGTTTTAATACCGTTTAAAAAAAATTAAAAAAAATTCGGTTAGGTACATGTTCAAACACGCGCGTTAACATAATTTTACTCCCTACTTTAATTATAGTTTGTCAATTTATGGCTACGGCCGTATGTTGTAGCTTAACGACTAGGGAATGACAAAAGAAATGGCGTATTTCAAAAAAACACTACCTTATTCTTAGGTCAATAATTATTATAAAGCAATCATTATTCATAAGATGTTTATCACACTTGAATGGTCAAAGACATAGCTTATAATAAATATATTTAGAATCATCTTCAAATGTGTTAATCTTGCCGATTTTTTGAATAATAAAATGCCTAATTCTTGTCAAATTTGGGATCACAGAGATTATCAATATAATTTTTTATCGTGAATATTTTACAAAAATTATCTCGTAATAAATTATACTAATGGTTTCATAAATGCGTTTAAAAATTAATAAACGTAAAAAATCTTAACACCACTGCATAGTTATGTACCGAAATATGACTATATTCTAAAACATTAAAGCGAGAGGTTTAAAAGAATACTATTTTATGTAACAAAAATACTTTATGCAGTCATCAAATGTTTAAAATAACTATAAAGGATAATAAGACTTCAAAATTATATAAATAGATTATCTACAACGTTTAAGCAGTGTCCAGGATCTTGGTTTGAAAATACAATAAAAACTCAATTTTGACCTACAACGAGCACGTGGGCCTTTAATCTACAATCAATAATACTTTTGGTTAATTTCGGGAAGATCCACTGACATAACTATTAAATATATACAATTTGGTTGGGCCAATTATGGTCGCCCTTGTCCTAATATTTCCCTCCTACCTATAATCCAAATTATTGTCGCAGGTCAAGGTACAACTCAGTTACATCAAGACAATGAGCGCGCCTAAGCTTGTTACAGTTTGGCGGTAACGAGTAATTCAAAGAGCATACCGAGAGACTAAGCAAGTTAAATGCAAACCAGGATCGTGTACAGTGTAACCGTTGTGGAAGCAATAATTAATTCTATTCGAGTCACCGTGCACTCAGTAAACCAAACCACTTGTCAAGCCATGTTACCGGCACAAGGTGTCTCCTCATATACCATATGAACCCACGTGTACAGTGCGAGTGCCTACTAGGACGTGAGGGTATGCACTAATAACCAGCTTCAGCCAGACAGCTGAACTTCAATAAGGTTACTGCCTGGACTAACTCCCGTGTAACCGCCCCCCCCCCCCCCCACCTCATTCACATCCACCATCAAAATCATACAAAAACTACAGTCCACTAAAGAGCGCCGCCACAATTAATTGTCAAAGACAGCGGTGAGCGGGATAATGTTGAACGAATGTCAGATAATAAGATATCCAACACAATGACTCCAAATGGGTTTTATAGGAGAAAAAGAGCATCATTGAAATGCCTGGGAGCTGGACGAGGATGGTTATTAGTGACATGGGTCAGAGGCAAAATTACACCCCAGGATGTAAAAAAGGGCATTTAAAAAATCGTGGAAAATACACCTGGATATAAAACAGTTATTAATATACCAATCCTCTTTCCATCGATGGCATCCCTTCGCCAACTCTCCCCCGAAAATATAAATAAATAAGTCGGCTTATTATGCGCATAGGTATCTATTATTAGCGCGCCCCCTTCCCGGCCGGCTGTCGAAAAATGGCAAGCGCAATATTATACCATTTAAAAGTTTACTGCCGATAGAAACTCGTGTATTCATTCCTTTACTAAATGTTACGATCGAGTAATAACCTTTTTATACACAGCATAACATAATAATATGTTGTACCTGTAAAATACTGCAGGAAAATTAAATGATCAAATTGATTGCTACCCTACTGTCTTTATAACGTTAATGGGTATTATAATATTATGGTCTTAACGGCCCACATGCCCAACGTAGGTCAAAATGGAGATTTTTTAGTATTTTCAAAGCATTAGCCTGAACATTCTTTAAACGTTGTAGATAATCTATTTATATAATTTTGAAGCCTTATTATTTAAACATTTGATGACTGCGTAAAGTATTTTTATTAAGTACATAAAATAGTATTCTTTTAAACCTCTCGATCTAATGTTTTAGAATATAGTCATATTTCAGTACATCCATGTGCAGTGGTGTTTAATTTTGAAACGCATTTATAAAACCATCAATATATCGACATTATTATATTGAAATATTTACGATAAAAAATTATATTGATAATCTCTGTGATCCCAAATTTGACAAGAATTAGGCATTTTATTATTCAAAAAATGGGCACGATTGAAGATAATTCTAAAGATAATCATTATAAGCTAAATCTTTGACCATTCACATGTGATAAACGTCCTACGAATACCATATAATTACGAGCATTTAATAAACTTTTAATAAATATTTTATTCAACGAATATTTCAAAGCTTTGAAGAATGTAACATACATACTTTGGAAAACCTCAGACACATGTAAGTATATTAAAAAAAAAAGTTAAAAAATATAGCGCCGGAGAGAACTTGAACCTGCATCCATCGGATTCCAGCCAATGTGCTTTACCAATTTAGCAGCGTACGGCCTATCTAATTAAGTACAACGAATTGTTTATTTATTATTGAAATTGCAACACGATCTCCGAGTACAGTAATTTTATTCATAAAATTTGCTATCGATTATTCGATTAAATACTTGCAAATTCATTATTATTATTATTATAATACTTTTCAACACCACAACAGGCCCATGGGGCAATAAGAGTAGAGCAGTAGTAGAAGTGAAACAAACACATAAAACCACGAGGCTTTGAGGAGAGCTATATAAATATTGTGACCTCAACGGGATAGAACCCGGCGTCTCCCGATGAGAATCCAGGGCCTTACGCACTGAACTACGAGGGTTCTCCTTTCATTCCTTTTTGACTCGCGTTTGCGTGGATTATCGGTGCTCAGTACAAACACTCTGTCTGAAACTATATATAATATTGCAAACAGTTTTGTTCCAATGTTTTTTCGTTATGCATTAGTTCTTATTGCAACGTTTTTATTAGTTCGTATTTTTATTTGTCCGGTACAAATCTTGCAATCGATTTTTAACTAACTTCCCGACTAGCTAGACATTTGAAACTTTTATAATATATCAGAACACGATGCCAATGCATTTTTAATACTTTTAGCCATTTTTAAGTAGAATTAAATTAATTTTCAGTTAATTCTGTTTTGTATGAAAAGTTATTTCGGAAGAAATCCGTAATCCAATCCACTATTATTGGTTGCTAGGTCCTAACAACTAAATTATTAATATATACGTGCGTTACTATGGAAATCAATATGAGTGTAAAAATTACATTTCAGTATTATTTCTATCAAATACATTTTTTTAATCGTTTAAGCTAGTCAAGTCAAGTTTATATTATGATTCAACAGAAAATTTAAAAACGTTGTATATAAAAAGTTCTTTTTATCTTGTAATTTTTTTTTATGTAGGTATCCGAAAATTGACATTAAATATGCCGACTTTTTATATAAATACTAGGTACTATGCATCTGGCTTTAATTTAATGTATAATTTATATGCATATAGGTACTTGGGTATTAAGTATAAATAAATTTGCAATGAATTCTTGTTCATATGCTGTTTTTAAATTTGTAGTACTTAACATCTGCTCGGAGGGGTGAAACAATGCAATAAATAAACTAGTAGCTATAGGTATCTTATAAACACACCGTGCGAATAAATCAGTGAAAGTTTTCCCCTCCGTATTTACTTAATTAGGAATTATTATTTAGTATACACACAGCCAGTACTTAGGTTTTCACGCTAAGGTAAGTAATCTAATAAATAATAATATTCGCGTGCAGAAATTTAAAGTGTCGGTCGTTCGCACACGTATGCCTTTTAGCCCATTTACTTAGGTATCTACTTAACTTGACGCATTCCAAGCAAAATATATTTTAGGAAAAAACTTTACTGTTCATTTATTTATTTATTTATTTTTCACATTTATTTGACCAGTTCAACAATTTCACAAATAGATTTATTAGTACAATATTATTATGAAACTATTTTGTAATATTTGAAATTTGTATCAATTTCAAAACAGGTGTAAGTAATGCGAGCAGGTAAATAAATACCTGTACGTGTAAATAAATGTTAGAAACATGTATTTTATTATTGTAAACGTTTTGAAACTTCAATCAAAAGTGTGTTAAGTAGTCGGATGACAAGAAAACGCTATAGTTCTGTAGGACAGATGGGAAATACTTGTATGAAGATAATTTTGAAAGCTGGTAAAAAGAAATTGACTGAATGTGTTCTGGATGCCGCCTGAGAGTGCGACAAACCGCATGAATTCCACTGCAGTGGCCAGGTCTCGCAGGACATAATGATGGACTGAGGGAAATGAGGAAACTGAGGGACACAAACTTATGCTTGTCCTATGCTCCGATGTAGAAGTGAGTACCTAAGTAATAAGAGAAAAAGTGAAACAACCGCATCGGCGTAAGGAAAAATCTTAGAGAATTCGGTACTGTTCGGTTATACGGAATACAGCGGAAAACGCGTTTTGAAAATAGCCGATAAACTGGATTATTTGTTAGTTTGGTTAGTTTAGGTTATGTTAGGTTGGGTTAGGTTAGGTTAGGTTTGGTTAGGTTAACCTAACAAATAATCCAGTTTATCGGCTATTTTTAAAACGCGTTTTCCGCTGTATTCCGTATAACCGAACAGTACCGAGAATTCTATCATCAGTTATCATAAATGTAAGTAGATGTGCAATTTTGGTCTCAGTAAACATTGCCATACAATTTAATCAATCGACTTAAGCCTTTGCTTACCTGCAATTATTATAATACGATGTATATTCTAACAGCGTATATTTTTGCGCAAGTTAGAACTGAAGTGATGATAATATCATAGTATCGAGTATGCATTCAGAGCAAAGAGGTCCTTGCTCCAATGAAAAAAAAATAAAGACCTATTAAGAAAATGTATGTTCTTCAGTTACAGTTACACCATACTAATTTTCTCACTGTGGCCGAAGCTCTTTGGTCAGGAAATTTATGATCTCCAACAACACGTGTCGACATTCGAGTATTTCATGAAAACGCGGTCAAAGCCACCCCCCATCAGACGCTAATACAGGCATTCGGATAGGCTTTCCTGCATGTCAACGCTGCGCTTACGTCGGCGATTTGGGGTTGAAAAATGATATTCAAGCAGTGACATACGTACGAGACGTTAAATTTGCGTAGGTATACAATATATTACAGAGATCCCTTTTCCACAGCAGGGTCACATTACATTCCTGTAAAAAAAAACAAGGGCAGTAAGGTTTCGTAATACCTACTCCTACTACGTTTCAGGGGGCACTGTAAATATAACACAATAGTGACGTATTTGAATCCACGGTGTGAATAATTTCGTGTTTTTTCCCGTGAAATCCCCATTATAAAAATGGCTCGAGTGAGGAATACTATTTAAACGTATGTGTAGCAGTTACTCAGGAGTCCTGTCTTATACACTGTACAGGGGTAGTGATGGTGCACTATAGGTAGCAACGCAGAGGTTATGAATAGAAGTAAGTACCAACGTTTCAGGGTGCGGACAGGAGTTATCCATGGGTTTACCCAAACAACGTTAAGTTTACTTTTAATTATATTAACTACAATACATTCGGATTAAAATATATCCAAAAATATTGTATCTTCCGACGAATTTGCCTCCTGCGGGCAGAGATTCACTCCACACCTTTTGCCTGAGCCCCACGTTTGTGGGAAGAGTACTTCGTGCCTTACAGTAGCTTTTCCATAAGCAGAGAATGCAAGAGGTTCGTGTTACTTATATACCAGACCGCATTGCGCAAGGCCTACCATATTAAGGCCGAGGCACTGAATTGCGAATTATAATGGTAGTGCTACTTATTGATTATCTTCGAATGCAATAAATGAAGATTTCAGATTACAAAAATTGTTAAAAATTATACCTAGCTACCATTTTAGTCTACAGTTTACATTTTACTATACTGCATTCGAAGTATGAGCAATAACTGGAACTACAGTTTCGTGTCACGGCCTAACTATAGTGGACCAAGGCCTTGAGCTACAAAAAAGTTTCCAGGGTTTTCGCAAGGCGGCCGAATTCAAATTAGCAATATTCGATGAGGGTAGGTGAATAATTTCCAATACGGCATTTTCCTCGGTCGACACATCATTCTTTTAATTAGCGTCACATAAGAGTACTTTTTGTGCCAATCTATAAACTAACCTCGATAACAAGGCCTTCAAACTACTTATAATGGAAGTCTTGGCTGCATAAGACACTGGTCTGGAATTAGTTCTGTTGGTGACCTGTCCCACGCGGCTCCAAGAGAGACCACATCTAAAAAATAATCCCGTCAAAGTAAAAAAGCTGCACAAGCTAAATACAGAAAGTTCATGAAAAACACCGCGTATATTATTTGTCAGTTTAGGGTTGTTCAAGAGTGGTTCCGGGCACGTCGCACAGTCGGGCGATTGACCGGATGACGGCCTCCGTTTACCACATGTCGCCTGCCTTCGCGGTCCGCAAGCCACAGATATGCGATCTAATACCCGCCAAACAGTTTATGTAGGCAAGTAAGTACCTAGTGGTTGTGCGAAAAAAACAATTCGCGTGTCGGTCGACAGTTAGGTCGCGTGGAGACGAGATAATAAGGGCAATCGGAATAATTGTACACTACTACAAAACTATCTAACTAACTTTATATAAGTAATTTAAATAATTCCAAATTCAACAAAGAACCCGAATAAATACTAACTCGGGCATGTAGTTACTTAAGTTGTGATTATATTGAGATACACGTCGCGTACTATCACGTGACGTCACAGTAAGTTGCCGCTACGGGAAAAAAGTATGTCAAATTAAAAAAAAAAAAAAATTACATACCGTGAACATTACAAATTACAAATTTAAGACGTTCACAACATGACATTTAAAAACAAAGAAACAGTGTAAAGAAGAAATAAATATATGCAGTATCACAAAAACAGTATGAAAAGAGTAAAAGGTACAAAATTATAAAGCATGGAAGCACACCGAATGAGCTAAGTGGACCCTATTTTAATAATTTATAAAACAACGTCCACCTATACTCATCCTCACGTAGCCCCAATCATGGCCCCTACAAGGGGGGGGGGCTGACAGGGCTCTAGCCTGGGGGCCAGGTCTCATGGAGGGCCCGGCGTGGCGATTCGACCAGATAAGTAATATAAACACACATCACAAATTTGCTCCAACAGTAAAAAAAGTCGCCTGATTTACTTCAATAATGTTAACATTTTAAAGTATGTGGTGATGCGATGCAATTTTTCATTGTGTGTCGGTACTCGATAACTCCATAATTTAAGCGGATTTAACTACTACAATTTTACTGTTAACACCAATTGGAAAGCGCTACTATAAGGCGTCATACTGCCTTTAACCTTAGCGATAGGTAGGGGGCCGACAGAGATCCTATCCTGGGGGCCCGCTTCATTATGGTGAGTTTAGGTGGACGCTATTTTATAAATTCTTGAAATAGGGTCTCCTTAGCTAACTCGGTGTAGGTACTTCTTTGAACTAATAGATGTATAATTGTATTTTCACTGCGTTTGTATGTTTATATTACTTATGTTCTCTTTTTATATTTTCATTTTTATCCCTTTTATTACTTTTCTTTTTCTTTCTTCTTTATAATAGTGTTTCATGTCATGTTGTGAACGTCTTAAACTTATATGTAATTTGTAATGTCCAATATGTAAAATAAACAAATTGAAATAAAAATAAATAAAATGTGGGGGCCATGGCCAAAACCGTTAAAAACTAACAGACTAATAAGTAATAATATAATTTAGAAATTAATAATTATTAAGTAATCATAGTTACATACGTAATATTATATTCTGAAACTTCATATCGATGCAGGCGATCATTCACTTAAGTCCACGGTCGAAAATTCGTCTGATATGTCCACCTATTTATTGCTACTGAACAACGAACGAGATACAGTTCTGATAGCAAAACATTCCGTAATGTATTCTGATGATCTTGACATATTGTGTTGTTTAGTCGTAATTAGTTAAATCTTATAATAATCTATTGACAAGTAAAAACTATTTTTCCCATCGTTCAAATTAACCATGTTACCAGTCGTCGATGATTTGTGAAAACCATCCATTTCCAATGCGATGATGATAAACACTGATAACTTGTCACCGCCTGGTGAAAGCGGCGATTTCAAAAAGTGACTTATGATTTTGGTTTAGATACACACTATTTTAGGTGATTTCATTTCTTTATTTGTGAAAACTATTTTCTAAATGTTTAAATATTTTTGTGTTATCGTGAGTTTTGACTAATTCAAAGTGCGGTTAATTTCCACCCAATTTATAATTATTTACATAGGTCGATAGACGAAAACTAATGGGACACATAAGCTATTCGACTAACTCGTGACTAGGGAATCCAATCACGAGCCAAAATTCTGGTCCCGGGATTTCGGGATTACAATTTGACAATCCCAGGATCCCGGGACTGGTCCCGGGATTGGCATTTTTTTCCATTGTTAATATAATTTTTTTATATTTACAAATAACAGTATAATTTATACTAGTTAAGACATTTATTGTTAATATTGTATACTTTTATTTTGTTAACTGTCAATTCATGGTGGAACTGCATTGTATTGTTGTTTTAATTTAATAAAACGCATTTTTTTGTAGTACTTATTCCACTTTTAATCAGTAAATTAGGACAGTTGAAAACGTCCCTCTGAGGAGGACGAAACCGGTCCTAATTTATTGATTAAAAGTGGAATAAGTACTACAAAAAAAATTGCGTTTCATTAAATTAAAACAACAATATTGTATACATTCAATCTTGGAAATACATAAGTTTAAAGGAGTAAATAATATTGTAATAAGTATAAATAATAATGTGAATTTAATATGAGATTACTGTTTCTGATAGTAAAGACATAATGAATGTGTTAGCGAGATTTAAAATAGTAAAGCAAATCATGGTGTACTTATGGCCTTTCCGCTTCATAAATCTAATTAGTCAGCCAAATATGAAACTGCCGTAAAACGTATGAGATCATGGTGGAATTCATTCTTCATTCAAACTCAGTTTATTTCTAATGTAGTTATTTGTTATTAAAAGTATTTTTTCGGTTATATTTTCCGTAAAAATTGATAAAAAAATCAATCCCGAATGTTTTGGGATTATGTTTATCAATCCCGGGATTCGTAGGTATCGAAAATAGCTCGGGATCCCGGGATTGGAATCCCTACTCTTGACATACGGTGATCATCAGTACTGATCCCGTTATTTAGGATTATTACCCACTCCACTGCTACCGGCAACGCTAGATAAATTAATTATAATCTTAATCTACTAATAATTGCCTGCTTATTATACCAACAGGTGGTCTGGCTTACTTGTGACAAAAGTCTCATTTGACATTTTACATTTTAAACCTTGTTGTTTTAGTATAAAAAAAGACAATATTATTATCTATCGCGACTTACATTTTCGACTGACCGTGCCTACCTACCATACATAGTTACGCAATCTAGATAAAAACAGTCTAGCTAGGTTTTTTGTATGGATAAAAATAATAATATTGTAGGCGACATACCCGACCACACTTCAATTTGAAGTGTTTGAATAAAAACATTGCGTAAGACAGGTAAGTCGAGTAGGTGATTATTTCTATATTTACATATTATTATAACATAACCACGATCATCACGTGAACTATATTTACATGAAAAATTAATCTAAAAAAGGTAAAAGAACTCTGAGAGGTAAGGTATTTTATGAGTAAATAAATCAATTATTGGCGTCCAACAAGGAACGAAGTGTAGCCCCACGCGTGGTTAACCTCATGGGTGTGCGACAGGATCAAATGACTCATATTGAGCATCCTACTACTGGTTATAACAATTATGATCGCCTGGGCACCGGGAAAGTTAGCGGGAAAAATATAATAGGCGAATGAAACTGTGGACTTAACGCAAACTTAAACGAATCATGTGCGGATGTCACATACAAACAGTATGGGAAATACAGTTAATTATCCTAGAATGCAAGTAAATATTGAACTGTTTCTTTATTTAATTAACCGACTTAATTGTCAGAAGCCGGACTCAATATTAAGTAGGTAGGCACAATACTAAAGTCGACACGTTAGCAGAATAGGTAAAATACATGACAGCGAATTTCCAATATAATGTGACTGTATGTAGGTATGCAAGTTTACACACGTGAATGTAAATAACTAAGGTAATTTAAGATAACCAAGTAGTTAAATAGGTAGGTGTATTTACATTCAGTAAACTGGATGAAAATGTGACAAAAGCGATTAATCAGTCAAATTCCGAAGTGAAAATGAATTGCATGCTATACTGAGAGCGGTGAAAATCTAAAAAAAATGGTACTTAAACATTGAAATGTTAAGGAATATTTCTTTCGGGTTGGAGGGGGAGGGGCTGATTAGGACTTTAATAGTCAGCGACCCAGCACTGTCAAACCACACCACTGGGAGTGTGCATTATAAACACACACAATCTGGATTCAAATTAGCATAAATAATACGTGTTAAAACATCGGATGTGTCCACGACCTAGACGCCACGTATTATGACACATATAGGTACCTACTCTTAAAATACGGAGAAAAAATACAATAGAACCGGTTTGAATCTATCCTAATCAGTGATCATTACAAATAAGTATAATTTGAAATTTTAAAAAAAACTGAATAAAAAGCTTGGTTCTGGGAATAGTATTCTCAATCGAGGCGCCATGTTGACAATCGTTGAAAAAACGCCATTGTCTTAAATGAGACCTTCATCCCACAAAGGTTGAATGCGTCTGATTACTATGATTACGTCGCGTTCGAGACCAAATGAAATTATCAGTAAAAGAAAACGTGCCATTATATTTATCTAGGTCTCTAATGAAAGACAGTTGACAGGTCTGTGTTATTATGTTATTAAAGTCCTAATGACAGGTAAAGTAGTGCCACTATACCTGTATACAAACCACCCGCGTAGATAGATACAATATACGTACCTTACCTTTTTTCGATGTACAATAATTGAGACCGCTAAACCAAACGCAAGTGACTACAGACTTGCGAGAGATACTACAGGTGAAATTGTACAAGCATACATCATCAGAGCCCCCGTCACAAAAACTTGTATGAAAAAAGCTGTCTCAGAACAATATCTATTATTCAGACCCTGCGCAGTAGAACATTAGCTAAGTCAATGGAGATTACAGACGACAAGATGGATGAAATTAAAAAAGTAATGTTCGCTTGAATAAAAGAGTGTATTAAATAATATATACCTTGGAACAGAATGTGATGAAAACCATGTCCAATTGTTTACATATATGACTGCACAGAAGGAATTACCCAAGTCGTAGGTAACCACGATACCACGCTCTCGTGTGAATGGTATAATTTTCAATGGGCTAGTGCAGAGGTCAGCAGTTTGTTAAGTGAGAAGAGCCAAATTGTCAAGGAAACAGGATAACAAAGGTACCAGAGAGCCGCATATAATATGTAATATACATATGTACATATATGGATTTTTAGTGGGAAAAAGAGTTTTTATTAAAACAATTAATTAGAACGGCGTCCATGCAACGCTTTTGATAGCTTTACTATATCTGGCAAATAGCTAATTATTTTTAATTGAATACATGATTGTAAATTTATTTTTTATTTGGTTCATAGATGAGAATGTTTGGTCCATATATATCTAGAGCCAAAGTTGTGAGAATACCAAAAGCTAGTTTTATTTAACGCGTCATATATGTTTCAGGAAAACTATTCCATGTATCAAATATTATTGTTTCTATTTAGGCAGTTGTTTTATAGCTGTCCACTTGTGCTAAGAAATCAAATTGGATTTCTCTCTTTCGAGTTCTTCCAAGCGGCAGGTCAGATCTGTGAATTTGTTACTCCACAGTTCCTTGCTTTTTAAATCTATTAACTGCATCTGGAGTGAACTAGCATCTGTGTCGAACGGTGTCAAGTTAAGTTCATTAACATTTATTTTGAGATGATGTACGAGTCTAAGTTTCTTCGGCGGCTCTATCTCATAAACTCATATGTTATAAAGTCTGTTTGAGATGATGTGAAATTACGAGTTTATGTCTGAAAAGCCGCAAACGTCTATGCAAAGAGCCGCTTCTACCGACCTCTGGGCTAGTGGTAGAAGAATGCACGCATGTGTGACTGGCTTCAAAAGGTAAGCACTGAGGGAAATGAAAGACACTATGATACCTTCATCCAACAGTGGATCGACCACAGTTAATGATAACTAAGTCTAGAATTGATTTAATGGTGTTAACTGTCAATTCTTGTGGAAAGATATTGTATGAACTTATTTTAATTAAATACACAGGCTTGAGAATATCACATAATATGTAGGTAATACTGCGAACTCGAGCCCGGAATACCCGGTATGTGAAGCCTGTATATAGGTATTGAACTACGAGGCCTATCTTCAATGACGTATCCACATACTGATCAGACCTATTTCGCTTGGTCACACCACCAGGATCACGCGCTCGCATTTCCCTCGTCCGCTAGGCTCGATAACAAACATCGTATCGTCAATGCCACTGATAGTGCTAAGTGACAGGCACATACAAGTAACATAATACAATTGGGTTTTTAATACCTATGAAAACAACGTCAGCTTGTGTGAATTTTCTGCTTCTACAGTAAGTAGGCGAGGCTCGTTAGAATAACTGAGTAGGTAGCAAATCTCCCAAGACTCCGTGATGGAAGGTTACAAAGCAGAATTTGACATCAGTGCGTGCGCAGGTGGTATAGGTGTTCAGCATCACCAGTACAAACGACTATCTGCGTAGGTACGCGTACTGGAATGTCAGTGGTAAATATCCAATGCAACTTTATCAGTAAAACCACCACCACCACGCCTACCTAAATGGTATGATTATGAAGTAATTAGAATTCAGGGGTAGCCAACCTTTTGCATACAATGCGCCAATTTTTTTCACAGACGAGTTCAGATGCGCCATACAACTCGCGCACCTTTTCTACCTTCTCACGTTCACGGTTGGGGTTTGAAAATAGGGATAGTGATAGGATATGCTTCGCTTAAGGAAGGAAAAGGAATAACTCAATCACGCAATTAAATGAACTAATTAATGCCAGTTCAAAAAACACACGTTTATTGGGGCACCAATCTACAATAGTCAGAAATGATCTCTTGGACGAGAGGGTGATCGCTGTCGTGGACCCCGCTAATGGTACTACAGCTGCCGGAGAGTCTCGTTTGGTGAAGATAACTCAGGACCACAGTTGTTGGATGTGATGAGAGAGAGAGAGAGAGAGAGAGAGCTCTGAGCGGAATGGAGCACTGAGAGCTTTTGAGCGTTTCTTCTTTCAATGTTTGGTGTTAACTTTGTTGCTGAGAGCAGCAGAGCATTCTTCAAATTTGAATCAGTTATTCGCGACCTTGTTTTGCTTTTAATCAGCACTCAGGTGTTGAAAATATGAAGGTGGATTCATTTATGGCGCCTACTTCAAAATAATAAGTATGCGCAAAAATGCAATGCGCCACTTGTAATCATCTAATGCGCCACGGTCTGGCCACCACTGATTTAGATAATTGATCAGTTATCTTAATCAGTCGTAAATGAGTACGAAATTAAACTATGCATGAAAAGATGGCTCGCAGAATCACGCCGGAGTGCATTCAGGGCGGTGCATAGTATCTCCAAAAGTGACTTTCCATCGTGCCTAAAGCGTAATGTGGAGAATAAATGTGCACAACATAAACAACTATGTAATGGATACGGACACAGACAGTGACGTCCCGTAGGGGTTGGCATGTCAGGCGTTGCAAAGGGGCGGCACATAATAAAGAGCTGCGAATAAAGGAACGAATACAAATAATACATACTACAACTTTTGAGACCAGTAGCGGTTTTTCATTAGGTCTGCTCATAAGACAGACACCGCGGTTAATTCATTAAAAAGTATTGACATCTTAATTTAAAAAAAAATAATGTTACTAAACAACTATTGTATTGTAATACCCAATCTTATACATATTGTTATGGAGGTATATTAAATAAGCAACATTTTCACATTCTTCAAAGCTATTGGTGCCACAGCCCACAGGCTTGCAAGTACCTGAAACCACCACCGATTGAGGTGTGTTGATGCAAGTGCAGGTACGCAGGTAGGAACATTTGGAGAGACACTAACACCGGTTAGTAATTAATGTACCTACTTATTAAATACTTTCATTTACAATACAAAAGTCGACTGTCAAAAAACAACGAAATTTAGAAAGCGCTTCAGTGAAAATTGTAAAAAAGCACTAGTAAACTTCGTCGGTAAATAGAGAGGACACACATAGCTTAGTGGTCAGGTACATAATATGCGCGAATCCCAGGAAGCGCAAAATATTTTTTCCAATGGTTATTAATTATTATATTTCTCTGAGGTATTTTTAAAGTATGTAAGTAAGTACCTATAGTACGTAGTGTTCCAAGAATCAGGTGATTGAATTTAAAACTTGCTGATATGGCGACAAATTCGAGGAATGTTTGTCGCGCGATTTTAATTGATTACGTATTGATAAGGAAGATGTGTTGCGAATATCAGACCGGCACAATATGATAACTCCTAACGTATGACGTGACAGCGGCGAAAGGCTCCTATTTGCATTGCAGATTGAAGCCATAAGAAACCTATAAGCCTGATCATATTATTTATGTGGTGCTTAAGATACCATGTCTAAATAAAACATTTCTACATCGAAAATAAATGGCCTTAAACCTGATGGCTATAGCGAGACCGATAAATTAATTGAGATAAAATATTTCCATTTACAGATAAGTAAGTAGGTAGTTAAAAATAACATACCAATAACGTAATACATAAGTACGAATGCAAAATAATAAAAACACTTTGCAAGTGCGTAAGGAGGTAGGCATATTATATTAGAATAATATTATTATAAGTATTATCTAAACAAGTGTTACGTACGTACATAATGGAATAGGTATAAATAAGATCAGATTTTTTAAAAAAGATTATTCCGCACAAAAATGTACAAACATTTTACTGTTGAGTGGAAATAGATAAATAAAATAATATTACAGGTAGGTATGTGTCAAGTTCGCATGACAAGGAAATAAATATACGTGTGAGCTCGGCCTATTTGTTTGACAGCTGATGAAATCAACAAGGTATAAACACTATAAACTATCAAAATATTGCAATATTTACCATTTGAGCTCTTGAGATCCCGATGAATGAGGCTTATTGGAGCATCGCAATGAAGATAATACATTCCACGAGCTATTTGGATAGCCCAATCCACCAACACATAGGGTCTGATCTTTCGCCCTGCGAGCACACGGTTCAAAGAACCCCCGCGAGCGTATTCCATCACTAAACACAAATTGGGCTCCTGAAGGCAAACCCCCTTCAGAGAAACTATGTTATCATGCTTTAGCAACCAAAATAACTTGGCTTCCTGCAGAACACTCTCCTTAGTCACTTCCATGTCTTCGTTGGCATCTTGTCGAGCGGCTTTCACGGCCACTTCCTTCCCGTTCCAGGACCCCCGATAGACTTTACCGAAACCGCCCACTCCTATCACTTCCTCAAGTTCCAGCTCGGTCCAGTCTATCATCAGGGGGGCTATGTTGCCTATCAGCGAGCTGACATTATCCAAGGGATCGCCTTCCGATACGAAGTTGGCGGGAAAGATCCCGACCTTGTCGCCGATCTTCCCTGTCCACCAGCCCTCGTCTCCGGATATCTTGGCGTCCTTGGACAGCACCTCGACGACCTGCCCCCGGCACAGGGAGAGCTCGTCCTCTCCCTGTGCCGCATAATCGTACACGGCAGACCATAACGAGAGGGGGCCTTTAATCGAGCCCTGCGTTTGATGCGCCGCACTGCCCGGATCTCCATTTCGGGACGGTTCCATCGACCTCGCGGAGTGCTCGGTCAGCAGCGGAGGCATTCGCTTGGCGCCTCGCACCCGGCCTTTGCGCAATCAGGGCGACCCCGCGGCCGCCATCCCGACGGGTGTCAACCCGTGCACTCGAAAACAATACACACAAAACCACTTTCACACAAACACCAGAACGACAACCGATATTTCTACTTCTGTGGCGCTCACACTGTACACATTACGCAAACGACCCGTTTAGCTTCTATAGCATACGCACGACACGTTAACGCGACTCTACTGCTATGAAAAACATGACAAAATAAGGCATTTTTGCTCATTTGGTTATGAGCACTATATTATTCCGCCATCTTTAATTCTCACATTGATCATGGCGGTATTGCCATGTACGCACTTTACAGCTCCACTGTTACTTTACTAAAGTATTCCTTCATAGGTAGGTAAATTTAATCAGTCAATTATTATATTACAATAGTTTTATTTGAAATTTTGCGTGTCCATTATCTTCATAAAAATATGAATGTGATATATTTGAAGTTATTGTATTTGTTCGTATTGTAATTGAACTGTATTGTATTTAATTTAAATAACTGTCAAATCTTTTAGAGTCGGTAGGTACCTAGGTATTTTAGACCATTTTATTTTATATAATTGATTGATAAATGAGTTATTTTAAAAAAAAATCAGTGTTTTTTATTAAATTTTTCAAATTATCTGGTCACAAGGCTTCATAATATTGCAAATTAATTACACAATATCGACAAATTGCAACGCCAAATTAATAATATTGTGAATTTTATTGTGGTTGACTACTAAAATTCTGCTATAACACTCTTTATAATTTTATTTAATGGCAACAATTTCATATGTATGTTAATTCTATACATTACCGCTAGAGCGCACCACTTGCAGACACATTCAGGCCATCTGTTGGTCAAGTTTGTTACTTTATCATTATTATTAAAATAAACATTTTTAATCTATCGATAAATGCTAAAAATATAAATTAATTTAATCATTTTATAAAACTATTTTTTCTATTCATTTTTGGCATGTAAAGATCTAAGATAAGCAAAAATGTTTATATTGATATATTTTGAGGTGCCAGTCAACTGGTCCCATGGTGTAATGGTTAGCACTCTGGACTTTGAATCCAGCGATCCGAGTTCAAATCTCGGTGGGACCTTCGGCAAATTGCGCTTTTTGTCAAATCTTTTTTTGCTCGAAATAATAACCTTTTATAAGCACACATTACGGGTTTCATTCATATTCTCGCGATTCGCGGGTATTTCACGTGCCTATATAGCCCACAATAAAACGCTGGCACTCGCTGCGAGATGCTGCTCTGTAGCATTATTGATCGAGGCAGAGGGTTTGGTCGCACAGTTTCACATACACACACACAAGCGCGCATCTCAGCCCGCGCGGCTGTCCGACAATGGTGCTAAACTAAATTTTATTTGCCAAACGCGAAAACTCAAAAGTGACCCCGATAAAACCCTCAAATTGTTCCAACTTAAAAAACACCACACCGAACGAATCGATCAAATCTTTTAAACCGTTGTAAAAATCATCCTAAAATCGGGTAGAATTCATAAACGTGAAAGTACTTACGTTTTTTGATATGGAAAGACGTTTCAGGTGCATTTCCGCTCGAATATTGAATCAGTCGCTTCAAGACGTGTTAAAATATTTATTTTGATTTTAATAAATCATTTAAAAGTCGTAATTATCATTTGCAAATATGCCTCAACCGCCTAGTGATTTCGTATATAAGAAAAATTCATCGGAAAAGAATGATATATTGATGTCTTATACAGGGAGAAAAATCTCTAAATTGCGAAGAAAATTATCTCATTTCGGTATTATTAATGATGCAGTGTTTCCCGTAATAATATAGAAGTGTTTGTTTTAAATAGAGTTTCGTGACCTCATGTGACTGTCGATTGTATGAAAATGACACAGTCCAGTGACGGAAGGACCTCAGTGTTGAAGTGGTGCTGGTGTCATCGATGGTTTGGGGATTCCAAAGG
The DNA here is from genome assembly GCF_057557595.1 of Rhyacophila brunnea. NCBI lineage: Eukaryota > Metazoa > Arthropoda > Insecta > Trichoptera > Rhyacophilidae > Rhyacophila > Rhyacophila brunnea. The sequence goes on along the minus strand of NW_028232871.1, from coordinate 32,504,853 downwards.
ACGATGGGACATCATAACCAAAATTGGAAAATTCATTATACCTCCCATAGCTCGCAGTTGTCATTAATACACCCCGGATCGGTTTAGTAATAAGATTGTGTGCTCGTCGATGTCGGCGGTTGATTAAACCGGATATGCTATTGTATATTATTTAATTAATTAATTAGTTATAATCATACGTGAAAAATGAATACGGTACAGTGTAAAACTACTGGAAAGGTGGTGGAGCTAAAAGGATATGTCATTATTCTTGTGGAGACGAAAGAGAAGAAAATTAAACTCTATGGTAAGCAAACAGCCCCTAATAACTAAATATCCTCAATTCCTCAATAGCCTCGTAATATCTTCTTCAAATACATACACGTTGTCAATGGTTTAAATATATCTGAGAAAAATGTCAATTGCTATGATTATTTTGTATTTGAATTGGTCCTATGATAGTTCTTTTAATTTCCTCTGGCGCCACTTGTCCTTTATGTCTACCCATCATTCAGCTGTGCTCTCGTATTTCGACCCCATTAATGTCCTACTTAAAACCGTTTATTTCACGTAGCACAGTTTCAGATACAAATTGGAAATACATATTTCAGAACCTGAGGGTTACTTCAGCCAAAATTGTCTAGATAAATCCATTTCTTTTATTACACCTACATTATAGAGTTCTATCGATTTGAAATTTGTCGTAGGTAGGTACCTAATTATTTCAGATTACAAATTAAAAATTAATTTTTCGGTGCCTAACATTGTTTTACGAAAATTATCCAGTTTTGTTTGCTTCAATAGCACATCATCAACTTACATAAGAAATACATTTTCACAGCTATGTATAGGTAGGTAGCAGTGGCGAAGGGTGGAGGTAGGCTGTAAAGATCCGACATAATTAGTGCACACTAAACTTTGTCAGTCAAACGTATTCGTTTTCATTGAACTAAGATTACAATGTGTAGATAGTGCTTGTTAATTTTTAAAATTCAATTAAACCCTGACTAATCCAAGCCATATTAGATAATAGTCAATAAGCCATACATAATTTTAGATATTTTATAAATAGAAGAATATTTTTTTATCGATTTTTGGTTAGTTGAGGCAGGGCATGATGAATTTTCAAAAACTAACTAACACCATCTGTAATATGTATTCTTAATTCAACGAAAACAATATTAAGTATGACTAGAAGTGTTGCACTTTTTTTGATGGATCGCCCATATCATACCTAAACAAGTATGTTTTGGTTTAGTTAGACAGTGTTTAATTAAATTTAAAAAAAACTAACCACCACCATCTGCAAATTGTATTTTTGGTACAATGAAAACAAATAAGTATGACTGACAAAGTTTAGTTTGTATTATTTATGTCGAATCTTAACAGCCTACCTCCACCCTTCACCACGTTTAGGTAGGAAGATACTTATAAACCATTATTTTTTGAATATATGAACATTAATTTAATACAATATTCTAAGACAATTATTTTTTTTTAAATAATTTAATTAAGTTGGATTTGGATTGAATTAAAAAGCAGGGAATACATTCATATAAGTAGTGGATTATTTGGGACATAAACTTATACAAAATTAGCGTCGACGATTAAATTTAAATAAGACTTTAAAAAATCCAGCCAATCAAAATGAATGCATAACAGCTTCAATTGAGATTGGTATATTAAAGTGGACAAAACCTGTCCTGGTCATTATTAAATCATTTGAAATTAGTAGGTACTACATATTATATATTGTGTTTTTTCGATTAATGGGTAAGTATAATGTATTAAAATTTACTCTAAAATTAAACACTGTAAAGTAAAACAATATACGAGTATTTAAAAAAAAAACCTATTTCATCATGTAATGTACACGGTGTACAGTTATCTACATTTATAGAGTAAGTTAATGAAGGCAAATAAATACGCATTATGTTTTTTTTTGTAATTAATAATAACAAAATAATCTAAGCGCCAGCATTGGTGGAGTGGTCGACAGAATGTCTGCTTTTAAAACACGGGGTTGCGAGTTCGAATCCCGCGTTTAATACATAAACGTAGTCTTTTTCAGTGTGTATTTAGAACCAGATCATAATATAATCAATATTATGTTGAACGATTGACTAAACAAAACTATCTGATTAGTGATTTTACGGTTAAGATCCAAACCGGATAGTGATGTATTTTTTGACGATTAAATATAACATACTTACATATGTTTAGTGCTCAACTACTGTATAAATACATGACCATGGTTTTTGTAATTAAAAAAAAATGTTTTATATAATCCATAACATATATCACTAGGAATCGTTAATAGTCCATCGGATACTACAATTTAAACATTTAATAAGACTAGTAATCGTTTAGTAAAAATATCAAGAGGTTTGAAATTTTCCACAGCTCTCAGTCTTATAAGACTCAAAGAAGGTCTGTACAACTCAAATCCATCCAGAAGATTGGTTCTCAACCAATGGGTCGCTACACCAAGGGGAGTCGCCTACTACCAACAACCGACAAATATTGATTATTATAATTATGACTAAATTCAATATCACAATTAATTTTCAACTGGTCTCACCATGTCACCTTTTCGGACGATATTTCACGTTTATGTATTATATTATTTTATTCTGTGTGAAATTTACATTATCGTATTTGCGTAACACTCTAAGAAGGCATTTACTTTTATAGTCTTATACCAAAATCCCTACAGGTGTCCAAAATGTTTTGGTTGCCAATAAAACAATAAATTGTAATAGCTTTAATTGACTATAAAAGTGTAATATTAGCAGTGACCTCCCTGGACAAAGTACCGCCTACAATATACCTAACTACTAACTACAATATCTAAGAAATGTGTTGTGTGGATACATTAGTAAGAAAATATATAATACTAAATCAAATTTAAATGCCATCTCTACTTCAATAGACAATATTGCGAGTCCTCAGTTTCAGATGCATTTAAAAACACACCTGACAACTTTCAAAACTCACCAGAATCTGGCAAAAATATGTCGATAAATTAATAAGGTTAGTATTAGGTACCTATCCATAATTCAAATATAATTCGCAAATCTGCACGTGTCATTGCTGGTCATCAAGGACGAGACGTCCAAGGATGGAACGGAAGTAAATTAGATATCGCAAACCCGACAAAAAAATTACAGTCCTGTTAATGCTTTTATGTTAATACATTTTGTTTCCAACCAGTGAGATGATTTTTTTAATGGAAAGATATTTCCGTTATTACTAAGTTTAGGTACCTATTTCTATTATATATCTAATGATTCTTCTCGATTTGCCGCCCTTCGAGTAACTGCCGCCCCAAAGCGACGCTCAATCTGCCTACTCCCACGGGACGTCACTGAATATTATGAACATAAACTAAAAAACTGAATAAAAATATGGTGATTGATAATCCACGTCATGTAAAATTGTATTTTGTAATTGTTTTTTGTGTTTTTTTACACTATTAAAACGAGGGGTCGCAAATTACTTGGCTATTATAATATTGGTACTCTAAAATGTAGGGAACCCCTGATTTATAGATCATGTCAAAATTGAGTATAACGCGTTCATAACAGGAAACTATCTTATATACATTTACCTATTTTTATATCTTTAATGACTTCAGTAACTATTTTGAACAAAAGTTTTAAACATACGAGTACATAATTTTGAAAACACTTCTGAGAAAATATATTATGACGAAATCGAATAGAAAAAATCTTTTTTTGAAAGAAGTAGGAAACCCAGCAGGAATCGAACCTGCATCTCTCGAGATTTTCTCAGAAGTGTTTTCAAAATTATGTATGTTCAATAATTAGAATATTACATTCTTAAATCTTGTGAATTATTCGTTGAATAAAAGAAATAGTTAATTAAAAAATAGTTTTAAAATAGTACCTAATTATTTGCTGATTGCTTTAATTTTTATTCAAAATGTTATTTTAAGTACCTAATTTAGACTGTATAGATTAAACTGGCGTTTACGTGTTAAAACTCCTATAATTATAATGGTTTTGAAACAACGATAATATACTTAATGTATACAATATTTAGTTTTTCTCCGGAAATAAGTTTTTTTGACTTATTCGTTTAAGACTGCTCGTATATATAAGAAAATTAATTATTATTATAAATAATAATACAATAGAATGATGTAGTGCGTACAACGTAATGGAAGAACAGCAGAATTTATTGCATTTCTGACCTCTATAAACAACTGACGTTATTTATAATGACAGTATGCTGGTTTGACGTAGAGGGGCTACGGCGTAGAGGATGTGGTACGATTTATTATGCCTGTTTCTTTGTATGCATCAACGTCTACACAAATTTACACGTTGATAGTTATCGTAACTAAAAATATCGTATCCGCATTTATATTCTACGGATAAAATTAATATGCCGAAACCTAGATAATCTAAAATTTCGTACAAAAGAAATGACAAGTATGACACATGACTACTGATATTTAAAACTGCACAATTTTAGAACTCACTTAGGCCCCTTGCGCACAGTTTCGACTGGTTCCGGTAACCATGATTGCCAGTAACTCGTAGCCCCGCCCCAACCATGTGTGTAAATACTGATTTTCTTTCTTCTGTCTCGTGGTTGCTGTCAACCTAGTTGCTGACAACTGACCGACAGTTTCTATATGTTTTTTAAGCCTAACCTAGCCTAACTGAACCTAACTGTAAATTTAGTCTCGATGGAATGCTATATACTAACATTATCATCAGTCTGAGTTGATCCACTGTTGGATAAAGGCCTCCCTTAGCCCTAGTTATTCTATGTCCGCATTTCCAGTGAGCTTGACGGGTTTATCGATGACGTGGGTTTCAGGGTGATTCTGGGGTCTTGTAGTGTCCTTTGGGATCGGACTAGGACTAAAACGACCCGAGTGATACGAGATTTAGGGGGCGCCAAATTTAAATAAGAACATATATCAAAAAGGGGGGGGGAATACATATTTATTTGTATTTCAGCAGATCTGGGCTACAATACAATATAATGACTTGAACACATTTCCTCTACGTTATTCCCATAGACGATGAAAAAATCTTCAGCCTATCTAGGTATGCCATTTTATGGCAAAGGCATCATTTTCGCAGAGGGGGCCTCCACGCACCTAATTCAAATAAAGCAATTATTAAAGTCATTTCTCATTACAAAAGTTCTAAGCAGTGGTCGAAATTCAAAATTTTACGAAACGGAGCGGTCGATAACTTTCCGAAAATAATGAAGTTTGTTTTATAAATAATTATATTGGACAAACAGATTCAATAACAATCTGTATACTTTTGACATGTATACAATATAAATAAGTGAATTAAAGCAGGTAGAGTTTGAAAAAATCCTACTTTTACGATAACCTACTCTCAAAAATAATTGTATTACTTATTTGTTTTTCTTCATTTATCTGTCGCCCATGGGCAGTGCATGGTCTGTCTAGCGCAAGTACCGTCACTAATTTGTACTGATAAGATTTGATAGTTACTTTAGCTCTTTAGCATTAACATACACTACTATATTCACAGTTCCTGAATTCATTTTTTTTGATTATTCTTGAACCGCAATGGAAGGTAATTTTTAATTTTAGAATCGGAGCTGTCTATTTCCTTAGTCAACTTCGAACGCTGGTTTTAAGTATAGACTAAATGGAATAGGTATATGTTGTTTTTAGATAAATACTGATAAACTAAACCACGATCCAAAACAAAACCCGCTAAAGTATGAACTACGTACTTGATACTAAAATCTAACTATGCAATGATTGTATTACTAGGTGTTATTTCATAAAAATCACATTTTTCTAATCGAAAAGATTAATGCCAAACTTTTTTTTTTCATTGTACATAAAACCGAATAACAACCCCTAACTGTTTATGCCTCTACCGCCATTTAGCTTCAAAAAAGTTCTCCTCTCAAGAAGACAATTTAAAACTTTATTGCCGCGATTTTCTTACCACGTACCCTTCTTCCTTTGCGGCGCGCGTATCATTTAGCGGAAAATTGGACAACTCGTGTTGTTGAGAAAATGATTTGCTTCAATACTAGATTTAATTCGAATACACAACATGTATTTCTATCTTAATATACTGCGAATTTCACCGTTTGATCGTAAATTTTTTTTTTTTAAATCGTGAGTCAATTGAAAACTCGAATGGAAAGATTCGTATCCGGAAGTTTATACGTTCTCAGTTGGCCGTTCAACGTGAAATATATGACCGTATAGTATTGAGATCAAATTTATGTCTAAATAAAACTTACGTAATAAAAACGACCGGAATATAAGGGAAAGATTTAAGAAAATAGGTGGTAAATTAGAAATTTAATCTAATAAAATTGGAGCATTACTGTTGCACTCGTCCACGAACAACGCGTTATTTTTTGATCTCAATCCTATACGGCAATCTTAGCAAGCTACGACGAAATGTACTTCACAAAACTTAACAAAATATGCTTATTTTAATAGTATAAATAATAGTAAACATAGTAATATTTACACAATCTTAATAAAAAAGTAATAAAGTATTACCAGTTCGTTTTAATCCCGCTTGGAAGATACACATTTTCGCCAAGACAGCGAACAAAACGAGCAGATCGTCATAACCAATGACAATGATATTGGTAGGATTGTACTACCTACTTACATGTTATTAACCATGCCCTTGGTTTATCGTACACGGTGGTTGTTAATAATGAACAATCACCTAGGGCCTAGGCTTTGAGAAAATCACATAAATATATTGTGTCATCACCGGGAATTGAGCCCTGCAGTACGACAGCCGCCCCATATCCGTACCACCTACTTTGTTTGAATACATATTAGTTATACTTACCCGATGATTGACATTGTTTATTCTACTTCTTCCAGGGTCCCCGGCGGAGAAAGACAACCTGGAGGTGGCGGACGAGATCCTGGACGTCAACGAGACAAAACTCGAAGACATGTCCAGGGCGGATGTCATCAGGCATATACACGAGGTGAGAAAGCGATAATATAACCAACCTCCACTGTAATATCACAACTTAAGTGATGTATTTTTATACGAACCGGTTATTAATATCTGCATTCGTTAGCGAAACGGTTAATTTGACTGAACGAAAAATATTTTTATGACGTATAATTAAGGGAAGCTGCAATAAAAATCGTAGTATATTCTTGGGTTTTCACCGTGTCTCCTTCTTCCTTCTTTACTCGACGTTTCGGGCTCGTTGCAGAGGCCATTATCAAGAGATATGATATCTCTTGATAATGGCCTCTGCAACGAGCCCGAAACGTCGAGTAAAGAAGGAAGAAGGAGACACGGTGAAAACCCACGAATATACTACGATGAAAAACAACCGTGAAAGCCTCAAACATTATGCAATAAAAATGATGACTATCCCTATATTTCCCTATATCATTATGCATAATGTGCAGCTTTGCTTTCTTTTTTGTGATCTCGATTCCAACAAACGGTACGCAAATCAATTTTCGTTTGAACAACTGACTCAAAGACACCACTAATTTCACTAGACATAAAAGGGTATGTATTGAACCTATCCTTTTATAATGTTTTGTTTATTGTTTTAATTTAGTCTTACAAGCATTATGCCTGATTTTAGAGGACATGTCAAACTTCAAATTGCAATTACCTACTTCATAAGATGATTTCGAGACTTACCAACTTTTGGCAGTAACCTCACGATATACGCCAGGATTCACTTTATTATATTATTTAAATGAATCAAAAAAATAAATAATTGATAACCGAGGAATAAAGCTCTTTTACATATTAAAACGAATTAAAAACACCGATTGTGATGTTTCGAGAATTCGAGATTGGTTTATTGATTATTTTCCTTTCCATGCTGATTTTTTTAAACTGAAATATATTTAATTTGGATGTATTTTATTTTTGTATGCCTCAATTTTTTAAGCCGACGACTTTTTTAAATTTCGATTGCAGTCGGCGACTATTTTTCCGTTTCAACTTTTCTCTTTGTTATTTACGCCTATGTACTAACAATTTCTCGAATTCTCGATAATCTCTTTGTGATACGTCTAGAAATGAGAATTTTCGAAATTTCGGAAAATTATTTTATCGAGATTCAATTTCTCAATCACGACCTCTAGACATTATTTAAGAAAATAAAATATTTTTAAATTTGTTTTTGAGCCTTCGATATAATGCCTTTTAATGATGAATTCGCTACTGCTCTATAGTATTTAATATAATATAACCTACCTATTTGGTTGAATATAAATAAAAATCCAGTCACAAACTATTTCTTATCTCCTTTCTGGCAATTCTCCAATGATTAGGACGGTTGCATGCTGTACAAACAAAACAATGCAAATTGCCATGGAAACCAATCTAATTTACATACACATAGTGGGTATACCATAAAGCACATTATGGTTATATATATAAAATACTGTGTACACTTCTTATATGAGAGATTTACATAAAAATCACGTCCTTTACGAGTTTAGCTTCAATATTTCGAAGAATGTTGAAGTAACTTCTACTCATAAGAGATAAACGATGACCTGTTTCAAAAACAACATCTCATTACTTGGTTGTTCGAATTAAAATTCAAATGTAACTATTTATTATAACATATATCGAACGTTACAAATTATAAATTTAAGACGTTCACAACTTGATATGGGGTAAAAAGAAAAGAACTGTTTAACAGTATTTACATTATGCAATAAAGAAAGTAAAAGAAACAACATTACAAGGTATATCGAAGTACACTGAATGAGCTTACTTAGCTCATTCAGTGTACATTCTAAAATTAAATTAAATTAAAAATTATAATTAATAATTACATATTAAAAAGAAAAACGTTTTTAAATTTTCTGTTGAATCATATAAACTTGACTTGACTAGCTTAAACGATCAAAAAGATGGAAATACTGAATAATGAAATGTCATTTCATATTGATTTCCATAGTAACGCACGTATATATTATTTAATAATTTAGTTGCTAGGACCCCCTAGCAACCAATAATGGTATCGAAATAACTTTTCATACAAAACAGAATTAATTATTAAACTGGCGCTAGGGGCCGTTCAGGTCCATGGCCGACTGCACAACGTTTCTCCAGGCATCTCTGTCCAGCGCTCTCTCTTCCCAGTTGACTATCCCCAGCCTCTCCGCATCCCTTTGAATGTTGTCCGCCCATCTCCGTCGAGGGCGGCCAAGAGGTCGAGTGCCAGCTGGTGTGCCTTTGTAAATCCTATAGAGAGTTCTAGATCTTTCAGATCGTACAACGTGGCCCGCCCATCTGAGCCTTCTTGACCTCAGAATATTAGTGATTCTAGGTTGGTATCGGTCGAAGAGCTCAGCGTTTGTGCGGATGCGCCACCGGTGGTTCTCATTGACGGGTCCAAGTATTCTCCGGAGGATTCTGTTTTCAAACACTTGGAGCGCCTTTTCTTGTTTTTCTGTTAAACCCCACGTTTCACATCCATACATGACGATTGGTTTGATGACCACGTTATACACCCGGAATTTCGTTTTGATGGACAGCATTTTGGACCTGAACAGACGACTCAGCGCGAAGTACGCTACATTTCCACTTCTCAGTCGGTCAGAGAGCTCTAGGGACATTTCATTTTTAGAGGTAATGTTGGAGCCCAAGTACTTGAAGAGAGAGGTTCTCTCGAACGAGGAGTTTCTTATTCCAATGTTTCCAGTGGGTTCAATGCCTCTTGTCATTTTCAAATACTTGGTCTTTCCCACATTTACTCGTAGGTTCAACCTTTTCGCTGTGTCCTCCAGAGGAGTGAAAATATCTCTGACTTCTTCTTCAGATTCTCCGAGCACCACCAAATCATCTGCGTAGCCCAATATTTTATGGGACCCATTCAGGGTAACTCCACCTTCTGCTTTCAGAGCTTCTCTAACGGCTTTCTCTAAAGCTAAGTTGAACAGCATTAATTCAATTCTACTTAAAGATGGCTAAAAGTATTAAAAAAATGCATTGGCATCGTATTCTGATATATTCTAAAAGTTGCAATTGCAAGATTTGTACCGGACAAATAAGAATACGACCTAAGAAAAACGTTGTTATAATAATAAAATAGCGTCCACCTAAACTTAAACTTATCTCACGTGAGTGAAATCTATCAATATTCGAAGCGTTTTGGTTGAACAAAATTATTGCCCTTCCAATTGGCCTCGGAGTACAAACAACTGATGCTCCTGATTTCTAAGACAGTTGTAAAGGCAGAGTTCTCATTTACACCGCGTATAATTCGAAAAAAAATACATGGTCAAATATAGATATCTCCTAGCGTTTAGATTACAGTATGTACATAAAGATATAGTACGTCGGATAAAACCATGGATAGTGCCCAAGTAGAGGAGTCTCAAAAAATTCTTTTGAACTCTCTCCACCATAAGGTCGTACTTCAAATGATGCGGGACCATACAGTAGACCCACTCTCAAGTCTACGAACTAAGGAAATATACAGAACTTTTAAACATTTATTTTTCATGTTATTACCTGTTTTAAGAAACGCATTTATTAATTAATTAAAACACCCTTGCCAGTATATTTTTTTGAATAAATTGCATTATAATTAGGGATTCCAATCCCGGGATCCCGAACTATTTTCGATACCTATGAACCCCGGGATTGGTAAACATAATCCGAAACTTTCAGGATTGATTTTTCTATATTTTTTATGGAAAATAAAATAAAAACAAAAATATAACAGAAAAATATTTTGAAAAATAGAATGTTTGAGAAATAAAATATTTGAGAAATAGAATAAATAAATTAAGAAACATTTAGACGTTTCAGCCATTTACACCTAAGCTGTCATCTTTTTATAGTAAACTATTGCACACTACCAAAAAATGCTATTGTGGAGATTACTTCGGGCATATTATTCAGAATAATGTTTTAGTTACTTAAATCATTAACTTTTCTTAACACAATATGTTATTTTTTATTTTAATTGAAATTGCATTTGCATTTTATTTGTTATCTTTACATAAATAAATAAGATTGTTTTACTTTCACATTATTATTTATATTACAATATTATTTACTCTATTAAACCTATGTATTTACAAGATTGAACGTACACAATGTTAACAATAAATGACTTAAATAGTATAATTATACTAGATTTATTTTTGACCGATTTTATCAATGTTATTTGTATATATAAAAATTTAATATTAACTATGGCAAAAATGCCAATCCCGGGACCAGTCTCGGCATCCCGGGATCAAAATTCTGGCTCGGGATTGGATTCCCTATATAACTGACTAGATGTAGAATACATTAGATATTATTATTTATTTTCTGATAAATTCTCAAAATCAAGTATCGCTTTTCGTGAATTGAAATAATACGTGTATGATAGTTTTATGGGCTTGTCTGATTATTATAAAAGCGAATAGTGACATTTAATATGTTAGACTTTTAATGCAAAGGAAACTGTTTGCAATTTTTTATGGCTGACCATAAAGTGGACGTGTTCCAGGAAAAATGAATAATTTTGCAAAATGCTTTAATAATATTTTAATATTTGGTCACATATAGGTATAAACGTAATTCTTGGATGTATTCTGGGGTTCAAACGTTTATAAGATTAATTTGTTGGTAAGATGATTGGGTTGCCATCTTACATTTTAGTCCCAATTTTTTGCATTTATTCTAAATTTATAAGGTAACGTAAAAATAAAAATGACATAGATACTACCTATAAGTAGGTATAGTAAGTTCTAGGTTTAAAGCTGGATAATGTGATTATTATCGTACTTTTTAATAATTGATGCTGTAAACACAGAACACGTGAAGTATTTTGTACAAACGAATATAACATGACGTGTCACCAGTGATGCCAACCGTACTATAATTATAGTACAATACTATAATTTTAATTCCACGAAAAATGTAAAATACTATAATTTTACGCCAAATATACCAAAATACTATAATTTTAAAGGATTCAAGACGGAAAATGTTCCTGTACTATATATTTTTCAGAAATACTATAATTTTTATGCCGTTGTCCTATAATCAGCATAGAAAAAAGATGGCAACACTGCGTGTCACAGTGAATACAGTAAACAATTGAGATGCTGAAGTAACCTTCTTCATTGTTGAGCAGTCTATGACTTCCCTATGAAAATCGTTAAAGTGATTTTCAGTTTATTATAAGTCTCATTTCCAAGTACATTTCCCATACCCAGACTAACCTACATCTATGAATTATTACGAACTGTCGCATCCACGAGTGATTATCGAATGAGCGTGGTCTAACGGTCTTAATTATAGGATGGTTAGTGTCCGTTTGTGTTGTCCGCGCTGTCACATCTTTTAGACATGCTACGTCAGAATATTAAAGCAAACATTGAATGCCTCTGATGGTTGCACTAATTGATGAGTTTTACGAACACTGCCTTGGGTGTCGTAGAATGCCAAAATAGGCGATCAATTCGTTGATAAGGCTATTCAGTAGATAAATCATCGGGTCACGATCCTCAATCATGAGGTACCGATGATGAAGAGAAAGAAGCGATATTCTATTCATCTAACTATTTTGTAGTTTTACTTTACTGGGGGTGGTGTCCGAACTCGAACCTACCCTTGTGTGCGCGCCAGCAATGATTACTATCTACGAAGTAAATAGAATAATAATGTGAGATTGTAACTGCAATGCTGGGTGTATAATCATTAATCATATAATTAAAATCGAATATTCTTTTTGTTATTTCATTAATTCTTCACCGATTATCAGTATTATCACTTTTATAATCAATCCCAGCAGACGTCATAGTATCAATTTTAGGGTGAATACTCCACCTAACAGAGGCACCTAACGGAAAAATGCGAAGCTTGCAATTTGAGACATTTTTATGATAATTTACATGTTGTCAAAGGAAATTACAATTAAAAAAACGCATCCTATCTTATTGTTACAATTACATAGTATATTTTTTTAAATTTAGAGCAATATTGTGAATGATTTCAAGTTATAGACATTTACATATTTAAAAAAAAATAAAAATCGTTGATTTTTTAAATATAAATATGTATTTAAACATTATAACTATGAATTAGTCAAAAATCTTTTCTGTATAATAGAGAAAACTTATAACTAGACATGACAATAAAACGATACTTATGTCAAAATATCACATTTATTACATATTAGTGAATATGGTATTTGTCTGGATTTGATTTGTGAATTGAGTTTATTGGCCTATTAAATATCTAGTAGCTAGAACAAAAGCAGTGCTATAAAACATCTGACACTGATCTATGACGACACAATATAGTAATTATGAATGGGATTGTAAAATATTTACGATTATCGTGTTTTATGCAATAATACTTACATTATGTACGCTATATTGCATATATTCAGGCGTTAAGCCATACATTGAAACGGCACATCTAGGGACTTCACTGTGTATAAACCTATGTGAATATATTGTATACTAATTTTAAAATGAATTTCTTCACTAATTCAATTAATAATACTATCGTTTCAAAGGAGTAATAATAATTAATGTTTGTTTTATTCCGATTCATTATGTTGATTCGAAAGGGTACACGGTTGACATTATTTGGAAAAATATTTATTTCATCTGTTGCCTACAAGGTGAAGCTAAAAATGTCATAACTTTTATTTACCTAACATTAAACGTGTAATAAACTTAATACCCATACTCCAATTGCTTCATGAAAAAGGTTTTAAAAACTTAATATGTATATGCGTTCGCAATCTGAGGTTTTTCAGTAGATAGGTATAAAAATCATTGAAATACACATTTTATAGTTTTGATGTGTGTATACAATATACACAAGGGATTTATGTCCTATCGTAGAAGGTTTAGAAATCAGCACACGGGCCTCCACGTACCTTACAAAATCATTGAACCCATGCAGCGCTCGAAATGGAAAAATTAACGAACCGGAGCGCTCGACAATTTTCTAAAGAAATTAACATAGTTATAAAATGTTATGTGTATTTTATAAAAATAAGTGTGTTAGATTTTTTGATATATATTGTCTATCTAGTTCAGACGTTCAAATTATTTTTTCGGAGCGATAATTTCACCGATTTCACGAACCGGAACGGCGCTCTGGTTCGAACCAGTCCATTTCGAGCCCTGTATGTTATTATAAAATGATTTATAAAATTTTCTTCTTCTTTCAGTGCATCCAATCGTGTATGATAAAGCTAAGGGTGAAGCGAAGAAGTGACATGCGGCTGGGTGAGTAACTATATCACTTATTAATACTATAAAAAATCACTATAATTTATTAAAAATTCAGAGTTTATCAGTAATAACTACCATAAGTACATAACTCGCACCAGCGTTGCCAACTTAGCGTATTTCTTGTCAGATCTAGCATTTTTCGATAGGCACCTAGCTTGCAAAAAATGCATCTAGCTTATGGCGTTTTTATTATTTTTTGATGCTTTCAACAGCTTTTAATGTGCTAAAAATAAGCTAGATTTTTAGTTTATTTATTCAGATATTTAATGAAGGTAGGTCGGTACTTAAAACAACACAATGAAATAATATGACTATTCTTGACATTATACTGATATATTGGCAGTGACGTCCCGTGGGGGTAGGCAGATTGAGCGTTGCTTGGGGGCGGCAGTTACTCGAAGGGCGGCAAATCGAGGAGAATCATTTGGAATATATAGAAATAGTTATATAAACTTAGTAACAACGAAAATATCTTTCCATCAAAAAAATCAGCTTACTGGTTTTATCGGGTGTGCGATATCTAGTTTACTTCTATTGCCCTTCGACGTCCTTGGTGACCAGAAACGACACGTGCAGATTTGCGAATAATTAGTCTGATATTTTGTTAGTAATGTATCCATACAATGCATTTATTAGATATTGGACTCATGAAAGGATGATACAAATACTGTATAAAAAATGAGGTGGCATTTTGGCGCTGGCTAGGGGCGGCATTTTATCTAGGGACGTCACTGTATATTGGTATTAGATATTATAATTATTTAATGTGTGCTTAGGCATGTGGCATCGGAATGACGATTATCGGAGATTCCACTCTCTGGTATTACCTAATTATTACTTATCGTAGGTTGTTGGATAAATTAATTTCTTTTTGTCAATTTTGAAATGAGTTTCCGGGAAAATGTGGTGTAATTTTTACACGTCTTTAGCTACCCCATTTTTTCAATTTTTTCGCGTTTTTTCTATCTGCTAGAAAAGGCGTTTAATAAAAATTAATTTTATTTTCTCAAAATCTAGCGTTTTTTCCTGCTAAATAGCTTCTTTTCGTACCCCGTCTGGCATGGTTTTGTCAACGACAGTTAGCAACACTGACTAGCACTGCTTTCGAAGTTAACACTTTCGTATGATTAGTAGATATTAGTGGGTTTCAATGTTTCCAGTTTTATGTTTACCATTTTGGAGGGTGACTTAGAGGTCCCAGGGATCTGTTTATTTTATTTGCTTCGCTTTCATAGACTTCGACTGCTATATCGAGACGTATACGTCACTATGGCTGTTTCTGGAACTAAACTAAAACCGATGCAATAGCGCCACCATCTAAAAAGTGCGTGTTGTACTAACGAGGTACTGTCTTCGTATACCGCGCTATTACGTAGTGGGAATTTATTATAGAACAGTACTTTTAAGTTTCATCTCCATACAAGAAGACTTTCTTCAACATCTTTGTTTGGACGCTGTAAGAAAGATTAGACCGAATTTCTTCTGTGAAGTAGTAATCAAAATATTAAAATTTATTCAAAGGTAAGATAGATTCTTTCAGCGTCCATTCTCAATCGACCGTGCAGTATTATTTTTATTAAAATAAATTACTGCTTCAACGATTTAACGAAATGTGATTGTTTAACCACGCACGACGTCATTTTGATTTCGCGTAGATTTTTCTTTTTTTGTCGGTTGTTGTGAATTTTCATTTTTAAAGTGCATTGTTTATTTCGGCACCGCGCTGCCGCCAATTCGATACGGTTGGTTTAGGTACCAAATTTGCAGTGACAACCAATTTAATGTTCACCGAAACAGTACGTAGGAGTAAATTAAACGAAAACCAATGTCAATAGTAGTGGTTTATTCGGTTAGCAGCGGATTTACTGAACGGTTTGTTTAATGTTTAACCCAGGGGCGGGCAAACTTTTTGGATGGAGGGCCAAATTCAAGAATTCAAAATGAGCGGCGGGCCGCAAGTAAAATACCATTTTTAGATATACATTATTTATTATCACGAAAAATAAACATTACAAAAAAATTAATGAGAAGAATGAAACTGTTGAACATTTTTTAACATTTTTTAAAATTTAGATGTTAATTTTGTAGTTGATATTCTCAAAACTGCTAGTAAATGGGCATCGGAGATATTTGATCGTAAAGATTTTTTATTGAGGTTCATGATCGAAAATGTTTGTTCACATATATAGGTTGATCCAAAAATAACGAACATTTTTCTTGCATACCTACTCTTTAAGTTGGTCGAATTTGTCTGAATTAAGGGCATTGCAAAATTTGGAGATTTCTTCACGACGATGCAATTCTCTTAAATCAGTGTCACACTGCAGATTAATAATCTCAAGTTGTAACTCTGTCGGTACACTATCAATATCTATTGAAATCGATGTTCAACGCAGAAAATCGTGGTTACATAGTGTGAGACGAGACGCAAGGAATACGTACTGAGATAATACATTTACGAAACAACAAAATTCTTCAAATTATGATCTATTATCAATATTTTTTTAAAAATTATAAAAAAGTTATTCGTAATCACAAGTACAATTATCGATGGCGGGCCGCGATAAAATACCCGGCGGGCCACATGCGGCCCGCGGGCTGCAGTTTGCCCTCCCCTGGTTTAACCAATGCCTGGCTGAGAGCTGGTTGTGTGCATTAGAACAATATTAAATTTATGAAACTACTTAAGTACTTATTTGTAATTTTGAATGGCGCACACCCTTACAGCACATTTTCCGGCAATTTTCGTGTGTATTAATACGATTATAATAATTAATATAACTAGCTATGAACGTGTCACACAGTAGAACCTCAATAATTATCCCGGCTAATTTTGATGACAATTATTGACAGTACTGTACTCCAGATATTGTTGAATTAAGTAATAAAAACAATAATCTTTTTTCAACGATTTTAAATCAAATGTGTGCTGTGAAGGTGATGGATCCAGCAGTGGATCGACCTCGGCCAGGGCCATCTTTAGATTAATAAAGCCTGAGCATATCTTTTTACACAAGCAACGAGTGGTCCACTGTTCAGCTGTCAAAATCAGATCCCAGTTGCTTGACATATTGATTCGCCCTTTCTCGTTTCAAATTAAATTATAAATATAATTCAAATCAAATATACAACTATCAGTGTTAATAATATACATTCCTGTTATTCATCAGCTGCCAAAGTCAGACTAGTCCTTCACACAAAAACCGGTGGTATTATCGATTTCCAAAAAATATGTAGCATTGATCTGTCTCTGCATTACATTTGTAGAAGATGTGTTAATACTAGTGTATTATTTATCATGTAACTCATATATCCAAATCAAACCATTCCCTGTGTGAACACGACGGATGCGTCAGTATGAGCACTCTATAGAACAATGACAGGTCATCCATAGACAACAACGGGAGGGGCGGAAAAAGTAGGACCAGTCGTTGTGAATGTATCGGCTTTCTACTTGAGTTGGCAATGCCTCGGCTCATGATGCCGATGAAAATGGTCTAAAACAATATTCAATTAACAACTTACTTAGCTAGGCTATCTAATTAGCAAGCTTGCACTCTTGCAGTGTTAATTGTTATATTAATTTTATTTAGCATGTGTCGAAAACCGTAGTATTCGCAAAATTCCGCTAATTAGATGAACATAATGATAATTAAGTATATCAAATTAATGAAATTCGTACTTACATAATAATATGTATATAGGCAGTTGCATGTATAATAATCAGTGGCGTCTCGTGTTCTAAATATTTATCAAAACATTTTATGGAAATTCATAATAAATAACAACAATTTATTATCGCCGTCTTATCTATAGAATAATTCGACTTTAGAAAGAAAAAACGACGTAACGCACATAAATCAAATTTTACAGGAGGCACAAAAACGTTTTTGTTACCTATGGTTTTTGCTCAAAGTAAAAATACAAAATAGACAGTAAATTGTGAAGTGGATGCTAATTAATAATTTGGTTTTTATATCCCTAATCTGATATTAATTATTAAGTTAATTAAAGAAAAACCAACAAATATGTCGGTTAAGTCGTTTTTACCACTTCACTTCCATCTTTTTAAAAAAATTCCAGCAAAAAATTATATAATAAATCGGCATTTGCAGCTTGTATCCTTTGGACACAGCGTGTATTTAGTCGTGTACAGTGTTATTACAGAATAAAGTCTATTTTGAAAAAACTGAGGGTTACGTCCCTTTTCATTTCTACAGTCGAATTATTGACGAATAAAAATGAGTAAGCCGTATCAGAACAAATTGGACATTGAGACACTTACGGAGGATGTATTACAAAGAAATTCTCTTTTAAATTCAATTCAAAATCATTTCTTTGCATACCTACGGTGAACATTACAAATTATAAATTTAAGACGTTCACATTATGACATTTAAAAACAAAGAAATAGTATTAAATAGTGTAACGAAGAAATAAATATAATATATTATGCAGTATAAAAAAACAGTATGAAAAGTAAAGTAAAAGGTACAAAAATTATATATTATAAGTAAAGCATGGAAGCACACCGAATGAGCTGAGAAGTGGACCCTATTTTAAGAATTCATAAAACAACGCTCACATATTATACTCTTTTTAATAAAAAAAAAATAAAAAAAAAAAAAAACATATTATCTCATTCTCACGTACGTGGAATATAGCAACATTCGAAGCGATTTCCGATTCTACTTATGCATGCTGTCTCTATCTTTCCCTGCATTGTGCGTACCTATGAGTAAATCATGCTTCTCATCGTTGAAGTATTGCCAAAATACGCAGTTTTTTCGGGGTTGATGACAGCTCCCCGGCTCAAAACCTTCTCATTGGTGACGTAATCCTTTAAAAAAAATCAGTGGGGTTGAGGACATGCATATTGTGGTTATTTAGTACCCGTTATGTACTACCGCATTTGTCAAGATGTCCATTAATCGAGCGACATTCCGGCTCATTGCCATTTCATCAACCTGGCGACGTCTATCAGATGACGTATTGTCTGCCTCATTGGTTTTTACTATTTTTCGCGTTATTCACCATTAAATTTACATTTTCCTTATATGAGTAGAGGTAAGAAATTCCCTGGTAGAGGCAGTACCTACGGTCAGTCTTTTAACTATGTTTTCTTTAGTGAAAAGACATTGTAGGTATGTTGTATGTATTACCTAATGAAAATATAAAAACCACTTATATTTAATATGTATTCCACTGTTCGTTTATTAAGATTTGTACCGATTAAATATTTCAATTAACATATTAGTTAAAATAACTGTCGATAGTAGTTTTTTATTTTTTATTTTATTCATTGTTTTTAAATATAAACATAAGCATATCGTTATCAATAAATTTATAATTGAAAGACTGAAATAATTTGACTTTATACAGCCAATTTCTAGTGCATCTACTATAATATAGTAATTTGTAAAAGTTAAATTAAAATTGTAATATTTTTGTGAGACGGTTTTTAATTCCTTGTTACGTTACTGAGTTAATAGTTCGACTTTCAAGGCTCTTTTCGACTGGTCGAATTGCTAAAAACCTTCGTAAATCAGGAAGTACTATAAATATTTACTGTTGCAAACCAGTCGGTTAATTACTATTTTGATTAATGGCAACACTCATCGAGCGCATCCAAAGCGGATTGTTGCAAAAGCCATGCATAACAATTCGATCATATTGCATTTCGCACGCATTCCACGATAACACAATAAACTAATACAGTGGTTTTCAAACTTTTTCGCTTTACATCCGAACAACTGAAGTAGGTATTGAGAATTTCTTGCAATGTTCCCAGCACGAGGTTGGAGGGAGTATTCTCTACATCGTTTCCAACTTAGCATTTTTATTGCCATATCAAACATTTTTTAATAAACATCTAGCTTGCAAAATTCACAAGTTAAATCTAGCGTTTTTAGACACTTCGTGTACAATGTACCTACATACACTCGTACCTTACAACTATATAAATATATATATAAAAAAAATATAATATGGATATTGTTTCCAAGGTTTTTTTAAAAGTACCTTTGAAAAACAGACAAAATCGTGTTTAAAAAAATGGTAAAGCAAACATTCGATTTTACTATCTATGCAAGTATTATTATTATAGAAACGTGGGTAAGTAGCTTTCTTTTAGATTTACCCAACAGCGTATTCATAACGGTAGAGATCACAAGAAGAGGTCAATGGGCGACGAGTGAATGAAAGAATGCTGTTAGAAAATTAATACAAAGGTATCATACGTAGGTATATGATTTTTACTTTATTCAATAATTATAATACCTATACATTTTATAAGTTTGCACTTTTTTTGTACTTTTTACTACACTAATACCTACGCCTCTTTGCCTGATTACCTCGCATAACACTAGATCAGAATGATATTCACTTGTATTAAAATAATATATCGGTAGGTAGTAATAATTAAATAAATGGATAATATAATGTAAAAAGGGTATTTTTAGAATATATCACTTAGGTACATAATTTTCATCCTAGAACCGGAGTGCATAGTTATGAAGCGTATAAATACTCTACTGAGGACTTAATTGGGGTCCAATGCAAAGAATGGCGATGTTATGTAAAACTAACTTATACCTAATTGCGACCAGGCGCGCACACGAAGGGGAGTTTTGAGTTCGAACAGCCCCAAAAAATCGAAAATAATACAACACGCAATCTTACACACTATCTTAGCTATCCAATGCTTGCTTTAATATTCCGATACTAAAAGACAAGGCAGCGCGGATAACACAAGCGGACACGAATGATTCTAATGATTATGACGCGTATTCTATAGCCACTTGTGGATGTGACAGGTCCGCAATAGCTCGTAAGTAAGCACCCTTAGTCATAGTTGCAGGCCAGGTGCTGTGTTTCTGTGCAAATTTCTGTGTGTGTATGGGGAGTGTCTGAGTATGGAGATTGTACACGTAAAAGTGCGAAATTCCGCAATTGTATCGACTAGAATCTAAGTATAAAATATATGGAAGTCAGTGGCACTGGCTATATTTTGATAGCCCCGCCCCCTACCGCCGCATTATCAATGAAAAATGTGTTTTTTTTTAATGGACGCCTCCCCAAATCATTTTTCTGTGTGCGCGCCTGATTACAATCCCTATGCATATGAGTTGATGACATTTGACCAAAACTATAGGTAGGTCACTAATATGTCAATGACGCTTTACGACTTATGTGATCAAAATTGTTGCTGTTTAAAATAATTACAAGATAAAAAGAACTTTTTATATACAACGTTTTTAAATTTTCTGTTGAATCATTATGCTCAATATGCTCAAACTTGTACTTGATATGAAGTAAATAAAAAACAAACAAACAAATATAGAATACTGTAATGTCATTTTGACAGTTCATTTTGATTTCCATAGCAACGCACGTATATAATAATAATTTAGTTGCTAGGACCACCCTCTTAGCAACCAATAATAGTCAGAATAAATCAGAATTAACTGAAAATGAATTCAATACTGCTTAAAGATGGCTAAAAGTATTAAAAGAATGCATTGGCATCGTGTTTTGATATATTCCAAAAGTGTCAAATGTCTAGCTAGTCGAGAAGTTAGTTAAAAAACGATTGCAAGATTTGTACTGGACAAACAACCACCGGACAAACAAGAATACGAGCTAATAAAAACGTTGTAAAAATAGATTTTTCCCATATTATTCACACATGATAAATTGAAAGTTATATAATATACATAGGTTCTTAATCTTTTTATGAAAATTGGTAATTCTTAATAAGTAAATATTACCTATTTCACGTATTTTCGTGTACTTATCACCAACATGTTTATAACATGTTATGTAATTATATAATTTCAAAAAACTGTGTTAGATATTATATAGCAACATACCTACTAAGTAGGTAACTACTGAATTTTGAAAATTATTTATTAAAATTTAGTAGGCAATAAAAATCAAAACTCTCCATAAGTATATACATAATCAAATCGGTGAAATTAAAATTAATGACAAATGAGTAGGATTAGCCTGATGTTGTACTACAACTTTGCCAATCAATGCCTCATGCTCCCCCCCCCCCCCCTAGGTCGCCCCATCGTTTCCCCTGGGTCCATAAACTTGCGAGGCATTTATTTTATACTGTAGTTTGTTGTGAAAAGTATACCTACTTCTACTAACGGTAGGTTAGATCAGGGGTGGGAAAGTTGCGTACATACCTAGTTTTTTTTTTTTTTTTTTTAAATAATCTACACTTTGAAATTGTATCTAATTGAATTTTATAGAATTCGGTCTTATTTGGTTGAACCTAACGGAGTGTGGTTATCCAAAGTAAAAATATTCCTCAACTCTGTTCATTATCATCATTTAAAATATAATTATACATTGGAAATAATTATAACATTTAATATTTCCAACGACTGCGCAAATTTTACGAGGCGCATTATGCATTTATTAAAATTATATCAATAATAAATATAATATACTTAAATAACTTTGTACATACTTACATGTTAAAATATGAATATATATATATTGTTATAGTAATTAAGTGTGTCCTTCATATCAGCGGCGAAGGGTGGACGTAGGCTGGGGAGATTCGACAGAAATGTTACTTACTAAACGTCATCAGTCATGATTATTTGATTTCATTGAACGAATAATACAAATTGCAGATGGCATTAGTTAGTTTTTAACATTTTATTAAACCCTGCCTAAAGCCAGTGGCGACGGGTAGAGGTAGGCTGTTAAGATCCGACATGAACAGTGCACACTAAACTTTGTCAGCGGTACGTATTTGTTTTCATTGAACGAAGACTACAATGACGTATAGATAGTGTTTGTTAGTTTTTAAAATTCAAATAAATCCTGCCTAATGCAAGCTATAGTAGATAATAGTAAAAAAATATTCGTTTATCTATAAATATCCAAATGTATGACATTAACGGCCCACGTGCTCGTCGTAGGTCAAAATTGAGTTTTTATTGTATTTTCAAACCATGATCCTGGACACTCCTTAAACGTTGTAGATAATCTATTTATATAATTTTGAAGCCTTATTATCCTTTATAGTTATTTGAAACATTTGATGACTGCATAAAGTATTTTTGTTACATAAAATAGTATTCTTTTAAACCTCTCGCTCTAATGTTTTAGAATATAGTCATATTTCGGTACATAATTGTGCAGTGGTGTTAAGATTTTTTACATTTATTAATTTTTAAACGCATTTATAAAACCATTAGTATAATTTATTACGAGATAATTTTTGTAAAACATTTACGATAAAAAATTATATTGATAATCTCTGTGATCCCAAATTTGACAAGAATTAGGCATTTTATTATTCAAAAAATCGGCAAGATTAACACATTTGAAGATGATTCTAAAGATATTTATTATAAGCTATGTCTTTGACCATTCAAGTGTGATAAACATCTTATGAATAATGATTGCTTTATAATAATTATTGACCTAAGAATAAGGTAGTGTTTTTTTGAAATACGCCATTTCTTTTGTCATTCCCCAGTGGTTAATCTACAACATACGACCGTAGCCATAAATTAACAAACTATATTTGAAGTAGGGAGTAAAATGATATTGACGCGCGTGTTTGAACATGTACCGTTTAAAAAAAATTAAAAAAAATTCGGTTAGGTATTAACAGCGTACACCCACCCATCGTCACTGCCTACGAAAACCATAATAGTAGAGGTAGGCTGTGGAGAAAAAATAATGCACACTTTGTGATTCATACTCTTATTTGTGTTCATTGAACTAAGAATACAAATAACTTCTGAAATTTCTGGACATAGTTATTGTATGTTTCGAAATAGGTAATCATAAATATTTGTATAATAATATACGTATGATGTTTGTTATGAAAACACTTGCTCGAATACTATACTTGTAAATTGTTGTGTTTCACTAGTGTACCCCTCAGATGGGCACTTAAAATATTATGGACACACTAACGATTAACTGTAACCCCACGATAAATGTACTTACCATTTTAATAAATTATAAGGCAATAGTATTATAAAATGGCAAGTATAAAAGAAGCTGTGGGTACCTAAGTTAAGTAAAGAAGATGACATGAAAAGTAAAATCGTGCCGTTATTCGCGCTGTCCGGCGTACAACAATACAAAGCCATCTTTTTATGATTATTTATGTCCAATACGATTCCTGTTTAATAATAATACAAAACACATTTATACGAAAGATCTACCGCGGTTAACTTTGTTTGGGTGCTGTTTTATCACTGCATTAGGATTTAGTGATCCACTGTGTGTCAAACATAATCTTTTAACAGTCGATTCAAAAATGTTGCCGTCATTTTCTGATGGTTGGATTCATCTGCATTTGCCATTTATATTAGTACGGTATATACAGTTCAACAATATACATAAATTATTCAATCTTATTATCCACATTTTGTTTTAAAAATCGTGTTCACGACGAAGCTATTTTTTAACTGCGCGGCTTCGTCAACATACAAAATTATCAAATCTGGCCGAGTGAAAATCTTCAAAAGATTCTAAAAAAGTGACTGTATTGTGCGGACTTTTTGGGTATGACGGTATCGTTGGATTATCTGGGATTTCTTTTAGTATCGCTTATTGTGGTTTCTGACAAATATGTATTTCATATACAAGTTACAATATGGAGACTATGAATAATTGACTGAAGGAATATTCAAAAAATATTTAAGATACTTTTCGGGTGGTAGGTATGTTACGTACTAAAACTAAATCAATTTTAAAAGGCGTTATATTAATCAAAATTTATTTAATACTAATTTATCACTTATATTGTGTCACTTGTCAATTATTGGTGGAAAGGCAAAGAACAATTTCTACTTAATATGAATGAAAATGAAACAACATATCTGTGTGTAATGCGTCAATTACATTGAGCTACTTTACAATCTGCCTGTAAAGTCGCCCAGTGTCATCATTGGACAAGCTAACAAGCAGATTGTAAACAATCTACCGAGAAAGCCGTTGAAAGCCGGTCAACTTTACACGCTACACGCCGGCGTGTGGGCCTACTGCGTCTGCGCAGTAGAGCGCAGTAGCAACCTCCCGGTTAAAAAACGAACTACGTTCTGTCAAAATAGTCGCTGGCTTGTGTCTTCTCAGCGAATGGAAAGTTTTGTGTGTCATCATCACAATCGCAGTAGGTGAATCGCCCGCTATTAAATTCGCCAACAAACAGCTCGTAAAGTAGCTCAATGTAATTGACGCTTAAAGCAAAAAAGCAATAAGTCTAAAATCGCTACTTTTCAAGAGAGCCAAAAGAAGACTGATTTTTGTACCACTTTATGGGAATTCCAACGATTCTGTGTAGGATTTGGTAATTATTTAGATGTGTTAATTCAACTCATTTATTTTCTCATTTATGCATAATAATAATAAATATAGTATGGCTCATTTGGCATTATTAAACTATTTTTTCAATTTTTAAGCTTATCGCCCCCTTCCCTTCGCACATAGAGATATAATACATTAATTCAGAAAATTAATGTGAATTATGTACTAAGTACTTTATAATTATAATACTAAAAATATAAGTAATTTTATATTATTATTGACTATCAATTTTCATTTTATTTTTTGTTAACGTTTACAATAATGACATCAATATCATATATCTTTTTTCAACATATATTAGTAACCGTTGACATAGAGGGGTTTCCAAAGAAGTGTAACCGTGCTTGACGTAATGTTTAAATGAAGTTTCCCACAAACACTTTCCACAGAAAAATGTTGCAGCTTTGTGTACGGGTGATATTTTTGTCATCAATCATTTTCTGTCAATAATCATTATTGAAGATAGGCCCTATATACTATATTTTTATATGTAATTTAAATATACACGTACCTACAGTGATTGCTTTAATCGAATTACAGTGCAGTGACTAAAGCATTCACCTGACCCATACATTCGCTGAACGTAACTTCGGCGCCTTCCGGATAGCTTCGCCAAACTTCGTCAATCCCACGTCGCAGGTAAAAGCAAACCGAACTTACCTGTCCCCGTGGCTCCGTACACGAATAATTTGAGGTTATGTACCGTATTTACAGCGGGTGCGAACGAGACAGGCGTATACAACCCGATCGTGCTGTCGCGCGTTCCGAATTGGAACGATGCTAAAGCAGTGTGTTTTGTACTGAGCGCTGTGTGGTTGGCTATAATATTTTACTCGTGGTGTTTTTTCCCGATTTTTCTTTTCAATTAAACGTTTCCTTAATAATACAGTCAATGCATGAATAAACAAATAATTTAGCTGCGTTAGTAATGCAGTGTGTTGGTTGTGTGTTTCGGAAGTGATTCAATATTCGATTTTGTTGTTTATTTATTTTTTTATTATTGACAAGCGACTGGTCAAGTCAAGTGTCAAATGTGTGTTGGTGAGAATGTATCACAGTGAAGTGTTGGTTGTTTTATTGTAGTTTTTTTTAGATTTACCTGTGCGGAGGACTAACAGAATCCAATTGGATTTTGGTATCTAATCACTACCGGATTGTTCTCACAGGTAAGGATTGATTGTTATTGTGTATTATTATTTATATACAAAAATAAAAACACAGTTACTTTTTTATCTCGGCGCAAAGTGAAAATCAGGAACGGTTGTCACGTGACGTGACTGTATTTTAGAGGAAATGAGGTTGTATATTGTGTGAATACGTATGCAGGTAGGTATACTCTTTATGTAGGTATGAATAACATGATGATTAATTATAGAGAAGTCGTAATCAAAACCATACAC
Organism: Rhyacophila brunnea; assembly: GCF_057557595.1. NCBI lineage: Eukaryota > Metazoa > Arthropoda > Insecta > Trichoptera > Rhyacophilidae > Rhyacophila > Rhyacophila brunnea. Next base: position 32,477,868 of record NW_028232871.1, on the reverse strand, counting down.
AACATAACAATAATGTAACTATAAACATCAAATTAGTTAATTCCATGTTAGTTAAATTATGCACACTGGCCGTAATCTGATGAGTACGGGTTTGAGTCCCAGTCAGTATCTACAAATATATTTTTTAATAATATGTACGTGTCTGCAATGTTCCAAATACCTATATGAATGTGCAATAACATTCGTAAATTTTGACTGAATTTCATTAAAAATTATTAAGTAGGTATGCAAGTCCTACGTAATAATTAAATTTTTGAGAGATCCTGACGCCATCTAGGCATCAAGGTAAAATACGTAGATTTTAAATCACAATAGGAATAGATCAGAATTTGAAAAAATACTTTGGATACATAGTTAGTAAATTTCGGCATAATATTAATTTGCTTAATAATAATTGGTCAAGTAAATTTATTGACTGGTATTCAAAGGATGTAGGATGCACAAATATTTTGTTTATAATTAATTAGTGTGTTTCTCAGGTTTTCAAATTATGTACCTACCTATGTTGAATAATTCAATTTTGTGTAGGTATTATTCATTGATTAACAGCAAACATAATCTACTTAGGTAATTATTACTAATCATAATCTATGATTCCTTTGGTCAAGAAACTAGTTTGTATTAGTACATATTTGTGTTTTAAAAACAATAGGAAAATAAACATAAAAGTTTTCTTTACGAATTGAATGTAGGTACCTATTTATATAGTCAACACAAGGAGCATAGTAATGGGTGTGTACACAAGTTTATTTCAGTACAATAATAATTAAGTACATAATTAATGTTTTGTATAATTATAATGACTAGGTATTTCATCATTTCATGTAATTTAACATTTGTATATAATTAGTAATTACCTACGTCAATATTTTTTAACGATAAAATGAAGGTATACCTTGGTATATATATACTTACATACATGTAATTCAAATGGCAAAATTTCCATTTTTGCTCCAAAGCTGAGTACCTATATACTTATATGGACATACACAGACTGAATGTTTGTGTTACTTTAAAGAGACTCGATTATTCATCATTATTTGCTCTGGAGCAAACACTCACAAAAAAATATTGAACAAATAATTTGTTAAACATTTTATTGACAATGTCGTGCTTGTGACGAAACCGGTCGTGGTATTTAATACATAGAGACTAACTAAAAATATATTTTTTAAACATTTTTAATTAATTTTATGCTGTTATTTCGTTTAACTATCAAAAGCAATATGTATGTAGGTACCTACCTGTATTTTTTCAATTTTTGAGTACCTACATATAGTATAAATTAATGTATAGGTAGTATGCACTGTTAGGTACCCCTTTTATTTCTCACATTTAGACTGATAAATATACTTATACCTACATCACTCATTATTATTATTATTATTTAATTTGATATACCTAGGTATTCACATGTTTTCAAACATGAATCCACGAGAAAATCGAAAGTTGAAAAAAATCTATGCTCGCCATTATGAGAACATTTTTTCAGATATTATATTATACAAAATGTACATACACATGTCCCATGAGGGTAAGCAGGTAGTGAGCTGCTTAGAGGTGGCAAATTCGAAGGTGCAACGAATAAAAGAGGAAATACTACAATACAACATTTCATTGAATCCCATATTACGTGGCTTAGAATGAGTCCTTAACGAAATCTATCAAATCAGATTGATTCCCACCAAAAGGTATTTCTAGATAAAGGGAAAATAGAGTAAGTCCATTATATCTTCACCGTCACTGATCCCCTGGTTTGTAAAGTAATTGAAGATCTTGGCATAAAAACAGCAAATGTCACAAAACACTTTTTTTTCAGGAGAGGGTAAAAACATAATATCTTGGTTATTAAAAGAAATTTTATTAATTTGACAATGAGAAATTATAGAGAAACCGTATATGCACTATATGAATGTAAAAAAAATATTAAATGTATTTCGGTTAAATAGATATTTAAAAAAGAATGAGTGTGACATTTGCTGTTTTTACACAATTTTTGGACATTTGTTGTTTTTATTGCAAAATTGAAAAGATCGAAATGTAAATAGTATGACTAAAACTATAATTTTATTAAATAAAATAAAGAATATATATTTCTGTTATTTTTTGATCATAATACAACTTTTAATAAGGTTTGGACATATTATTTACCTATTAACAAACGACTTCAATGTTTCTAAAAAATCAAGAATTAAATATTTGAAAAAATGTTTTAATCATGTGCGGGTTAATACTGATTAGCTTCATATTATTATTATTGATTTAATTTAATAAAACACATTTTTTTAGTATCTACGTATTCCACTTTTAATAAATAAATCTGTACCGGTTTCGTCCGCCTCTGTTTTTCTGCCAACTGTTTTCAACAGTTGAAAATGTCCCTATAAGGTGGACGAAACCTATCCAGATTTATTTATTAAAAGTGGAACAAGTACTAAAAAAATGTGTTTTAATAAATTAAATCATTAACACAATGGATTTCTACCATGAATTGATAGTTAACATGAAAAAAGAAAACCGATGAGCCTCGTCTGACACCTTCACTATCAGCAAATTAAACGTTACATTTATTGGGTTTTGTAAATATTTAGCTAATTTTAAAATATTTTTTTATTAAGCTACTTTCAATGGAACTAATCCACCATATGTTGTTTTAAATGCAATCGTGACTTGCATTTGATTTTTATTCACTACATTGAATCAATCCCACAGCCTAGAGAGAAACTGAAATGTTCGCAAAGCACTTCTCCCTTACTAGCCTGGTCTATTTTGTACATTATAACTAGCCTACAAATTTTTACAGAAAAATGTCAAAGTTTTAACCTATATTTCATAATAAAAAAAAAATTTTCTCCGGTCTCTTTAGATTTTATAATGAAGGGCCCAGAATTTTCCTTATTGCATCAAACTGAATAATAATGAAAGTCACCGTTATTTGGTAAAAACGTTGCATAGTTTTGTTAATTTTTCTCTTTCGAGACGTTTCAGATGTCTTGCTAGGAATATTCATGATAAAATATAAAAACAATCATTAGAAAACGTTATAAAAAGCAATAATTAAACGAATCAAGGATAATTTGACAGCTCAGACACTAAATTGTATGGAATGTATACTAACATTACTAACGCCGCCTGGTGATAAAAGTGTAGAACTACTGGACCTTTGCTGTTTTCACACAAAAATGCCTGGACTATTGCGGTTTTTAGAAAAGTGGCATATTTTCGAGAGCAGATTTGAGGGACTTATAATTTTTTTTAAAAATGTATCTTTGCACAGTTGTATGTAATCATACACAGGGAATATAGAAATGCAATAAAATGAAAATGGAAAAAAGTGGACATTTGATGTTTTTATGCCAAGATCTTCAATTTTTATACAAAAATGACCAAGCAAGCAAGATCAGCCCACACTGGTTAAATGATATGATGTTTCCATGGGGAGAAGCAATTCGCAGCTCATCAATGAATGTAATGTTGAGGATATTGTATACATAGCAGTACAATGCCACAAATTTGAGCGACACATAGTAGATATGTGACTTACACATGCAGACGAGTGGATCCTCTTGCGGCGAATTTGAAATAGAAGAGAAATCAAGTATTCAATGTCGTTTACTCGTTGTAGACAATTTAAAATCAGATCGAGTGCGTACTTACAGATTATCTACGCAAACACCAACAAAAAAAGACCATTGTAATTAATAATTTGAATGTGTTTGCATACACAAGATTTGTGGATAATAAACACGAAGAGCTTGTTGTACCTACTTTTAATTGTACATTAAAATAATGCTCGGTATAGGTACTATTATTCAAATAAACCAGTGATAAAGCATCCACTAATTATTCAAGCTGTTTTTTTTTTTAACTGAAAACAGTTTTTTTTTTAAATGGCAGCACTTTCGATAATTACTGCGATGTTGCCAAGTTATTAAATTGTAATGCTAATCTGTCAACTATGCAACGCGTTTATCATTTGTTGGTTTAACTTAATAAAACTTTAACATCATTGAATTTGGCATTTAAATTATAATTAAGTAAGTAAAGAGAATATGCCATCAGTGGCAGATACATTTATCGAATGATGATGCCGCTTATAACGGTGGCAGGGCTCGAAATGGACCGGAACGCACCGGAGCGCCGTTCTGATTAATAAAATTTCTCAGGAAAATAATTTGACTATCTGAGCTAGATCGGCCATAAAACAAAAAAACCTAACACTTATTTTTATAAAATACTTTTTTTTTTATTTATTTTACAATATTTTCGTAAAATCATCGAGCGCTCCGGTTCGTAAAATTTTCCATTTCGAGCGCTGAACGGTGGTTTATATCGCTATATTAATATGAAGACCTACAGATTTTAAGGTTAGATATTATAAAACAATAACAGGATAACTCGGATACTCGTAGTATCAGTATTCTTCGAATTATTATCTTTCTATACTGCGCGAGGCTTGATGAAAAACATTTCGCTGTCCCCGGGGCTACGTTTGAGACGAAGAATGTGGTTTTGCTCTGTTCGAGAATAATCATATATAACTACTTATATATGAAGCGTGTAGCTACGTATATATACCACTGGCTTGTCGTATATTTTTTAAACTAGCTATCGAGGATTTTAATGAAAATAATAAAAAATAATATTTACTTAAGATAATATAGATAATATCTACATCTACATACATACTTGTATTATAATAAGTATTGACAAAATACAGTAAAAATAAATAAAAATGTAACCTGCATCTGAGTATAATGTCACGCATATGATGCACCGGTTTGTTATGCTATTGATTTTTCGTCATGAAGGATAATAATGGCAGTCGTGAAGGGTGCTGTTGAAGGTAGGAAGGCTGTGGCACGTAATTGAAATAAAGTCCTAGGACTTGAATTTTGTTCATCTTCAGTATTAAATATTATATTTTACCTTTTTATAATACTTATATATTTCACGAAAAAAAGACAACAAGCACTAAGAATACATATAAAAAGTAATGTTCATCCGCAATTCGAACTCGGACTAAAAAATTCTAATATCTCGGTAGTTCAGGATTTTGTCAAAGCTACCGAATATATCATATACAAAACATGTTAGGGTTTTATACATATAGCCTCAGATATTGACATCGAGTGCGTGTGTTTTTTTATGTAATCATTTGTATATGTGTTATACGCTTGAAATGTACCAAATTCAAAGAAAGCTTTTGGCTTTGTTAGATGGTGTTTGTGTTATAGCTCGTTAAGTATTAGTGAAATTGCTACTTGCCGCCTGGTTGACCAAGCCGACAATCAATCTATAACACACACTTACAAATAGATATATATATATTATATATTGTTACAATTTTTTTTTTGTAAAATATGAAAGTTATTATTGAAGTACCTTAATAAGTAATTAAAAAAATAATAATCTTTGCCACTGATAAATGGGCCTGTACAGAGCTTTTAACGAAACCTGAAATGAACTAAGTACGGACCCTAAAAACCGCATAATTATTTTAGAGCTCGAATCAGTACCGGAACCCTTATCCCATAAGTTTGAAAATCCCAAACCGGAACTGGAACCCATAATAATATTGGGTTCCGACGTTTCTAATAAAATAACCATAGGTTAATTCATAAAATAATCTTCCCAGAATAACTTATTCGACACCCTAAAGCCTACATTACACATCAATAATAGTACCTACCTATGACTAAACACTCTTGGGAGAAATAATTTAGTCACCCTCAATCGTGAATTATTTTCTTCAATATATCTATATATCAGTGGTTAACTTTCAAAACTGAACATGTCCCATATATGCCGAAAATGAGTTATTATCGGAATATCATTCTATAACCTCATACACACTTTGTTGACTTTCAAAAATAGACACAAAACACCAATTTCATATTGAAACGAGGTATTGTTGTTTATATTTAATAAAACGCAATATTTTTTTGTAGTACTTATTCCACTTTTAATCAATAGATTAGGACCGGTTTCGTCCGCTTCAGAGGGACATTTTGAAAATGTCCATCTGAAGCGGACAAAACCGGTCCTAATCTATTGATTAAAAGTGGAATAAGTACTACAAAAAAATGGCGTTTTATTAAATATAAACAACAATACAATGCAGTTCCACCATGAATTGACAGTTAACAAAATAAAAGAAATTGAAAAGAGGTTTCAAAAAGTAGGTTGACATTCAAATAGGGACACGTCCAACGTTGTTGACATTCGAAATTCATTTTCAAATGTCCCTCTGAGGCGGACGAAACTGGTCCTAATCTATTGATTAAAAGTGGAATAAGTACTACAAAAAAAAATGGCGTTTTATTAAATATAAACAACAATACAATGCAGTTCCACCATGAATTGACAGTTAACAAAATAAAAGAAATTGAAAGAGGTTTCAAAAAGTAGGTTGACATTCAAATAGGGACACGTCCAACGTTGTTGACATTCGAAATGACACATGTCACTTTCAGCTAATGGCGGGACTGTATTGAGTCACGTGACCAAGTATGTTGTCATACAATCTGACAGTTTGGTTTTTGTCGCTGCGTGTTTTCGCTGTGTTTTATTTGAAAAGATCATTTATCTCTGAGGAGTGAATAGTGGACATGTCCAGTTCTGAAAAATAGCCACTGATATATTATGTACCTATTAGTATCCATCATATTTGTATTTATTTTATGGTTATCCTGCCAACTGAATTCAAAACCCGAATACGTTCCGGTTACTATAAACATACCACATTCGATTGATGTTTGATAGTTTTGACAGATAATATAGCGGTGTCGAGTTAGAGAAAGCGATGCTATAGGCATGATGTAAGTGAAGTCGGAAATATAAACTATAACAGAAATCAAATTCGTGCGCACTGGAAGAAATCAATTGTTCCACTATCGTAAGTATTACAGCATTATTCTGGTCGGGAAGTGTCAATATTTCAAAACACTTCTGACTTTACTTGTCATGTTCCAGTATCGGACTATAGGTCAAATACAAGGTATGCCAACACCTGTAGCGCGTATATCGTACTTGTAGCATTGCTGTAGTGTCAGTCACAATGCAGGAATCCGTGTGATTGTATCACACTATTGGGTGCCATCAAAACCGATCGCATATAAAAAATCGTCTCGATTGGGTTATGTTAATGTTTCAACTCCCTTCCATGCTCACTTGCTAGACCATACCGGGACAGTGGCGTCACGTGACTAGCCGGAACGAGGTGCGACTTCTTTCAAGCACTACGGTGCATGGTTGCAGCATCAGTCCCATGCGGCTCCTTCTCGGGACGGAATGAGCACTTAAAATCACTTGTTTCAGACTCGTTTATAGCATTATGGAAATATTGTAAATGACAACAAAATCACATCGACAAATTCGACGTGAGACCGGGCTAACACTTTTGTTAATAAACTCAAGTTTATGTGAAGTAGTCGTAGATACTAGTATAATCCCAAAGATTCTTTGGAGACACCTATCCTCGTAATTAAAAATTCGACACTTGGGTCTTGAACAGGTGACGTTTCATAGTCATACAAGATCACAGATAGCATGCACGCATTGAACGACCTCGTTGAACGCAAGGTTCGTATTATTATAAGCAATGTTTTTAGAAAACATCTTGCATTTCGTTTAGAAATTAACTAAGTAGAAAATTCCTCTGTATAAATAGCTCGACGTTAACAATATTCGTCCAAAAATTTATGGCGTTTTGCGCGATATGGTAATTTTCCATAAGAAGCCGAGGGAGGAGAAATAGGGGTTGATTCTTAAACCTTCTGACATTTAAAACGTGATATTACAAGTTATCATGCAATGTTCGGGTCGTACCTCGAAACTAAAAATAGACCATAGCAGAAAAACGCGACATCTTATATTGTGGCTATTTTTTACGTAAAATATTACAAGAATATAAAATTTTCTTATTACCCAATCTATTTTGTAATTTCCTATATTTTGAACTTTACATTGTTAAGGCTATACCTCAGCTGAGGCATGGTCTAAAAATAAAAAGATCGTGACTAGGCGATGCGCGGATTGCGGGTCGCGGGTGTAAATGACGCGAGCCGAACGAAATATAATTTGTCATAAAAATTCAACATGCGTCCTTTTTATGTTATGTTTATTGTTATATTCGTAATAATAATAGTATATTCATTGACATGTTTTCTTTTTCAAGTACATGCGGAACGTTTTTTAGTAATCTTTACACGATTTAAGGGGGGACATGCTCGTCGAAGGTCAAAATTGAGTTTTTATTGTATTTTCAAACCATGATCCTGGACACTCCTCAAACGTTGTAGATAATCTATTTATATAATTTTGAAGCCTTATTATCCTTTATAGTTATTTTAAACATTTGATGACTGCATGAAGTATTTTTGTTACATAAAATAGTATTCTTTTAAACCTCTCGCTCTAATGTTTTAGAATATAGTCATATTTCGGTACAGAACTGTGCAGTGGTGTTAAAATTTTTTACATTTATTAATTTTTAAACGCATTTATAAAACCATTAGTATAATTTATTACGAGATAATTTTTGTAAAATATTCACGATAAAAAATTATTTTGATAATCTCTGTGATCCCAAATTTGACAACAATTAGGCATTTTATTATTCAAAAAATCGGCAAGATTAACACATTTGAAGATGATTCTAAAGATATTTATTATAAGCTATATTTTTGACCATTCAAGTGTGATAAAAATCTTATGAATAATGATTGCTTTATAATAATTATTGACCTAAGAATAAGGTAGTGTTTTTTTGAAATACGCCATTTCTTTTGTCATTCCCTAGTGGTTAAGCTACAACATACGGCCGTAGCCATAAAATGACAAACTATAATTAAAGTAGGGATTAAAATTATGTTAACGCGCGTGTTTGAACATGTACCTAACCGAATTTTTTTAATTTTTTTTTTAAACGGTACATGTTCAAACACGCGCGTCAATATCATTTTACTCCCTACTTCAATTATAGTTTGTTAATTTATGGCTACGGCCGTATGTTGTAGCTTAACTACTGGGGAATTACAAAAGAAATGGCGTATTTCAAAAAAACACTACCTTATTCTTAGGTCAATAATTATTATAAAGCAATCATTATTCATAAAATGTTTATCACACTTGAATGGTCAAAGACATAGCTTATAATAAATATCTTTAGAATCATCTTGAAATATGTTATTCTTGCCGATTTTTTGAATAATAAAATGCCTAATTCTTGTCAAATTTGGGATCACAGAGATTATCAAAATATTTTTTTATCGTGAATATTTTACAAAAATTATCTCATAATAAATTATGCTAATGGTTTTATAAATACGTTTAAAAATTAATACATGTAAAAAATCTTAACACCACTGCACAGTTATGTACCGAAATATGACTATATTCTAAAACATTAGAGCGAGAGGTTTAAAAGAATACTATTTTATGTAACAAAAATACTTCATGCAGTCATCAAATGTTTAAAATAACTATAAAGGATAATAAGGCTTCAAAATTATATAAATAGATCATCTACAACGTTTAAGGAGTGTCCAGGATCATGGTTTGAATATACAATAAAAACTCAATTTTGACCTTCGACGAGCATGTCCCCCCTTAAGAATAATATATTCATCCGACTCCATCACAAAAGAAATTGACGTGCGAACAGGTCTACTAATCTCTCTGAATGGCAACGTGGGCAAAATTTCGTTTCACATAGTGTTGAAAATTATTTGCCGTTTCACTTATATACGCTCTTCACTTCACTTGGGCTTTGTAAGTACCTACCTATGTAATATTACATTATATTATATATGTGTATTGATTTATCTCTCTGTAACGCAGCACAACACATTACAGCACATACGTACAAAAGCATATACACTCACATATTCCCTCTCTATCTGCACATCGAATACATTTTACATTGGATGCATAGAACGCATCAGAAAACTGTTGACAGGTGGCACTGCCACCTGGTAATTTTTTCTAGTACCTAATATTTATGTTTAAATTGTCGTACACATGCTAAACCGCCGATGAGACGTTCTGTTAAAATTTAGGGGCGGCCCAGTTCTCACAAACACGGAGTTACCATAAAACGTTCTTCAACAAAAAAAACTAACATTTTCGTTGGTGCTCCTGATGGTTATATTGATCTGAAATCTTCGTCAATAGATTCTTCGCAGACACCAAATATGATATAACGTCGTATATTTTTTGTAACTTAACAATATACCTACAACATATTCAGTCGACACTGACGCAATGAGAAATTAAAACGGCATCATCTATGATGATGACGAATTTAATGTATTAGGTATTATTATTTTACATTTAAAATGAATCACGATTTAGATTAAACATATTCTGAAGTCAAAATCGTACATATAAATCGTCACTGTTCTGGCAGAAGACACTAATTCGAAAAAAAATACGTATTGAGTTAGTTATACCAAAATGTTCCTTATTTCAAACTTTACCGTCTGGAAACCTTCTTAATAAATAAACAGTCTTTATTTTAAAGTCATCCTTTATATTATTATTATAGATTACTTTATAAACTCACATGATAGACCATTTCAAACATTTTAACAACTTCAAAGTCAAATTACTCAAAACTAGTATTCTCCAGTTAGTCTGTTCTGCCAGAACAGAGACGATATTATAGTTTCAATGAGCACATAATATATATCTTATGATAGAATTTTTCAACTTTTTACATAAAAAGTAAGTACTTAAGTAACTACCTAGTTTTTAAAATAATATCGTAAGATATTTTTTAAAAACTTGTTTCAGTTTTTTTTTAAATTATTATTTGATAAATAGCGACATATTGTATTTATTTCCTATAGAATTAAGTTGTGTTTAAAAATAGACACCTCTTAGGTACAGTCATCAGATGAATATTCGAAGAGGCCGAATGAGCAATCTATCATATGAATTTTTTTGTTGTTATCAAATCATCAAATAGTTTGTACGCAAGTACATGCCTCGAAAATTTTATCGGATTAATCAAAAAATAGTCTTGAATTCTTCACTCATCTTTTGAAATAAGTAATATTGTAATGATTGAGTAGGTAGCTACTAAGTACGTATTACCTGATCATTGAATGGACGAGAGTTAAAAACAGTAATACTAATATATTTATATGTAAAAACGTAGTTAGCAACCATTTTGTATCATGGAGGGGGGTCAACGTCAGTATCCCAAAATCCGCCACTGGTTTAAAGTAGCTCTCAAAATTATTGGTCATTACTGCTTTTATCGTCCCATTGATAGATACTCACCTATTTTTATATTTTTTTGTGAATTATGTTTCCAAATTGAATAGACACCCCCTTTACCATTTTTGCCATTTTTTACCGGATTTGCTGGTGCTTCAATATTGTGGCGATTACATAAAGAGCGTACGTAAGTGAAACGGCAAATAATTTTCAACTGTATGTGGAACGAAATTTCGGCAGCGTTGCCATTCGGAGAGCGATAGTCGAGGTGTCCGCACGTCGATTTGTTTTGTCATGGCATCGGATGAAAATATTATTAAATAAAACTTTACGTATGTAGATACTTAAAAAAGAAAACATGTCAATGAATATACTATTATTATTACGAATATAATAATAAACAGAACATAAAATGGACGTATGTTGGATTTATATGACAAATTATATTTCGTTTGGCATGCGTCATTTTCACCCGCGACCCGCAATCCGCGCATCGCCTAGCCACGATCTTTTTAGACCGTGCCTCAACTGATGTACAGCCTTAAGTAGGTAACCGTGGCGAAGGGTGGAAGATCCGACATAAATAGTTCACACTAAACTTTGTCAGTCAGACGTATTTGTTTTCATTGGACTAATACTACAATGTGTAGATAGTGTTTGTTAATTTTTTAAATTCAATTAGACCCTGCATAATCCAAGCAATAGTAGATAATGGTCATAAAATATTCGTTTATCCATAAAACATTATGCCAGAATTTTAGATATTTTATAGATAGAAGAATATTGTTTATCGATTGTGGTTTGGCTTAGGCTTGATGAATTAAAAAAACTAACAAATACATCTGTAATATAAATTATTCTTAACTCAACAAAACAAATAAGCATGACTAACAAAGTTTAGTGTGCACTATTTATGTCGAATCTTAACAGCCTACATCCACCCCTCGCCACAAGTTTACTGAAATGTCAGTAAACGTATCAAAACTGGTCCACCGATATTTCGACAGCTTATTATCAAGTATGACTGCAAAATTGTGCACTATTTTTGTCGGATCGCCCATAGCATACCTAAACTATTATGGTTTGGTTTAGGCAGGGTTCAATTGAATTTAAAAAACTAATCAGCATCATTTGCAAATTGTATTATAGTTCAATGAAAACAAATAAGTATGACTGACAAAGTTTAGTGTGCACTATTTATGTCAAATCTTAATAGCCTACCTCCACCCCTCGCCACTGTTAGGTAATGATAAATATATTGCGTGTTATTGATGGCAATGAAGTCGTGAAAACAATTATTATAATGGAGGATCAGGAAGGAAAAAACCTAATTGGCGACGATTAAATTGTAGATCGGAAAAACGTGTGAAAACAAGACAATCGGAATTTTCAATGCGAAATGACATAAGATGACTACCCGATAGAAGCTAATTATTTTGTTTAAAAAAACGCAGTATTGAAAAAAAACGGTATAAATTCAGTCGAATCGTGAACAATGAATATAGGAAGTCATTCACGTGACATGCAGAATTGAAAAGTTTACCGGAAAACAATGAATGTAGGTGCATACTTGGTCAATTAACGGTAAAGGTGTGACGATTTAAAAAAAAATGTATAGTACCTATGTCCTATATAATGTGTCATAGGCGCAGTATTATGTGTTCTAATGTAATGTTGTGCAGTATAATTTCGTCTCTGTTCTGGCAGAACACACTAACTGGATAATACTAGTTTTGAGTAATTTGACTTTGAAGTTGTTAAAATGTTTGACATGGTCTATCATGTGAGTTTATTAAGTAATCGTAAAAAGGATGACTTTAAAATAAAGACTGTTTATTTATTAAGAAGGTTTCCAGACGGTAAAGTTTGAAATAAGGAACATTTTGGTATAACTAACTCAATATGTCATTTTTTCGAATTAGTGTCTTCTCTGCCAGAACAGTGACGATTTATTTTATTACAGATATGTCAAACCTCAAGTAGGTTCGCTATGATCAGATATCCATTATTAAAACAGACAGTGAAATATCACACTCGTTCATTGTAATTCATATACTTATATAGACGAATTATATTTGGCTGGGGATTTTAAGGGATCGCAGTTGTCGTTCACCACAACAAATAAATATTCAATTTACCATTCGTCGTGAAAATTATAAGTTTTGCTCTTCTTTTGGACACTCATTGCATTGACTATCAAATTCTCCTAGTGTGCAAAGAGCCTACTGCGCGACGGTAAAAAGAAATATGCCTAAGTTTAAAATGCAAGGATTCACATATTCTCTTTCTCTCACTGCTTCGGCAAGCTGTGAGTGATGCGATACAAATAATTACGTTGCTTCACGCAGTTAAGAAAATCAAAATAATAATAATTTGCTGCCTTTAAATATCTCACTGAGATCATTTTTTATTACAGCTGACTGTACACGGTTTTACTATATTTATATAATAATATACCGTTTCGCATAAATAATATGATATTACGAATTGCAGCAGTACTTGTATCGCCTCCCAGTTTGGAAATCGCTGCACTACCATGTGAGATATTCCTTTTTTTATTTTCTATCGTTACTTCGATCGAGTTTATTTAAGAAAAGTTTTCGTTAACGGTACCTACTTACCATGTTTCTGAAACATTCTCGTAATTCTCAATTTAAAATACTGACAGTTACTAGATATCTATATATTATTCATTCTAATAATGATTTATATTTTATCCAATTCGATATTTTGCTTAATTCACAATCCATCAATCACATTTCGCGAATTGTTCGATTATTGTACGAAGTACCTACGTACAATATAGCTACAACTCGGTACGTTCAAGTATGCTCAAGGTTTTCTCTTCCGAGACAACGAACCTCGGCTCTTATCTGACAGTCAAATGAGAAATGATGTTACTTTTGCGAACACACTCTACACAATCTTGGAGGCAACTAGAAGTCTCTTAGCACGTTTTGTTTTAAAATTAACTAATGACTTTGCTTAATTCCGTAATCGAAGCAATTTGTCAGGCAAGATCGGTGTTTTGCGAGACGGAGTTCGCAAACCAAACAATATGGCTAATTCTTGATATGGAAGACTGGATATTTGTATATCATTTTAATCGTAATTAAAATTAAAATTAAATCCGACTATGCCATTTTATTTATTTAGATCTCAGGTATGTAAGTATGTACTTTGTATTTTGTAATTTTGTATTTTTCAAAAAAATAAGCCTGCATTGCGCACGGTTGTTCTCCGCCAATTTTGAAAGTATTATTTTTCGATTAAGCATTTTATTATTGAATTTAATTATACGTGCATATCAGTGGCGAAGGGTGCAGGTAGCCTGTTAAGATCCTCCATAAATAGTGCACATTAACATTAATTAATTTACAGGTGGTGTTGGTTCTTTTTTAAATTCAATAAAACCCTGCACAAACCAAGCCATAATAGATAATAGTCAAAAAATACTCGTATATCTACAAAATATTTCAAATTATGCAATTAAATCATACATAACTTTGGATATTTAAAGATAGAATAATACTTTTTATGTATTATAGTTTGGTTTAAGCAGGGCTTAATGTATTTAAAACAATAAATCAACAATATGTATAATATAATATGTATTCTTAATCCAACGAAAACAAATAAGTATTAATGAAAAAGTGTGCACACTTTTGTCGTATCGCCCAAAGTATACCAAAACTATTATGGTTTGGTTTAGACAGGGTTTGATTTTTTAAAAACTAACCAACACCATCTGTAAATTGTAGTATTAGTTCAATGAAAACGTAGGTATACGTATGTCAAACAAAGTTTAATGTGCATTATTTTTGACGGATCTTAACAGCCTACATCCACTCTTCGCCACTGGTGCATATTATATATTATTATGATAATTAGTTACATAAAATACTTAATAGCGAAAGGTTTTTACATCACTATTTATTAATTGTGGAAATAATACTTTGAAATTTTCCTTGGTAGTGTTAAATGATGATGGAATTTTGTACCAATTTTTTTTCTGTAATTCTCCATGACACAAGTTGCCAGTATCAAAAGATCATGCATTCAAATCTATGTATGATCAATTGTGCAATGATGATTTTACAATTTTCCTTATCATTCTGTAGAAGGGTTAAGAAAATTCAAGGGAGGGGCGGGTTGGTTTGGACAATAGATGGTTGAACTAGTTTTCTACTTAAAAATAGTACCTAATATTGTATTCTTAATTCCGTGTTCGAAATACGAAAGCAGTTTACGCGCCGAAAGGAAGCTAGCAAGACGAGGAACTTCATTTTTGTTCCCGCCAAGGCCAGCCGGTGTACAAAAGAGTGAGTGGCTGAGTGAGTAGCCATCCTCCGAATTCGGGGTTACAGTTTGGGCACAGTTTTTTTCCCGAATTGGGAAAAATACTTCATAATAAATGGTGAGTAGGTAATTATAAAGTTATTAAATAATTATATATTGAATTACGTTTATTTAAAAGTTAAGCAACATATTAAAAACATTTGAGAAATAAAATACAAGTATGACCGTAAAGTTTTGCATTATACAATGATCCTTATATGGACCCTTACCTAGAAGTAGGTCTATTTCGTTGGGCAAGTTATGTCTCAAGTATGGAAGTGGCTTCTTATCAATAAACAAAAAGGTATTTGGGCTGTGTACAAAGAAATACAGAATTCGTAATGATCAGACAGAGAAGGGAGTTCGTGGGAGATAGTGGAATATGGCGACGTTTCCTGGATGGGTAAAAGGCTCTTATTATGGATGTATCGCCTGTATCCACTGCTTGATGAAGCCCTATCTTTTCTGACGGCACTCTTGTAGTCCTTAGTCATTCATCGTCACACCTGTATAACGACCTCATCTAGCTCTTTCCACTCTCTTTGGTCCCTAGTTGTTTGCTTCCACGTACACACCAAACTCTATAAGTTCATCTATCCAGCGGACCTTGAGTACCACCGTATGATGGCATTTGTCTCGTAGTTGTCCACTCGCCACGTACTCTTATCTGCCTTGGATTTCTGTGTTATGCCCAACATGCACCTGTCCATACCACATTGTGCTACTCGTATTTTTTTGGTTTCTCTTACAGTTAGGGTCCATCTTTTACATACTTCTACTAAATTTGATATCTTATGATTCAGTGGGGTCTTGCCGTTTTAGTATTTTAATATCAGCTCATGCATAGATACTACTGGATTGTGATAATTATTGTCCATTGATGTAGTCTTTCCTTCTTCATTTGAGGTCTTTGCGTTTTGTATTATGACCAAAATTATTGTCTTCTCATATTTTTTTCTTTTTCGATTCCTGGGCCTTATTCCCAACTTGCATCCCTCCATACAGAGTTGTGTCACTCCGATTTTTTAATGTAACTTCCATGTTTCGCACACATATAGGTACATACGTTAGCACTGGAATAATACACTTTTTAAATACACTGATATATTGGTAGGTACCTATACAAAGGCAGAATCAGCAATTTATTTGACATATATTTTTTCGGCAATTGCAGTCGTGCGATGGAAAGATTCTTTTACGGGCCAAGTAATAGTATGTCTATCTATTATCCCTTTTCCAACCCGCGCCGCAGGAGAGGTTTGGCTGGTTTATCACCACCATAAAATTACTTACTTACATACTTCACCCTGTCACCCTTCAGTATCGTAGCATAGGGAAAACAAGCCCTCGAAATGTAAAATTTTACGAACCGGAGCGCTCGACAATTTTCCAACATATATTCCGATTTGTTTGTTATCTACGCTGAACCGATAAATATAATATAAGTCTTCAAACTTCTTACATGTATTTACGAAATCTACTGTCGAAAATTGTATTATTCATTATTCTCCCTGTATCTTTCGCCCATAAGCAGTGCTTCATACGATGTCACTGCTTTGTACTTTATTATTTATAAAGTATATATATTAATCAAGTAATAACATTGCAATTCCAACAAACATCACAGACCCTGAAGATCTCGGAAAAGTAAATGATTTAATTCACGAACCGGAACCCGATATTAAATTTACCTACAAGATGAGCGGAACGCTAGTCTCGAGGATTTTATGAACAGGTGCCTGTGTTCCGGTCCATTTAGGGTCCTGGGAAAACCTGGTAAACACATTAAATATGGTGCTGTGGGTTGATCGTCCACACCGATCAGCATGATACAACCAATATAAAAAAAGCCTCGGACCATAAATTTACCTATTTTTACCTGATTTTATAAAGTAGACACTACGATATATTTATTATTTTGTGCAAGAATGCCAAAAGGTTTTTGAATAATATAGCATTTTAGGCAAAACCCAGTTCTCATATTGGAGATTTCATTTATTCTACAAGAGTAGGTACATTTTTTTTACAATTGAGAAAACATTACGATTATAATATAAAAACAAAGTTTTCTTGTGATTCTGGGGTCAACATTGGAAAATCTCGGTCTTTTCGAAATGGAAAATGTCGGGTACGTAATCTGGCAACACAACAGATTTTAATATCGACGTACCTCTCGATAGCCTCTCTAGGCTTTGCAGATATGGTCAACCAATGGTTTGCGAGTATTATTTGACAAGTTAAAATATCTTTCAATATGTTTTATATACTGTAACGAGCCGTAGCTTGTAAAATTTGTTATATTTTGTTTATTATTGAGACAGGGGCAGATTGTCCTAACAGGGCACTGGGAGACATCCTTGTAGGCTGTTGACTACCAAAAGCAAAATTGTATGCTAAATAGTTTTATTGTAAATTCAAATAAGTATAATAAATACCACGTACGTTTTAAACATTTTTAACGGTTGAATTAGATCATTCTTCAATTCTTGGCGCCTTGTCATCTTGTATTAAATTTAATATATTATGTTGTCGTCCAACAAGCTAATCAATATTATACTATATGATTTATTCGGTATCATTTTGAAAATAATACTGTTTTTCAATGATCACAATATATCGACATTGCTGGACCAAAACGGCGTAAGTGAATATTCCAATCTCAATTCCCATTATGAAATAAGAATTTTATTGAATTCGGCAGTATATTTTTCACCAAAAAATGGTAACTTCGCCACGGAATGACGTCTTATTGATGTATTGGAACACTGTAAATGACATTTTAAACAATCTATCACCATATAATCGCCAAAATATATCTTACGCCCTTAAGTACGTCGATATACTTAGAGCAGCATGCACAATCTAAGATTTCGTTCCTAAGGATAAGTCGCCGAACAGCATGACTTAACTATAGACAATCCTGAGTATAGAGTTAAGGAATCCTTAACCATAGACTACTTTTGTTATGAACACGCCCCCTTCTGTATTACCATTTACCACTGACAGCTGCTGTCAAAATAAATTCGCATGTCTATAACACAGTCCATACACTCAAATTCATTTAACAATGTATCTCAATATGGATATTGATAGTGTTAATTCATTTGGCATGTACTTGCAGAATATTATTTTACTTTTATACGCTAACCCGCAGAAATACAAAATGCCAGGTGAAGAATGACACTTGACGCTATTACCATGTATATTCGAAAACAATTATGCAAGTTTTGTCTAGGTACTTGTCTAGTTACGTATTATATTATATCGAAATATTTACATGTGAGAACTTTTGTTCCTTTCTCGACTCTATCGTTATAAAGAGGCTGTTAACTAAATGTTTTCCAGTGAAGAAAGTTCTTAGAAAAGTTTTTAGTAAACTCATGTAAAATATATTTTACGCCTTTTTATACCACGTTTGTATTTTACCGGTTGGCAGTTGTGTCCCTCGTGCCGCGGGTTTCGAATCACACCAATCTAAGAAATTCTTAGATCGTCCCTCCCAGATCTGTCGCAAGAGGTTTCTTTTCGGGCGGTAGGTATTTTACGAGCGCACCTTTATTTCCGTCTCGCTTTTACGACCATGCTTTGTTCTCCCTCTGACGAAATTTGAATTCGGAATGCTTTACCAGTGACACAGCGCGCTGAAATATTTAAAAACAAAAGCGTTCTCGGAAACGGAATTAGGTTATGTGTACATTTTTTTTCCTCCGCTGTTCATTGTAGGTATACGGAATTCGCGTATCGTCAATCCATCCAAACTCTTTGGGAGCATATTGGAAATTTAGTGGTTTAATTAAATTTGTAGAATAATTATGTGCCTACGTAGAAATTGGAAAGATTGCCTGTTGCGTAGAGGCAAACGACTGAATTGACGAAAATACTAACGATACACATAGTGATGTCCTGTGAGGGCATGAAGGCTGTGTGTTGCTAAGGGGCGGCAAATTAAGGAATGACTATTACCAATAGCGAGGGTTGTGCGGCTGGTCAATGCACTCCCTAGAGATGTAGACATTTTAGCGATGGATTATGTATTTTGTTTTTAAAATTCTGTCATTGTTTAGTTTGTATTTTTCTTGAATTGTTGTTTTTTTTTATTTCATTTCTTTTGCTATGAAATTATGTTTTGCTTTGATTTTTTCTTTACTAAGTTGATTTAACTACCTACCTGTACTTTTTATTATAAATGTCATGTTATGACCGTCTTGAATTAATAATTTGTTATGTGCTCAATGTGTCTTTTTTAAATAAATAAACACATACATAAACAAATTACAACTTTTGAAAGCAGTGGCGGTTTTCCATGGAGCGATTATCGTTTTGTTATAAAGACACTATATCTTACTTTAAATAAATCACAAGGGGGCTTCCAAACTTGTCAGTGCCTCAGACCTCCTCGTAGGTACCTAAAACCACCGCTGTTTGAGAGTAAGTTTCGTAGAAATACTCCAATCCTCAGTATTTTATTCGAGGTTGGTGTTCCATTTGCCAGATTAACGTAGTAAAATAGGTAGGTTCATCTGACAACTGTGCATACAATTTGAGACTAAAATGAGACGAAGTCTGCCTAAGGACTGCACATTGCCTAGCGATGTCTCTGGATACAGTCCCGGTCCCTAGGTAAATCAAAAATGTGTTAAAATATACCTGCACTGCATTATTATTAGTAAATTATTGTAATAAAAGCGTATTTAGAACGATAAAATTTCATTTTATTCCAATTAATAATACAATGCATTTTCAACATGAATTGGCAGCACCATAAAATAAATTGTTTGTATATTTTTAATTGAAATTGCAATGAGTTTCACAATAATACATAATATTATAAAGCGTCTATTTATATATAGGTATATCCGACCATGTCCGATCCTAATAATTGGATCATATAAGCCTCCACAGAGTAGAGGTTTGTATTAACAGATTTTTTGTTTCTTACGAGAAATGGATGTCAGCCACTTGCTCAACCTATTAGGTCCATACCCTGACTCACACACAAATTGAAAAACAATATGTGTACTTGCCAGACCCAGGATTCGAACCTATTTATCTCTATTTCTAGTATATTTGTAAAGTAAGTATATTAGTATACCTACCTATGTGACAGGTATCACGGCGTATTTAATACTGCTTGTCTATAATCGATAGGTATTCAAAATTATTGACTTTTTCGGAAACAAGAGAACGACATTAAAAACTATTTGTTTTTTTTTCTGGTTAAAAAATGACAGCTGTCAGATTCGCGTATAATAATTTTATTATCGTGAATATTTTTTTAAATTCGTGGTTTTATCGATAGATTTGGCGTTTGTTTTTAGGATAAAAGCTCATACATAAATATGTTATAGATTTTCTCGCGTCTTTATTTATTGAAATTCTTCATATTATGTACGTGCTATAAATAAAACGCTAATTTAATAAAAATAAATGGTTATTGATAAAAAAAACTTTATTCGCATAACGCGAAGGCATGCCTTGCACGATACCAGGAAAAATTTTCAATGCTATTTCCACAAACGATTATGTTCACAACAAACGCAACAATGCAGTGAAAAAGTGATTGTTTTTTTTTATTCATCGACAAATTCGCTGCGTTGAATTTTGGATATTTGTCACACTGCTTCTAGTCATGACATGATACTAGACATATTGTGTTTGGCCACGATGAAACGGCATTATTTTCAATTTGAATACATTTACAGCGCCGGCAGACATGGCCACTAAACACGAGCACTGGTTGCAACGTCCCCACACGCTGCGTAGCGTGGGAAAGACAGATGTGACTCGCTACGGAACCTAGAAAGTTCGCAGTTTGCAGGTAGTCGGTATCATCGTCATCCACTCTTAACCCTACGTACGGTTTCATGACAAAACAGAACAACGATAAATATAACTATGACCTTTCAGGAAAAATATAAATTTAATATTGAAATTGTCCTATCTCTATTATGTTTTATATTTCTAGTAGATATATATAGATTTTCAATACGCCATAATAAATTAAATTATATAGGTATCTAATTTCTGCATTCCTAATCGCTAGAAAGCCTCAAATAAACGGGAGTTGCCGGCAAGCTTAGGATATTTCATATTAATCAATATAATATGTTCAAAATGATTGGGTGACTGGGTACAACGAAATAATGACCCAACCTAACCTAACATAACCTTACCTAAATAGCTACCACAAAATTAATGTTTCATTTTTCCCCTGGCTGTTCTGTTTTGTCATGTTCTGTTTTGTCATTTTCTGTTTTGTCATGTTCTGTTTTTTCATGTTCTGTTTTATCCTGTTACCCTTACTTACAGCGGATGTCCGATTTTATGTAAAATTAACTTTACAGTTTGATTCTAGTTGTGAACACTTTGTCTGCAGAACCACTGGTGCGATACTCACCTACCCTTATCGTGGGTACTTGCTTGCTCGTAATATTTGTAATAGTTTTCGGAGCCTCATCCTCTTCATATTGATACATGTTATGTGAAGAAAGTTTTATCCCCATGTGTGTCATGGGGTGGTCTGTTTTAATAGTCTTGTTGGTTTAGAGGGAAACTTATCGCATGCATAATATGTCGGCGTATCGAGCGGATATTACTTTGTGATTTTAAGTAAAAGTATGCTATCTTGGACAATGGTGTACTTTAGTATTTTGACGATATCTATGATTTCTTCATTGTGTGTTGGAGTGTTTCGTGTGATGGCTGGTTTAGATGGGAGGTGGTCTGTGGGTAATAAACCAAGCTGGTCTCAAATTGGTCGAGTTTTAGGCCCGTTTCAGACCGGACACCGGTGTCGCGCTCGCTCGATATAATATAGGAGGCCTTTGTATTCGAATAAGGGAGCCTTTGTATTATGTTTATGAACGCCCCGGAGCTAATGAGTCAACGCATAATTTCGCGTTATAAATTAGAACATAAAACTGGCTGCGGTAATAAAAACAAGTGTATCGGCGGCTTGAGAATGTAACGGCCGACGGAAAAGTGTACCGGACACGCGTTGACTCATTAACTCTGGGGCGTTCATAAACATAATACAAAAGCCCATTTATTCGAATACAAATGCCTCCTTTATTAGTACGAGCGCGACACCGGTGTCCCGTCTGAAACGGGTCTTACGCCCAAGCAGTTCGGGGCTAGGATGAGTTTGCCATCGTGTGTGTATTCTAATGAGACATTTTTCTGGACTTTGTATTGGTCCCTGTGGTTATGGCCATGTGAATGCATAATAATAAATAATAATAAATATTTATACCTGATGAATATTTTATCGAAATTTGGAACCAGGTAAAATGTTTGTTACACGCCGTATGGATATTTTTTTAAAATTAACAACATTAGGCCCTTACTGACATGATATTAATATTTTGTGAGTTTTATAATAATTATAAGATGTAGTCAACTTCTTGTCCAACAACCTCTTTGACGAAATGCCTGAAGGGGGTTAATTTAGTAGGTGTCACTTTGTTAGTCGATATGTCAATCAAACCTAAGTGTAATATTAAACATTTGGCTTAAGAATATATGTTTTTGTATTTTTTGTTAGACATCGGTGTTGCTCCGGTTAATAGATATTGACGGGTACTTTGCGATAATTTTTGTGGTTAGTAATTATTTTTAAATAACTGACCGCGGAGTTCTCGGATGGTTGACCAATGTGCGACTGAACCAAGAGCCAGATCGACCAATGCGTGATCGATCGATCGTGTATCGCGGTGCTATTTTTTGATTAATCGAATGATTTAGAGACCATTGAATAACTATGTCAAGTAACCACTTAACTACAAAAAGACAAATTTAATATATATAACACCTTAGCTATATACGCACTAACTGATTTTAGGTTCTCCTCGTCATGCATATACAGCCGTAGATATGTAGGACTGTCTTCTATGACGCTTGTGTCTGAAAGAATAGATTTTACGTGTTCACTCTGCTATCCCGATACGGAGCCGTACGGGATTGATGTAACAACCATGCACCATGATGTTTAAAGAAAGAATTGAGAAAAGACTGGTTCAGCGTCCTCTGTCCCCTGTCTCCGCATACTGAATATCATGATTTGAATTCGTTGATGACTCTACCGAGGAATTGGGATCAACCCGATTAAACTGCTCTCCATAGGACGCTGCATATTTATCAAATGCCTCAAAGTGGGCTTAGGTTGATATCAAATATGCGTGCACAATTGGACCCGTTAAAAACTTTGGAAAAAACGACTCCCAGCGGACTCGACCCACGTCCACTGGGTTTGCCGCAATGTGCTTTACAAATTAAGCAACGTGAGTCCTGTCTAATTACGACGAAATTAACTAATAGTTTTTCCACCTTGAAGCGCACCGCAAATTGTGTTAATGGCAATCGGCTATTATGCATTAAATCAAGGTAGGTATTTAAATACATTAATTACTAGCCGACGTCTGGATCTCTCCAAATCGCACCCCCAGTAAGATACTGTCGTAAGTCTGAAATGGGCGTTTTCGAGTTATGAATGTGGTTGGATTCGTATTTTTTTTTGCTATTTTAATAAAATACTGTCGTTTGTCAAACTCAAATAGTGTCAGAGAGAAAGCACTTAATACAGTACATTACTTTCCGAAAACTGTTAAATCGATAATAAAATAGTGTTGTAACTAAGTTACGACAGTATTTTACAAGAAGCTTTCTAAAAAACTAAAACAATACTTTTCAAAAAAATACTGTTGTAACTCTGTTACTACAGGAAGATCTTGAGATACAGCGTAATTTTCTCACTAGTTGCATGGATATTATTGTTCCAAAGTATTCAAACAAAAAAACTGGAAGCAGTAGAGGCAACAGTTTTTATTATCAACTTCAATTAAATAGAAGTAGAATAAAAAAAAGTATGCAAAAAATACTTTATCAACACATATGGGGTGGGTGAAAGGTACTGCTCCACTGTGTGGAAAACAAGAGATCTCCTTTCCGGAATCCCAATTCCAGAACAAAGAGGTCACCATGGCAATCACAAAAAAAAATGATGACGATTTAAAAAATGATATAAGAGCTCACATTAAGTCTTTCCCAGTGATCGAGTAACATTATTCGCGTGCACAGACGTCTAGTTTGTTTTTAGATGGTAAATTAACAATTGCTGAAATATAAATGACAGCAATATGCCATTTGGAAAAGAACACTATTATACGCATCCATATTTAATGGCGAATTTAATATTAGCTTCTTTAAGCCTAAAAAAGATTTGTGCGTTGAATGCGACCTTATATAATAATAATTCTTCACCAGAAGAAAAAAAAAACTTCAAGAAAAGTATGAGACACATCAACCTGGAAAAATAGAGGTAAAGGATGCAAAGGCCAAAGACGTAGCAGAATCCCGAACTAATGGCCAAAATAGCGTCATTAATGCTGTATATGATTTGCAGGCTGTTTTACCGCTTCCTTGCGGAAATGTGTCAACTTTCTATTATAAACGAAAGTTGGCCATGTACAATCAAAGAGTCTATAATATCACTGAAAATATTGCAAACTGATACACGTGGGACAAGAGTCAAGTTGCATGAGGATCCAATGAAATTGGTAGCTGTGTACTCGATTACGTGAAAAATATCACCACATTGAGCATTTTATTTTTTACAGAGACAATTGTGCCGGGCAGAATAAAAATAAATACATTGCTGCAATGTATTTATATGCTATCGGGAATTAACAAAAAAATAAAACGATATCTCATAAGTTTTTGGTCACCGGGCATACCCTAAATGAAGGCGATATTGTCCATTCTACAATTGAGCAGCAGAAGACTAGGGCTCTAAAAAGAGGACCAATATTTGTGCCCAGCCAAATGATTACCATTGTACAAACAAGTAAGGAAACAGGACAACCATACATTGTTAAACCCATGGCGACAAATAATTTTCACAACATGAAAAAACTAGCAGATAAAATTGGTAAAAATTACAACACGAATAAAAATGGAGAAAAAGTTTTGTGGCAGAAGATTAAAGTTATAAAAGTAGACATAGACTAGCCATACATTATTTTTTTAAACTAGTTATCATGAAGAATGTAGGAAATTGAATGTTCGTCAACGGCAAATAGGTAAACCGTTACCAATGGATGGTCTCAATTTATCCAAAGCATATCAAGAGCGGCCAAAAATAATGACAATTAAAAAGAAGGATTTGCTTTCTCTCTGCACTGCTACACATCGTGAATTTTATTATGATTTTTTGGCTTCTCTTCCAAGTGATGTTTAAATATTAAAAATCGTACCTAAAATTTTTATTTGCATATTAAATAAAATAATTAAGTATTTTTTTGTTGTTTTGAACTAATAATTGTATTTTTCTTGTTTTTTCAATAAATCTTTAAAGATTATACCATAACTTAATATTTTGAAAACGTTCCTTTACAGTGCCCAACAAATTAGTCGAAATTATTAGAGTGATGGTAGGGAAATTTACATAGAAAGTATTGAGTTGATTCAAATTTTACCATGAAATTTTCAAATATCCTAATAAAATACTGTCGTAACTCAAAAATATTCAAATATCTCAATTTGTATATGTTTTAGAGAAAAATGGTGAATACAGTTGAAAATAGATCATGTTTTTCCATAAAAATGAGTAATAATTTTTACATTCAGACTTTTCCTGTATTTACAAAGAATATTTGAAACTTCAAATGGCTCTCCTGCAAAATGCCAATTTTTAGATTACTACAGTATTTTACTGGGGGTGCGAAATGTTAATTATAACGTACTTTCACTAGCTAATAATTCATTTTTTTCAAAGATTTTGTCTACTACGCATATATCTGAGGCGTATTTCTGTGATTGTTTCACTGATACTATTACACTACTGTCCTGTTGTAATTTGGTCTCGTGGCCTGTTGTAATGTTAAAAGAGGAAAAAGAGAAAAGGACTCATTTACTATTTTTATCAATTTACTTAAATGTAGTTAGGTACCTAGTTGAATATGTACCTACTTCTCTCGACAGTACCAAAATAAATAGTTGGTTAATTCATAATTTTATTGTATTTTTACAACGTTTTAATTAGCTTGTATTCTTGTTTGTCCGGTGGTTGTTTGTCCAGTACAAATCTTGCAATCGATTTTTAACTAACTTCCCGACTAGCTAGACATTTGAAACTTTTAGATTGTAACCGAACACGATGCCAATGCATTCTTTTAATACTTTTAGCCATCTTTAAGCAGAATTGAATTTATTTTCCGTTAATTCTGTTTTGTATGGAAAGTTATTTCAGAAAAATCCGTAAAAAGTAAGACTATTATTGGTTGCTAAGGGGGTGGTCCTAGCAACTAAATTATTAATATATACTTGCGTTACTATGGAAATCAAAATGAAATGAAATTTCAGTATTACATATTTGTTTGTTTGTTTTTTATTTACTTCATATCACGTACCTACAAGTTTGAGCATATTGAGCGTAATTATTCAACAGAAAATTTAAAAACGTTGTAACTATATAAAAATTCCTTTTTATCTTGTAATTATTTTTAAATAAAGATAGTAAGTACTTAAGTACCTACATCAGTTTTTGTATGAAATTCAAATAATATACTTACTTACCATCTTATTTATTAACTGTTAACCTGTGACTTGCAAGTATCTTAAACTGCCATTGTCAATTTCTGTTAGTTCGTTAGACCTATTGTAAAATCTCAATAGTCCGACAGATCTGGAATGAACTAGGAGAGGCCTTCATTAAACCCTGATGATGCTTTATGGAACACAGTGAAGATTTTCTTAATTTTATTACCTATGGGTGTAATGGTATTGCATTGATAAAGATAAAACTACACATATTCGTGATGATAATAGCAACATTTTTATTTTTCGCACACTGTTTCTTTTAATGAAAAATGATTACATAGTCGCTTTACCTTGCTTTGTGTTTATTTTTAGACCTACGTATTGTTAGTCACCCAAGGTCACGGATAATAAACAAACCGTATGATACCTACCTCTGTATTTTATATTCTTCTAAAAAGTTTTAGCGTGTTTAGTCTTGTACATATTCTTGAAGTAAAACTGTTTTAGCCGCGTTAGCGTAAAGTCGTCTGAAAGAAACGTATGTATGGGGGAAAAGTGTAAACGAACCTGAAAAAATGAAAAACTTCAGAATGCCTGTTGCAGGCATACTAAGAAATTTTCTGTATTTATTTTTATATAGATCAGTGGTAGACTGTAGGTATACCTATGACAGTAGCGAAGGGTGAATGTAGGCTGTTAATATCCGCCATAAAAAGTGCACATTAAACTTTATTAGTCATACGTATTGGTTTTTATTGAACTAAGCAAGGCCCCCACATCCCGAAGCGGGCCCCTAGGCTAGAATCTTTGGAGGGCCCCCCTACCATAGCTAAGGTCAAAGGCAGTGTGACGATCTACAGTTGCATAATTATATTCCAAATGGTGTTCGAGGTCAAATTAAGGGTATTTTTTTAGCGATTTTTAGTATTTTTAATACACCCACTTTTATGTTGTTATGCTTATGCACAATAAAATTATGGACTTTATGTATTATGGACTAGTCAAAAATTGCATCGCACAACGACATTTCACTTGGCTAGTCGATCTGCCACGCCGGCCCCCCCTAAGGCCCGGGCCCCCAGGCTAGAGCCCTGTCAGCCCCCCCCCTTGTGGGGGGCATGGAACTAATACTACAATTTACAGATATCATTCGTTAGTTTTCAAAAATCAATTAAACCCTGCCATAATAGCCTTAATAACCATAATAGTTTTGGTATATTTTGGGCGATACGACAAAATTGTGCACACTTTTTCAATCATACTTATTTGTTTTCGTTTGATTAAGAATACGTATTCATTTTTTTTTAAATTCATTAAGCCAGACTATAATAGATAAAAAAAATATTTGTCAATCTTATGTATGATTTAATTGCATAATTTTAGATATTTTATAGATATATGAGTATTTTTTTTTACTATTATCTATTATGGCATGGTTTTTGCAGGGTTTAATGAGTTTTAAAAAATAACCCTCACCGTCTGTGAATTGTAGTCTTATTTCAATGACAACAAATACGTATGAACGACCGACAAAGTTTAGTGTGCACCATTTATGGCGGATCTTTAACAGCCTACCTCCACCCTTCGCCACTGGATTATTGTATGAATAATATTAACTATTAAATAATAATGTATACTTGGGCAGCAATTCGTTAAGTAATTTAAATCCAAATACCTAATAGTTATTAGATGTATTCAAATTTATTCGTTAATTTCATAAATATCCACGATTAACATAGGTTTATTTTGAAGCCACATGTGAAATTTAATATTAAAAGCTAGGTATAGTCTAAATATCATAGAAATCGACGCTTTAAAATTATACTTCTACTATATTGGAATAATGTTTAACTCTATATATAATTAGTTTATTTTTTAATTCACGTATGTTAGTCCAGACTAATGTACCTATGTACGTAGTACCTACATGAAAAAATAAACATTGCATTCAAAACGAGTAGGTATTTAAAATTGTTCTGATGCATTCTACCGAGGATGGAATACATTCTTCACGTACATGTACCTAAGTATCAACTAAACATTAACAATTGTGTAGATCGGTTAGCGATTATTATGATTAAAATCTAGCCTATTTTCCAGTGTGTTGAAACTTCTGATATTGTGGACAAAACAATGAATATTGATAAATATCCCAGATGTTCTGCGTCTTGCTTAGATGCTAGTCACTACATTTGTATCATATTATGTTTGTTTTGATGGAAAGTATATAAGTTTAAAAATAATTATACTTGTAGTAGTAAAAAAGTATTTCAATCAATGCCCCAGTATGAAAATAAAGATACTAAAATAATTTGGACTTAGTATAGATACCATTGACATTATGATTTGTACAGAAGCAACTTATTTGCGCATGTCAAGATAAACGCTAAATAATCGTTTAAAGCATAGTACCTATATTACAGCAATCATACCCAACGCATCAATCGCGTGATGAATTTCCGTCGATCGCAATATGACCATAGGAATTCATTAATAATATAATATTACGTCAATTAGGTTTTGAAGAGGAAGTATTAATTACTCCTATTTTTATTTCCGTAACTGGATTACACAGTTTTCAAATAGATTATCAGCAAGTCCACGAGATCTCATCGTATTATTTGATACGTATTGCACCACTATCGGTGTACAGCAGGAGTGAAAGAAAGAGAAGATGTTCATCTCCGCGTTTTAAACTGTGGCGTAGTTTCCCCGTACCGTCGTAAACGAGGGGAATAATTTGACGATGAGTGCAATGAATGGCCAAAAAAAGACCAAAACTTTGATGATTACTTTATGACGGTGAACGCCAATTAGTGCTGTTGTTTAATTTGAAACGCCGCAATATCTTCAGTCAAATGTAATACGTTTGGTTAAGACTGACGGACATGTGTTGTAGATTACAGCTTATTTGAAGTTGGACATGCCTGGACTATGGAGTCTTCGTCTCTGCCATAACTACAATATTATGTTATGTGTAGATTATGTTGAAAATGGAAGTCATTAGGAAGAATATTTATCAAAATGATAATAACATTAATGTCGCCTTTTAAAGTCACGTTAAATAACTGCATTCCATAGTGAAGTCATATAACATTGATGCAATGTGTCTTCATCTTAGTCATTATGTATAAATTTTATAATATTATATACTTGAATAATGTATAGAAAAAATTACATTAAGAAACGACTTCTACCAATGTCATCAATCATAACGACGTTAACATTAGTGTCCGTACAAAGCGGAGAGACCTGGTGAAAGAACACGACAACGATATTCTGTTTACAATCATGTAGGAAACAAAGCACCGTACGTTATTGTATATGATATTGATGTTAATACCGCCAAAAAATGTCTTCCCCGAAGGATATAATTCCATGGAACCCTAAAAAGCCTGTAACCAGTATCGGGCTGACTCATAGAAATATGAGCAGCGTTGACTACGAGACAACAATTTCTATCCCGTAAGACATCCTATGACAGGGATGGCGAACCTTTTTACGTACGCGTGCCAAAATTTCCCAAATAATATTTTTCAACTGTCCGACGTGCCAAGCAGTTTTTTTTGTTGCTAAATTTGTTTTTTAAGTTTTCTAAAAAAATAGTTACGAATTCTGTTAAAAAAGGTTTAAAAAATACAATTGAGTCCTTGATATTCTTTCTTTCACCGTATTTCTAGCCGAAGGCATATCTTTTATTATTAGAATATTTTTTTGCTTGTTTTCAAATTACTCAAAGAGATCATGGAAGCATTTAAATCACTCTTCTTTCATATTATATTCTCTATCACTGAGCGGTTTTCAATTTTTAGAGATTATGTTTGAGGTAAAATAATAAGGAGTTATTATATTTGAATGACTGCCGATAATTAATTTCATAAGGTTTGTTGATTGTATAGTTTTATGTTTAATTCCCTATCATAAGGACTGACCTATGCAATCGTATACATATTTACATTAAACGTAATGATTATTATTTAAAATTATTTGCCTTCAATTTTTTATAGAATGCGATTTTTCATTATTTGTGTCTGAATTTCGTCGTTTCCGTTTGCGCCTCGATTGGTACCTAAACATAATATGAAAAAACCGAAGAAAACACGAATGGCAATGTCGTCATAATTTTTTAATATTGTACATAAGTAAGTACTCAAGTATGTATATATTTATTTGTAAAACTTTTAATAAAAAAACCTTTTTAAATATATATAAAATAGTAATATTCAAAATGAAACATTCGGGTGCCACTGGTGGCGCGCGTGCCATAGGTTCGCCATCCCTGTCCTATGACAACAGACTTGAGTAGACATTGACAACTTGTTGTCATAAATAGATATATGACGTATAGACATTAGTTCCGATGCGAATATCACTGGTTGTGTAAATAATATTGTATTCTCTGTTAGTTCGGTGATGAACAAAATTAACAAAAGAAAATTTCTTCCTTAGTCGCTTCGCTCCACTCTGTACGGACGCTCACTTGCATTAGCATTGCTACTACTTATTATAAAAAAGATTAATTCTTTTTCGTCTTGTTTGCCGCCTATCGGAAGTTGGACATCATCACGGCTATTATACAATAATAGACGGTAGCTATTTTGACAACTTCTGACGATTACAATGTAATATAACTATAAAATTCCTGGTTTTTTCTTACCATTTTTTATACTGACTGCCATTTGTTACAAGCTAGCTGCAAATGATAAATGCAAAAATTAGTTTGCATTGAGATGTCACAGGTTTAGATGAGTTTATTTATTGATTAAAAAGTAAAACAATTAATGTACCATAATTCAATGAACCGCAGAACAATATTTATTTATTTATTTAGAAAGAGTATTACGTCATTACAGCGATTGACCAATACGCCATAATACAATTATACATTAATACAATTTATACAAAATTATAAAAATGACTTAATTACAAAATAATAACCAGTATAACAAGAAAGTAAAAAATACAGTATATGCTTAGATATTAGAGTAAAATGATAAATACAATTATAAATCTAACCTATTTAACACGTCCACAAACATGACATAGTTAATAAAAAAACAAATCAACCTTAATGGTGCCATCAAATAAGTTAATCGTACGATACACAGCATCATGAAACATCACATCTATTCTGCGACGAGGTATCATGAAGACCGACAGATTGATAAGATGGAAATGTGAAAGCCAGTCGTCATGGAACAAGGTGACTTATACCGCACCCGATAGGGTAAACCAGTTCCCATTAATTTTGTGTTTTGCAGCTAAAAACAATAATTTTATTTTAACACATGATGGCGATTTTCCTTGTTTTAGTGTTGTCGAATTGGTAGCAAACATACAAAAAATATTTTGTATGTTGACGTATTGAAAGCTGACGGCCTGTTATAAAGTTTCTTTGTTAATCAAATGTTCTATTTTTAATGTAAATATTCTGTGCAGTAGGTATATTTGACTGTCTGTCTGAGTACAATGATTGAAATGGTCTATACTCTGTATTCTTTCACGGGTAGTTATCGCTACACTAATGTCTTTTTATTATAATATGAATTCTTTGGTTTCGCTACAAATCGAACATAATATGTTGCAGCGCTCGAAATGGAAAAGTTTACGAACCGGAGCGCTCGACATTTTTCTGAAGATACATATTTATCAATTTTTTTTTCATAAAAATAAGTGTGTTTGATTTTCTATTTATATGGATTATCTAGTTCAGACGGTCAAATTATTTTGTCCACGAGACGGAGCGATAGTCTTATCGATTTCACGAAGAGGAACGGCGCTCCGGTGCGCTCCGGTCCATTTCGAGCCCTGATATGTTGCAAATGAACAAAGCATGTAGTAATTTATTATTTATGTATAACAATACCATATATTATGTATTCATAATGAATTCTGGTTTCAGGGACTTTCTTGACAATGTTTCCACATATATTAATTTGTGGAGTTGACTGATTGAAATATTTTAACTTGAAATACGAGTACTTGGAGCTTTTAACAGATGCTGGCGATAACAGTGCAAATTTGCTAGAGATTAAATAATGTTCAGTTAATTTAACCATTAGCCTTAAAAGCTGCCGTGTGACATACTTAACTTACGATTTATGATCATATAATATGTTTATATACTGTATACATACGTCTATGCATAGTGAAAATATATTTCCATGAATAGAAATCATAAGTTTGTCACGTGGTACAAAACCACATGTGATTTCCGTCTTTGGATGGCCTCTAGTACGAGTATCATTTTCTCTGTATCACTTATAGGCATAAAGCCCACCAACGCGGCGCTCGGTGCGCTCTCTACGAAGTAGGCCCCCTCCCACCTGCGCATTACCCTTCACCTATGTAATAAGGGGCTCAAGGAGCACAAAATAATTATTATTATCAGCGTCTCTCATAACAAAACAATAAAAATATTATTAAATTTCTCGGGGCTTGTAATTAATATTCACGATGACATCATTATACCAGCGAAATATCGGACACGCAATAACTAAACAAAGAGTTCACTGTTATTAAATAATGGCTTCTCGCCCGTCTATCGACGACTCTTCCAGGAGCGTGATTTTGCTTGCCGTGTTCAATGAATGGACTACGTTGTATTTTCGTTAATTCGTATCGCTGAGAAGCCAAAAAACGATGAATCATGGGGCAGGCGGGCACAATGCGCCGTCAAATCCAGTGTGTGCTGGCGTATTTGATTACGTTGTATTTTCGATGATTCACATAGAATATGCGCGAGCGCCCCGCAAGTCCGCTTTAGTGGACTTTATGCCATATATTTAGGCTCTGTATGCATAGATACATTTTTCATTTTTAATAATAAGTGGAAAACTTAGGTTTCAAAGTAAACTTAAGTTTTTTTTTTATAGCAAACATTGTAAATGTAAGTATCGGTTTACCTAAATAATTGCTTCATTACAATACCCTCATCTCATCTTCGCTAAGTAATATAATTATTAATGATTATCATAATTTTACACTGTTAGTTACACTAATAAGTCTCAGGCAAGAAGATTTTAGTCCCAATTAACTGTAACTTTACTGTCACTTAGCGTGTCAAATCAGATTACCTGTAAGTGCAAGAGGTTGACAGATGCCGCTAATTTATTACCTGTATTATATTCCACAGTAAGTTGCATTCATTAAAATGAATAATTATAGATTATTATAGCAGTGGAAGATACTTTCATACCATAATTGACGGTCTGAGGATTAAAGCTATACACGTGAGATAAAATTAAAAATGCCTATAACACCGACACAATTCATAGACAATAATTCTTCGCATAGACAATTCTTCGTGTCTCAAATATTAGTATATGTCAGGGTTGGTGAACCTTTTTACGTACGCGTGCCAAAATTTCCCAAATATTATTTTTTGACTGTCTTTCATAGGGAAACATTGAAAAAATGGTTGTAACAATTCTATTAAATCTTCAAGAAATATAATTATCTAGTTATGAAGTATTACTTAGTTGTTTCTTGATGCACAAATTGACGACAGAATTGCTCCGATCAGACGAGGCATTCTCTCGCTACAGTCGCTACAAATCGGTCAAAATCAGACGTTTGTGGCGTGGCTTCACCCGCCGCCTGTTGAGGTCAGTGCGGTAATATTACGTGTGTCACATAAAATCTAAGGACCGACCGATACAATTCAAATTATACGTAATGTTCATTCTTGAAAAGTATCCGCCTGCAATTTTTTATACAATGCGATCTGTCATTTATGGTTGAATTTAGTCGATTACGTTTGCGCATCGATTGGTAAATATTATTAAAAATTGAAGAAATCACTGATGGTTATGTCGTCATTATTTTTTTTAATATTACATATTTTTTTGAAAAAAGATATATTTTTAAAATTATTGTATCCAATGTTTTTGATCTTCAACATAAATTAAAACATTCGCGTGCCATAGGTTCGGCATCACTGGTATATGTGGATGATATTCACACCAAAGGACGTAACGAAAATGTTTTCCGAGAAGTAGTTATTTGTGGACCGTGAGGGGAACGCACGATTACTAAGACTCACTGTTAATGTAGAGAAAACCAAATATTATTTTATCCAGAGGGTCGGAGAAACCTTTTGATAATTATTTCAGGACGCATAACTTCACTTTTGAAAGAGTAAACAACTTCGTATACCTATGGTCCTCCATCAACAATGAGAGGCCTAGAAGTCAAAATAATACGAAGAACAAACTTGTGTCAGGTAACAAAATAAAGTCGCTTCTGTCTAATGAAGGCAATGAATCGACACTTAAAACTTAAAAAAATATCTATGTTATGTGCCTACTAGTTATACCACACGGTTAAATAGAAAATTTTACGAGCGATAATTTTCCAAAAATATTTA
Source organism: Rhyacophila brunnea (assembly GCF_057557595.1). Taxonomy (NCBI): domain Eukaryota; kingdom Metazoa; phylum Arthropoda; class Insecta; order Trichoptera; family Rhyacophilidae; genus Rhyacophila; species Rhyacophila brunnea. The sequence continues at coordinate 32,442,401 of NW_028232871.1, read as the reverse complement.
ATTTTATGTTTATTTTTATAAAAATAAGTATGTTTGATTTTTGTTATATAGCTTACGTTGCACAGACCGTCAAATTATTTTTTCCACGAGATAAAGCAATAATTTCGAGGATTTGATGAACCGGAGTTGAGCTCTGATGCGCTTCGGTCAATTTCGAGATCTGTACCACACTAAAAACATTTAAAAAATGCCATGATGTGACGTTAAACTAAAATTTCTTAAGGTTCTCTTATAGTCCAAACTCAAGTTACGTGTATATACGCTATAATATTTATGTTCGACTGTATTATTACTACGAGTATGTATCTAAACGCATTATACACGCTGATTATAACTGGTCAGTTGGAGACGACTGGAATGTGAACGAAATAATCCTTGGCTAGCGAAGCCATACTAAGAGCACACTGTCTTTGTAACAACCTTGTCTAGTCACTATGAACATACCTAAATAGTATTTAAATTTCAATTGATTTATGTTTTGTACTTTTCAATTTGTTCGAATCGTTTTTTTTGAGATCTGGATTTCGCCATTAAATAGGAATAATATATTTGCACAATCTAGTAGGTACTTATTAATTTTAAACAGTGAATTTATTTTCGTATATTTTTTAAACTAACATGTCAATACTTTCTACCGACGAGACCGCATTGTCTAATTCATGGAAAATCGTCACTGCTTTCAAAAGTTGTAATATTTGTATTCCTCCATTTGCCGCCATTTATTATGTGCTGCCCTTATGCAACGCATGACCTACCCCTCACGGTAAGTCACTGGGTGTGAAGATTGCTTCGTCTTGTTGCAGCAGGTTATGGCGTCCAGTCATTGATTTATTTAAATACTTAATACGAAAAATAAAATGACATCAAAATTTTCGTCTCCTAAAATAATCCCATACAAAACTTATCAAGCGTGTGATCGGGTAATTATTACTTCAGTCAACCGACGTCATTGCATGCCATCTCAACAAAACATTGTACGAGGGTGGGTCAATAATTCCTTAGAAAAAAGCATTAAAACAGTTTTTATTTTTGTATTTTTTTTTTATTTCTCAACATAATCTCCTTGGAGCTCAATACACTTGGTTAGACGTTTCTCAATTTTTTTTAAACCGTCAGAAAAATAAGTTTTCGGAAGGTCCTCAAAATAAGCATTTGTCCGATCGATGACTTCTTCATTTGAAAAAAAGCGTTGTCCACTTTGCCATTTTTTTAAGTTTGGGAAAAGGAAAAAGTCACTGGGGGCTAAATCTGGCGAATACGGTGGGTGGTCGACCAATTCGAACTTCAATTCTTCAATTTTAGCCATTGATCGTAAACATGTGTGAACACGGGCATTGTTCTGATGAAAGAGGATTTTTTCCTGTTTAAATGAGGCCGTTTTTCTTCAATTTTGTTTTTTAGCTGGTCCAATAAAGATGCATAATAATCCCCTGTTATTGTTTTTCCTTTTTCCAAATAGTCAACGAAAATAATTCCACGTGCATCCCAAAATACAGTAGCCATAACCTTACCAGCTGATTTTACGGTTTTCGCCTTCTTTGGACATGGTTTGCCTTTCGCAATCCACTGCTTTGACTGTTCTTTCGTCTCGGGAGTATAATGGTGTATCCATGTTTTATCTACAGTCACAAAGCGACGAAAAAATTCATCCGGATTCCGTTGCATGAGCGACAACAGGGCTTTAGAGGCCACCACCCTATTGCGTTTATTGTCGACTGTGAGCAAACGCGGCACCCATCTTGCAGAAATTTTTTTCATGCCCAATTTGTCATGTAAAATAGAAATGACGCTACCTTTTGAGATCCCTGTAACCTCAATTATCTCACTCAACTTTAATCTTTGGTCACTTAACACCATATCGTGGATTTTATTGATCATTTCTGGTGTAGTCACCTCTACAGGACGTCCTGAGCGTGGTTCATCCTTTGTTGATGTACGACCACGTTTAAATTCATTTAACCAGTTATAAATAGTTGCAAGTGAAGGAGCAGATATGCCGTGAACTAAATCCAACTCATTTTTTATTTCCTTTGCTGTTAACCCTTTTATATTAAAATGTTTAATAACAGCTCTAAACTCAATTTTCTCCATTTTCCATTTTTCCATTTTCTACAAGCAAATTTTTTTTTAAATGTACGAGAAACACACAACAACCCGACCAATCTGATTGAAACTCCGCAGCATACTGAATCGGTAGTGCCGCTGCATGAAAACAAACCGCTTACAGTACTAGTCGCGCCACCTGTCGGCTTTTCTAAGGACTTATTGACCCACCCTCGTATTTTGATCTTTGAGTTGGTGTTGATTTGATAAAGTGTTTTCAAATTGTTGTGATTACACGTAAATGATTTATAATTTCCTGTTATTATTGACATCAGTCCAATGTCACACTG